>NC_028451.1:46487359-46690841 GCF_000263155.2 Setaria italica | reverse complement strand
ACGAATCAAAAACTAATTCCACAGTTTTGTTATACTTTGCGAGACGAATCTTTTGAGCCTAATTAGTCAATGTTTGGACAATAATTCACAAATACAAACGAAATGCGAGTTATATATTTATGGCAAAATTCCAACTTTGACACTCCCACATTAGGAACTAAATAAGGCCTGAGAGACGAGACGATCTTGCTGATCGTGCAGTCATGCGGCCTTGATCAGATGTGAACGCAGGTTCATCATCGGACGATGCCAACTTTGGTCAAAAGGGGAAAAGAGCGATGCCACATGGCGTAATGACTTGTTTCATGTTGCGCAAGGGTACTGCTCTGTTGCTTCGCTTTCGATTAAGTGCAAAAGATAAGTTTGTCATTAGCGCGCTATTTCTGGGCCTGGGCCTCATGTATAGACCGAGGAGACTATCCTGCTGGTCCCTTTCTGGGCCTGTTTGTGGCTAATTCATAAGTATGATGGTCTTACGCCAAGCACAGGAGATAGACGCACGAGCGTGGCTTGCGGGCAGTTATGAAGCACCTTGCACATGACGATTTAATCCGGGTTGTGGTGCGACTCTGGGTAATATAGCACGCCAAGTGCAAAGCGATTCACGAGAATACGTTACAAAACCCGTTGTCGACTCACTGCTTTGTGGAAAGGTTCGTTGCTGAGCTAGAGCTGGTTAAACCATTGGGGAATGTTCGGCAAGTGGGCAAGGTTACAAGTGGATTCTGCCTCCACAAGGGGTCATGAAGATAAATGTGGATGCTGCAACATCGAAGAACTCCAATATCTTTGCAGTGGCAGCTGTGGCGTGTGACGGAGCTGGCAACTTCCTTTTCACCTCAGCTCTAGTGTTGGAAGGTATTGTCGATGCTGAAACGGTGGAAGCGATTGCATGTCGGGAAAGCCTTGCATTGGCAAGTGATCTCTTGTTGCAGAATTTTAGAGTTGCAAGTGATCGCGCCAATGTAGTAAGAAGCATTCTGGGGAAGGGGATGGGACCATATGATCCTATAATACAGGAGATTAACTCTAGAAGAAGATGTTTCGGAAGGGTTGAGTTCATCCACAAAGGTAGGCAGTCCAATGTTGATGCACACAGAATAGTTAGAACTGCAATTTTATCTTCTTTAGGAAGACATGTGTGGTTTTTATCCCCACCCGATGGGGGTTTGTAACTCTTATTCAGTTTAATAAAGGGTGAAGCTCTAAAAAAATAAGTATGATGGTCTGCTTGGTCCGGCTGAATGGCTGATAACTAACTTTGCAAAATTTTCTTCAAGATTTTCTTGCCAAAAATGTCTACACAGTTTTAGGAAGACTCTTTGAAAAAGCTGCTGTAGAATAAAAATTACGGGCTAAGTAAGAAATTAGGAAAGCTAGCGGCATTCAAACAACTTACACAAATAGGGACCGACAAAGCTTTCTAGATGGCCAAACTCAACTATGATCATGCCTAGAAACCTTGCTGTTGTTTGGCTGGAAGCCAAATTTTAGCTATCTAAGAGCTTGTTTGGATCCATGAGCTAAATTTTAGTTCTACCCTTTTAGTTCAAAATTTAGCTCTTGGGATCCAAACAGGTGGGCAAAAAGGGACAAAAAACTAAATTTTTGACTAAAATTTTTAGCCCCCAAAGAGACCCTAAATTGGGCTAAAAGTGGTCCAAGACCACAAGTTCCACCCCTGCCCCCCTTTCCTCTCTCCTCCGCGTGGTCCCTTGCCCTTCCCACACTCCCTCTCTCCTCTACCTCCAACGCCCACCGTCTCCGCCCGACCCCGCCTCCTCCGACCGGCCCGCCGCCTCTGGTTGGCCTCCCGCGGCCTCCGCCCGCACGTGCGCGGCGAGGGAGAGGAACGCCGCCAACGCCGGGTCGAGCAAGCCCGGCGGCACGCCGGGCGCGAGCGGCAACGGCGATGTGGAGTTCTGGTTGTTGTGGTGGTGGTGGTGCTGCTGGTGGTGGAGAGGAGGGGTAGGGAAGGAGGGTAATAGTGTCTTTGTTGAATGGACTTTAGTCCATTTTAGTCCATGGATCCAAACAGTCCAGGAGAACTAAATTTTAAAGGCTAAACTTTAGGAGCTAAAATTTAGCTCATGAACTACTGATCCAAACACCACCTAAATAGGGGATAGCGAGCCCGATCCTTAAATGATTTTTTTAGTATCTCATCGTACATCTAACCAAATTGCGGCCTCGTCGTGGTTAGTCACAAACAAACATTAGCCCGGCATTCAAAGGTTATATATAAACAGCTAATCTTGTGTCAATAGTAAATTTATGTAAATAGCTGCATACTTATAGGCTACAAATAATCTTGTGTGTACTAATTCATCGAGAGAAATATATGGGGATGGAATTTGTCTACAAAATACGACCATTGTTTCGAGGATGAAATTTGTCTTTTTGTTAGGGGGAAGTGAGCTAAGCTGCTAAGTTGCAAGCCATGCTCCATTTTTTAAAAAAAATTAAGATAGTATTTGGTTCGTGCTAAGGTAATGTAAACGCAAAGGGAATCAGATTACAGTGTATTTAGAGGTGGAATAGGTGATTGCCCTCTTTGTTTGGTTGCACTCTGGTAACGTAATCAGATTACTGTGTGGGTGCTATATCTGATTACGATGGGGGAGGAGGGGTAACAAGCTTGTATAGATATTATTTAGGTAAGGGATTCGATTACAGTGTCAATTGATTACAAACCACCGCAACCAAACATATGTAATGGGATTCATTACCTTCAGTAATCAGATTACGTTACATTTGAGCCAACCAAACACTACCTAAGAATGGTCACCCTTCTGTTCATTGTTTTTATTGTATATTGCTCCTACTATAGTTAAATATTTTTCAAAAGTAGCACCAATTCAACAAAAATCAAGGTATATTTAAAGTAGCTCGAAATATTAACGTGCATATAGTTTGACAACCAAAAGTGGAGATCAGCATTAATGAACGGACCTAAGCCAACGGCTTTCCCGATAACCAATTAACCATCTCTCAGCAACTGATCAACGGTTGAGCCGAAAGCCTGCGTCAGATCCAGCTCCAGAGCTCCTGGCACGCACCAGCAGTTCAAATTCGAATTGGAGCGGCGAAGACCCCATCGGCCAACGGCCATTACTGGTCGCCGCCTCTGACCGCCCCGCTCCCAGCCTCCCACTCCACACTCTCGCCACCTCACTCCGCCGCATCACTGCCCCACCCCGCCCGCCTCCGCCATGGCCGCGCCCGGCGCCAGCGCCGGCAGCCGGCGCGCCTCCACCTCCCGCCCCCGCCGCGCCTCCGCGGCGGCGGTGGAGTCCAACGAGAACGACGACCTCGCCGCTGCGCCCTCCACCTCTTCCTCCGTATTCGCACACCCCGCCGCCTCAGTTCCGCATTTCTCGCTGCCCCCGAGGTCGCCGCTCGCGGCCATCGCGGATCCCGGGCGGAACCCGCGGTCCGCGCCGGTGACGCCGAAGTCGCTGGCCGGCACGCCCAGGGCCTGCGTGGCGGGGACTGGGGCCAGGGACCGGACCTCGTCGGTTGGGGCGGCGAGGAGGGTGTTCGATCTGAGGGATCTCGGGGGTCCGGAGGTGCCTCTGGAGGTGCCGCACTTCGAGCTCGACGAGGACCCCGCGTTCTGGAAGGATCGCAATGTGCAGGTATGGGTGTCTGTACTTGATCCTTTGCCCTCCGTGATGTTTTCCACCAGCAGCAATACAAAAAGTACATAATCATCATGTGTCAATTAGATTGGCAACTGCGCCCCCCTAATAATAATGGCCTAGATGACGATCAAGTAATCCTAGTGCTATTTTGGTTTAACAACGCAAAAATCATACAAGTATATGTAGCTAGTATCATTTAACTTGGCTGATACATTGTGAAGGCGTGACATGCTCGTTGAGTTCTAATATTCCATTTGACTGGGAGTGTGCATCATGCCAGTTTGTGACTAAATATATGGCCAAATTCGATACGTATACAGACACCCTTTATGGTTTCTGAAGCTATGGCGAATGCGTGAACTTTTGTTGTGGTTTCTACAGGTGTTGATACGAATAAGACCAATTAATGATACCGAGAATGCCACTCATGGTCAGAAAAGATGCTTGCTGCAGGATAGCTCAAAGACATTGAGCTGGAATGGACCTCCCGAAACAATGTTCACGTTTGACCATGTTGCATGTGAAACAATATCACAGGTGTCTAGTGTACTAGCACTGTTTTCTATTCCCTTCTGGATCAGTTTCCTTTAGCCTAAGCATTTTTTTTTGTCAAACAACAATTTAGGAAAAGCTATTCAAAGTTGTGGGTCTGCCAATGGTGGAGAACTGCATGTCTGGATACAATGGCTGTTTGTTTGCCTATGGTCAGGTAAGACAAAGCTGTACTATACTGTGTCCATAGAATAATTCATCTATTTATATGTGGTTTGATAATGATATTCCTATAGACGGGAAGTGGGAAAACTTACACAATGATGGGAGAACTTGCCAAGTTGGGCAATGAGCTTAGTAAGGACTCTGGCTTGACACCTCGCATTTTTGAATATCTGTTTGCACGGATAAATGAGGTAAGGTGTCTGTATGTTATGTGAATACTTTACTGAACCATTGTTGATCGATAGACTTAAATGTAACAAATGTGAAGGAAGAAGAGCTCCGGAGAGAAGAAAAGCTTAAATATATCTGCAAATGCTCTTTTCTTGAGATTTACAATGAACAGATAACTGATCTACTTGAACCATCATCAACCAATCTTCAGGTGAGCTAATTATGAGTGGGAATTGCTTCCTCTTGTATGAACTAAATGTGAAATCTAACTTTCTATTTTTCACTCTAGATCCGTGAAGATATAAAGAAAGGTGTATATGTTGAAAATCTTATGGAATGTTATGTGTCATCTGTTGAAGATGTTATGTTGCTATTGCTACAGGTGCTCGAATATTTTTCTTCTTTATTATCCTTCTATTGGATCTGAATATCTAGGTGCTGTGCTTGTTAATTGATAACTTCAATGAAGTTTCTGAAATGTTTTCTAGGGGGTTGCAAACAGGAAAATGGCTGCCACAAATATGAATAGCGAGAGCAGCCGCTCACATAGTGTCTTTACTTGTGTAATTGAGAGCCGTTGGGAAAGTGATTCGATGACACACCTTCGTTTTGGGAGGTTGAACTTGGTTGATCTTGCTGGTTCTGAGAGGTGAGTTACATAATAATGTAGCAATCTTTTCTTGCTTCACAAATACTGACTGTGTTCAAACTAGGCAGAAAAGCTCAGGTGCTGAAGGAGAACGATTGAAAGAAGCTGCAAACATTAATAGATCATTGTCTACCCTTGGGTAACCTTCTGTTCTCTGACAATATTCTACATGCACTTTGGTGTCGATCATTCTCTTTTGGACCTGAGACAAAAGTAAATAACTACACATGTCAATCCAGCTGCAAACATATTATTTAGCACACGGCGCACTTCATGCTTATTGTAACCACTTGCAGAACTTATATTGGCATAGCAAATGTAAACCCTTGTACGTTAAGTTTTGCAATTCAACCTGTACTTTTTATTCGAGGAAAAGAAATCAACCTGTACTTTTTATTTTAAAAAAACTGCTCTATTTCATAACCAGACAAAAAATACTCGTGCATGATATTGTTGGTTAACATTTTTAGAACATAACATATGTGTGGAAGTTCATTATTTCTGCGAACCTTTGTTATAAGGTATTAAGGTTCTTTATTATATCAGCATATATGCATATTTTGTTACTAAGATTGATATGCTAGCATGAGAAGTTGTGGTGTAAGAAGCACCAGTGCACCAGTCACAATCATAATCCATCTAAGTCCTCTTTCAGGCTCGTTATCATGACTCTAGTGGATGTTGCAAATGGGAGAAACCGTCATGTTCCCTATAGAGATTCAAGGC
Organism: Setaria italica; assembly: GCF_000263155.2. Classification (NCBI taxonomy): domain Eukaryota; kingdom Viridiplantae; phylum Streptophyta; class Magnoliopsida; order Poales; family Poaceae; genus Setaria; species Setaria italica. Next base: position 46,684,934 of record NC_028451.1, on the reverse strand, counting down.
TTACATTTCTCCTCCAGGTTAAAATACAGAAAAAAAAGCATGCTCCTGAATGTTTTTCCCCCTCTCACTGTGTCCATTTTTCTCTCTCTGGCTCATTATCATATCTTTCCAGGATTCCTTAGGAGGGAACTCTAAAACGACAATTGTTGCAAATATCAGCCCATCTATTTGGTATCCATCTTCTCTATGTTCATCTTACATTTAGCATTTTTCTAGATACTTCACAATGTGCTTGACTCATTTATGGATTACTATATTGCAGTTCTTCCAGTGAGACATTGAGTACATTGAAGTTTGCTCAACGTGCGAAGCTGATTCAAAATAATGTACTTATTTTTCAAGTGTATCAAATTTGTTAAGATATGTGAATTTTCCCTGATGACTTAATTGGGGATTCATTTACTTATTCTAGGCAAAAGTAAATGAAGACGCTTCGGGAGATGTTATGGCTTTACAAAGGCAGATAGAGGAACTAAAGGTAAAGGTTGTTTTTGCAGAACTCCTTTGTCAAATTAGAGGTGATTCTTTGTATAATGCATGACTTCATCCTAACAGGATCAACTGACATGCTTGAAGAAGCAGCAAAATTGTCCTGGATCACCTGGCTTGCAGCTGCTTGATTCAGACTTTGCGAACGAATTCAAATCTTTGTGTGGAGTAGATGATCAACCAGACTGTGATCTGAATGTACTAAAGCAAAAGGTCACAGTGCATGATTTGCCCTTTTGGTAATATATAGTAACATACAACTAACTACTCATACATTAAATAACAGGTTAGTCACCTAGAAGATGTCTTGGTTGGGAGCCTCAGGAGAGAGAAATCAGCAGAGACCAAGATTGGGAAACAGGAAGCGGAAATACAGCATTTGAACCGTTTGGTAATATTATATTCTGTTGAAGATATCTCAACTGCAGTAAAGAAGAGAAAATAATCGCGTATATATACCCAAATAATCTGAACACAACTTTCTCCTTATATAGGTGAGTAGTGTTTGCTTTTTCATACGGATATTAGCTATCTCTTTTGACAGATCAACCTGATGGAATCTGATGCACAACGCTTGAGGAGGCGACTCGAACTTCGTGGTGAAAAACAAAGATTGCATTCAATGGATGAAAATGCTGCATTGTACCAGGAGATTCAGCTATTGCAGGAACAAATCAATGAGAATCCTCAATTGACTCACTTTGCTTTGGAAAACAAGAGATTGATTGAGGAACTTACAATGTAATATTTCAATATTAAATTTTGAATTCCTAGTGGTTTTTGTTGCAGACAATAAATTTTACATAGTAACTTGGGATCTTTTGATCATTTGATGAATAAACCGGGTTTAGCTTATTCTACTTCACTGACATACAGGCTTCAAAACTTCTACAAGCAAGGGGAAAGAGAGATGTTACTAACAGAGATATCTCTTTTGCGCAATCATGTATATTCAACCCGCCAGAGTTTCTTTCTGCTCTTTTTTTGAAAAAAAATCTTACATGCTATTCTGATACTTTCCTTTTTGTAGTTCCTTCACATTCTTGAGCAGAAATATACAACAGCTCCGAAAAATGTAGAAACTCAGGTGTGTTCTCATTGGTTTTGGTTCTTTACTTATTTGCATCGATGTGGTTTCTGTTCTCTGTTTCAAAGGAAGCCAAAAGCTTAGCCTAAATTTTTATCGAGCAATATCATTATATTATAAGCTGTAAGGGGAAGTAGGACAAATTAGAAGTTTAACTAATTTGCTGCATCATATAATGGAGAACAACATTGTTCTAATTGGATGCAATGGCTTTAGGGTGATGAGACCATCAAGGAGCTTGACAATTGCAGGAAGGAACTGGATGCATGCTTAGAAAACAATGTTCTGTTAGCTCGGTGAGTATTTTTACATCTGTCCTACATCTCAATGTATACTTATATATAGGTTTTAATTATCACTGTTTCTGGGACCTTAAACAATCTAATAATCAATTGACCATTCATGTTGATTGCAGTGAAGTAAATAAACTTCGCTGTGAACTGATACAATACCAGAAGGCTTGCACAAATCAAGTAAGTATGGCGTTTTCACAGCCTCCATTATTCAGTGCTTGAATGCTCATCTTCTTTCATATCTTCAGGTTGCTCCTGAGGCAGAGGAGAATGTTGTGGTCACAAGCATCAATGCAATGGAAAATGTGGGATATTTACTCTTTTGTTGTATATAACCCTTAATTATAGGTTTAAGACAACACGTGACTTACATTTTCCTGTTATTTTGATCACAACAGAATCAAGCTGGACAGAATTTTTCATGTTTATCATCAGATGATGTTAGCAAGCAGTTCATGCAAGCAGGGACCATGGCTAATATTTCAGAATCATTTCAACTTGAGTTACCTTATGAAATTGATAGCGAAGATCTGGAGTCACCTTCTCATTTGCACTATCCAGAAACACATGATTTATGTCATGCCCATGAAAAAGCTCCAGTGATGGGTATACATTTACATGATGAGACTTTATTATGTCAAGAGAGTGAAATGGTGAACTCTAGGAAACATCAATCACATGAAGAGTTGGAGCGCCTTAAAAGAACAAATCGAGAGCTCACAGAAAAGTTAGTCATTATGGCTGAAGAAAGTAACAGGCTTTCAGAGATTATTGTTGCAAAAGATGTAGAAATTGCTTCTTTGTCTGAAGAATGGGAGGCTGCAATTTTTGATCTAATGAGCTTCTTAACAGATGGATGTAGATCACTAGATGATGCATATCAGAACATTGATAATATGATTAGCTCATTTCCTCACAGTAGTAGTTCTGTAAGTGAACATGTGGAGAAGGCTATGAAAGTTAGCATTGAGAAGGAAAAGATGATCTTCAAACTTCAAATTGAACTACAAGCTGCACAGAAAATTGGCAGGGAAGTGAAGGAAAAGTTGCACATTTTAAGAGGTGCAACTCTTGCTATTACTGAAGCTCAGCAGTTGGATAATGAAGAAAGCTCTCAGGAAGAACTACAACTAGTAGGTTTATTGCACCAAAAGGATTGTATAATACAAGAACTAAAGAACCATTTGAAAGCAGGAAAATGTCGCTTTGCAGAAACAGCAGAAGAACATTCTTGTAATGACCTAATATTGCCTGATAATTCAGTTGACATGATTGAGGAACAGCCTGATGAAAATGAACCAACAGGTCAAGCTAATCCAGATTACCAGGTAAGCTCCAAGCTAATAGACAGCTACATGTTTGGATGCATGCATCTGATGAGAATAGTGGCAGATATTATTTCCATAGACAACTTAACCTACTAATGTTGAAACGGAAAATATAACTGATAGGATCTCCTGTATAGGTGAACACAAGCAATGGCTGACTTTAACCTTCCAGAAGCGTGGTTCTTTATTAAAACTAACCAAGTCCATTATCCAACTTCCTACCAGCTCTCACTATCACTTCTTCAGCCCTACTGTAACTACACACCAAGTTGTAGGCTATTTATGTTTTCTTATTACATTATTTTACTAGGAAACAATCGCAATGATGGTTCACAAGCAGATCATGTACCATTATGTATCAGAACTGTAGAATGTGTCAATCCGTATTTTAAAATTCTTGATCATTAAGAAACGCAAAAGTTAACTTTTATGTGGAAATGGTACTAGTAGATTTGGCATCAAAATACACTCTCAAGTTTTGCTAACATATTATTGAAAAGTTAGTGGTCAATGATGATGCCTGTTCATATTTTGTCAGACATTTATGTAGAAACAGAGTATCATGCTAGACCAACATAGAAAAGTTAAATCGAACAGCAGTTGTCAGGCTAAGAATTATGCTACATAGACCTTTGCTATATGAAGGCTTACTATATTTGCAGCTAGACACTAGTATAATCAATCATGTTTCGTAATATGTACAAAGTGATTTATCTTCCATACCATCTTTAACATATAGTTTTACATGGGTGATGACATCAGCATCACCGATCAGAATATGCGATGGAAATTATGTTTTGATTGAAATGATATAAGGACAGAAAAAATACAAGCTTTCTTCATACACCCCAGTTGATGTTTTCTGTCTGGGTTATGAAAATATGATTGATAATGTGGAACTTCATTGTGCTAAACCTTGCAGTCAAAGCTTGATAGCATGCTACATCTTGTTGAAGACAAATCAAATAAGGTTCTGACCTTATTCTCAAATTTTGAGGCGGCTCAAGAAACCATGGAAGAGGCTGAACTTATGCTTTCAGCTTTGTTGAAGGTCAATGAAGAATTGAAACTTGAAAGAGATAATTGTAGGCAAGCGGTGGAATTGTTATTGTCTGAGAAAACTTCTCTGATCAGTGAGTTGAAGGAACTTGAAGCATCAAGTTCTTGTACATCACAGAGGTATGACAAATTGCACCAACAGATAAATGATTGTGTAGTAGAGATGGCTGAGCTTGCTTCTACAATAAGGGGGTCGTTTCAGCAAATGCAAAGGGTCTCTACAGTAGAACTCTTTGCTCTTTGCTCGGAGATTATTACTTTTGGCCAAGACTTGAAGAGATGTATAAGGGAGTCAAGGTCATATATAGTTAACATGGCATCACTTATAGAAGAAAAAGGCAGATCTACAAAGCAGTTCCAGCACCTCAATGCAAATACTTCTGGGTCTGCTTGTCAGCAGGTAGAGTCGCATACATGTCAATGCGGTAGCAGCAAACCTGACTTTTCTCAATCTGATTATAGTACAGATTATGCATCACTCAGAAGAGAGTTTGACAGGAAGATTAATATAGCAGAAGGATTGTCTTTTGACCTCAAACTACTGCAAGAGTCCACCTCAAACGCGAAAGATATGAAAGACAAAGCTGATGAAATATCTACTGCCCTTAGCAATGTTCAAAGAGAACTAGATATAAAAACTGATGCAATGGAAAACATGTTAAGAAAACAGAAGGCACTTGAGGAAGAACTGGTTGAAAATGGTGCTGTACTCACAGTTTTAAGATCAGAGTTAGAGAGATCTCAAAGTTTATCATCGGCGCTATTGAAGGAGAACAAAGATCTGAGAGTAATGTTGGAAGAGGAAACTGTGAAGAATAGTGAAATAAAAGTCCTGTTGGAAGACAAAGTTAATGTCATAGAGGGATTGGAGAGCCAGATACTTTTGCTAAATCGTTCTGAAGTGGGGCAATTAATGTCAGATATTGAAGAATTAAAAAATAACATTAAAATAATGAATAGTAATAGGGAAAATCTCCAGGCAGAGATACTTACATTAAGGGACAAGCTTGAGATGGCAATGGCTTTATCTGAGGAAAATGAAGCTGCTGCTATTGAAGCTCGTCAAGTAAGTATATTGTATTTGGTTCTTGCCCCATCCAAAACTCGGAATTTAATTTGAATGTGTTCGCTCGTCATGCTTCTGTAGACTGCAGAGATCAGTAAAATCTATGCTGAGGAGAAAGAGGAGGAAGTTAAGATTCTTGAACGATCTGTTGAGGAACTTGAAGGAACAGTAACTGTACTCGAGGAAGAGGTACGGGTTCTTTATTTCTCTTCTTCCTTTTGATGCTTTCTCGGCTTATCAGACAACTTCTCATAATGAAATACATGGCTGCTAAATAGTGATTACAATGCATATATGTCATTGATCTGAATCAAGCCACATTAGACAGCACAATTTTCCATTTGCCATTGGATTTAAGCTTTTCTGATGTAACTATGCACGGATTGGTGTGTGAACATGGAGAGCCATAGATTTGTATACTTTGTTGCATAGTATTAGCTGTGACATATTCTTGTTTTCACTGAAGGTATGCAACCTTAAAGAGGAAGTAAGGAGCTATCAACTACATAAACAATCTGAAGACCAATTACAAGCTGTTGGTGACATGCTTTCTGTAGAAAAAGCATCAAAATGTGATGCTGCTGGGGAATTGTGTCAAGGGAAATGTCATCTAGAAAAGTAAGAATTCTATTGAATTGCTTTTTTGTTATTAGGCACGCGTAAGATGTCTATGTGAGCTTGTTTCAGTTGATTGCATTTTCAATGTAGAAGATTACAAGCTGAGATTCTTGCACATCAAGATGTTAGAAAGAGGATTGAACATCTCACACTGGAAGTAAAACATAAAGATGATGAGGTACTTGTCTAACTGTTTGAGATTTTGAGTCCTGTCTTCTCTTAATAATTCTTCTAATACGTGTTTCATTTATACAGATTAGGCAATACAAAGAGCATATTGCTGAATTGGTCCTGCACTCAGAAGCACAATCTTTGTTGTATCAGGAGAAGGTATGGGCACTGCTTATGCTATTTTGTAAGTATCATTACTGCAGATATGCTAATAATTCTTGTTGTACAGTATCATGAGATGGAGCACATGGTTTCAAGACAGAAGTTTGTTCCACATGAATCCAGTTCTGATATTGTCCATGCCAAAACTGAAAAGCCTTCGGGGCGAGCAAGAGGATCTGGTTCACCTTTCCGGTGCATATCTAGCATTATTCAACAAATGAACTCTGAGAAGGATCAAGAAATTTCAGTGGCACGCCAACGAATTGAAGAACTAGAAGGGTTGGTTAGTGGTAAACAGAAAGAGGTAACATTTGATCTTTTGTTTTCGCAATAGTTTGGATTGAATTATTTGGCACTTGTCAGTATATGTTTTTGTCTCCTTTGGTAAACAGAAAGAGGTAAACAGCTTATGTTTTTTTCTCCTTGACTATAGATATGCTTGCTAACCTCGAGACTGGCTGCTGTGGATACCATGACGCATGATATTATAAGGGAGCTACTTGGCGTCAAACTAGACATGACAAACTATGCTGTAAGTGGCAGAAGTTTCTCCAAGCTGCTAAACGTTAGGTGTCACTTTTAAACAATTCATTTAGTGAGATTTGTTGTTCGCATGTCTAGAATTTGCTTGACCAAGAAGAACTGCAAAAGCTGCTAATAGCATCCCAACAACAAATTGAACAATCAAAGGCGAAGGTAGGCCACCAAAAACTCTGTGCTACAAAGTTGCATCATACAATGAGATGGTATTCCTCATTTTTCTTCTGTTTTGCCACTGCAGGACACAGAACTCGAGGTGCTCAGAGAAGAACTTGGTCGTCTCATTCTGGAAAGGGACAGGTGAAACTTCTATTCCTGAATGTTCATCTGATCATTTTGCTTTTAGCTGAAATTACTAAATCAAGTGAACATGCTGCATTTTGTTTCTTTCAAGCTTGCTTGATGACATGGACCAAAGGAAGACAGATCTATTGGAGACTCAACTGCTTGTTGAACAGCTTGAGCAAAGGGAGCAAATGTTGGAAACGCAGATCGAAATATTGCAGGTCAGCATTCGAGAGCTTCCTTCCCAACATCATTCCACTACTGACCTGCAAATTATATGGGGGCATTTCCTCATATGCCACTGGAAACTTTGAGAAACGCTGCAACATATTTCTATTCAGCCTTCCCAGACTGACAAATGCTAAACTGTACTTGTGTGTTCTTGTATAGTTGGAGAAAGATAGCCTTCAACAGAAGATAATGGAGATGGACGAGACCATGGAGCTGCTAGTCGGATCAAATCAACCAGATACAAATCTACGAATGGTGAAATGCCTTTACTAGAAAGTAGAAATGCTGACCACTCGGCAGTTAATTTTGCGTTCTGATTATCGGAATATTCCTGCAGGGTGATCATGGCAGCAGCGAGTTCAGCAGGAGGCTAGCTCAGTCGGACATGCTCCTCTCCCACGCGAGGCAGGAACACTCTCGCAGCCACGCGACCCGAAGCTCGAGGGCGCATCATGGCCGATATCGCTGAAGGATTGCTGGTGCGTCAGACGTCGGACACCGCTTGTGTTTGCAGATTGGCAGCGGCACGACCACGTAGGGACTTGTACAGATTGTTTCGAGAGCTGAGGTCCAAACGGCGATGACTAGAAAAAACTCTCGACGTGTAGTCTTAGGACCTGCGCGCCTGTAAATCTGATAAGTGAGAATGCAATGTACGCGTTGCTTTTGTGAAGTGTTCTACATGGTAGATTCCGGCTTTCAACAAAGATTTAGTTCCCTGAACCGGCTCAAAATGTCACGATCTCACCGAGATCGTTTCTGTCTTGTACAATTGTGACCGACGTTTACGGGCTACGGCTCCAGTTGAAATAGGATCGCTATCACAGGGATATGAAGTTCTGAACCTCGCTAAATATCAACAAGAGAAATGGTCAAGATTTCAGAACTCTTGAAATGGATCGATGTACATGATTCGTTCGAAAAAAAACAAAAGAATCATGCACACTCTTCGAGACGCAAATCTCAACGCGTCACAAAGCTACTGTTAATTGTGGCAATAACGACACCGAGCAAACAGCTCAGTCTGTATGACGGAGTATCAAAAAAAAAAACTCAGAATAACTGAGAGCTCGAGTACTGGGCCGCCGGTCCTCAAAACCCCTCCGTCCGTGGTGGGTGTGTGCCAGCCTGCCAGGCCCAACCCAATTCCCCCGAGCCGACGAGACCTCACTAAACGGCCGCTCCCCGCCACCGCCTGACATCATCCAGCGTCTTCCGGTCTTCCCCTCCTCGGCCTCGCCAAGTCGCCATTCCAACGGCCGCCGAATTCGAATTCACACGCACTCCAGAGTCCAGACTCCATTCCAATCTCCCCCGCCTCGACCCCTCCCCTCCCATTCCCTCCTCCCCAACCCCCGACGCTCCATCTCCGTCGACCTCCGATCCCTCTCGCTCTCCCGCCGAACCCCATGGCGTCTCGAGAAGGTACGAGCGCGCCGCGCCCGCCGCGCGGAGAGATCGCACCGCCCACTGCACTAACCCGCTTGCTCCTATCCTCGCGCAGGCGACACGTGGTCGGAGATCGTTGCCAGCGGCGGGCTCCGGCCGCCCCACATCGGCGTCGTGTACGGTCGTCGCCGGGTCGAGGAGTCGTCAGGCCGGAGGAACACGGATATGTAAGGGTTCCTAGCCGCTGCCGCTGCCGATCGTTCGGCGGTTTGGTTCTAGGTTTTGTGGATTTAGGATTGCCTCGGTGCGATTGGGTGACGCGTTTCCGGTATCGTGCAGGAGGGGCAGCTTCGGCGGCGAGCAGCGGCCGAGCTTCGCGCCGAGGAAGCGGACCAGCTGGAATCGGTCGCTTTCCATCAGGTGCGCATACCTTGGATTTCTTCAGTCGCAATATTCATAGGATGGGCAGGCGGCAGCTGTTGTTTTCACCATTTTGGCTCCATTTTAGTTAATAAATGTCCATTCGCAATGTTATATATCATCTGGGGCTTTCTGTAAAACAGATATTATAAGGCCCCCACTCCACTCCAACCTTGGTAGATATGTTATGTGTTTTTTTTGGGGGGTGGGGTGGGGGTTGGGGGTGGGAGGGGGGGATTAAGGGTCACATAAGAGTGGATAGTAGAGGATTTGATCTCCAAAGCAATCCACTTTGAGTAAAAACCGTGAGAGATTTGAAGCCGCCTCATTGGGTCCTACGATCCTACCTCTCATATTTGGCTTTATCGCATAGTGGATTGCTTGTTCAAAGCTCTTACTTCAGCATAGGAACACCCTTCGTTGTTGTTTTTCTTTCCCGGAGAATTTGCAAGTGGACACTCTACAATCGTTGTAATTGCTATAGGGTACTGAGGGGATTCTATTTGCTCTTATTAGACTGATAGAGTTATGGTATTTCGCCAGGCTCCAGTTGTGGGGTTGGGAGCTTGCACAATCACAAACAAGGGGAGACGTCCCTCCTGATAATTTTGTAGAAGGGAGGAATCAACGCTGGGTTGGTTAGCTCACCATGTATGGTGCTAGCCTGCAAGCCAACTCACCCAGATTTATTATCTTTATGTTCTTATCATTGCTTTGGGCTTCCATTTATCCCTTAAGCTTTTATGTTCAAATTATGGAATAATCATTAGGTTCATGTAATGTCATTTATTTCCATACTTAGCTAATGAATGAGGTTAAGTGGCGTTATTTTAGCAAGTTTGTGAACCCTATGCGGCATTAACTCAGCAAGATCATAGACCTCTCTAACACAGATTCCAGTTATTAAAGATTGAAACGTAAGAAACCAGTAGGTCTACAGACCTATTGTGAAAACATGCAAAACTTATGCTCAAGAGATACTATAGGTAGTTGTATCATAAAAAAATAATGGAATGCAATTATCTTCTCTGGAAGTTGACATGCACTGTCATCTGAGTACTAGAATCTAATATACTTTCTGTGATTTAGCTTGTTCCTATCATACGTGGAGATTTGACACATTAATTATGAAGTTTGGCAAGTTGTAGTGGCATTACTCTCAAGTAAAGTTTTAGCTTCTAATGATGTTTTGATTGACAGAGGACGAGAAAGTATCTTTGTTGCTCCTGGTGCACATCTTCAGCAACAGAAACCCAGCAGAGCACAAAAAAGACCACCCAAACCGTGCAACCGAGTGGTGAGTCTAATATTGCTACAGGCCTATTTATTAATGTAGTACTTTACTTGTTAAGCTTTCCAACACTGTTCACAGAAGAAAACTCCAAGTGGCCCTCTGGATTTGAGGAAGGAGAAGGCATATTTTGAAGAAGTTGATGCTTTTGAGCTCATCGAGGAGAGTCCTTCTCCGAAGACCTTTGGCTCATGGAACAGAGAAATGGAGCAGAATCACATTATTCATGATCTTCCTGCAATATTGGAGAGGTGGAAAATTTCCAAGCTTGCAAGACGTGTATCATCCGAGCCATTGTTTCACATAATGGAGACACCAATTATACCATCTGTACTTAGTAGCAATAGTACATCTAGTAGTTTATTTAGAACCCCTGAAAAAGATACATGGTCAGGGACACACACCACAGGAAGAGCAATCCCTCTAGGATACACTGATATCAGTTTAAATAGCACCGCAAAAGAAACCAACATCTTTACATCATTCAGTAAACTGAACATTAAGGAGGAGCCTGTTGAAGCCAGTATTCCATGGAGTGGTGAAGCTCTGACTGCTTTTGAGCAGCTCCTGATGGTTTGCAGGCAGTCTGAACCAGTTACACTGGCAGAAGTTTTCTCTGCTTATTGGTAGGTGTTTTAACCCTTTATTAACGTGAATATTGTTCCATTATTTTCTGTATGTTTTTTTTTGGTTCGCTGTTTTAATGAAGATGTTCATGAAAATAGTGAGCCAGGAAGCATCAAGAAACTGGGTGAAGGCACATATGGGGAGGCCTATAGAGCTGGAAGGACTGTGTGCAAAGTGGTTCCTTTTGACGGAGACTTATTAGTCAATGGAGAAACCCAAAAGGTTTATTTCATTCATTGGTGTTCCCCAGTCTGTAGAATTCTGGTAATCATGATGTGATTGTGTTTTGTAGAGATCGGAAGAAATACTTGAGGAAGTTTTGCTTTCTCTGACGCTTAATAATCTAAGATCAAACCAAGCTGATGATGAGAAAAAAGATTCATGCAATGGCTTCATTGAGACAAAAGAGTATGTGCCTTCATCATCTTTGCAGTGGGAAAATACATAGACAAATTTAACTGTAATTGTAGCTTATCTGAAGAACCTGTATGCTTTGAAACTTTTGCAACACCATTTATCTAGAAATTGTGTTGAATGATTAAAGCCTGGCATGGTTACCAATAGTTTTGACCTTGTTTGCGCAAAGGTGCATAACAGTAAATACCCTGATTTTGAGTGCCACTCAAGATTATATTTCTTGCAGCTTTCGGGTTTGTCAGGGACCATATGACCCTTATCTGATTAGTGCTTGGGAAGACTTTGATGCTAAACGTGGATCCGAAAATGATCATCCAAAGGAGTTTACAAGTGAGCAGGTAAGTCCTCATTTCACAGAAACAAAATATCATTTTACCATTAACCATTGTGGTGAATCATCAGAAACAGACCATGCCTGTAAAGTATCTATTTCTTACATAAGCAACTTTTGTTTCAGTGCTATATCGTCTTTGTGCTAGCTGATGGTGGCACTGATCTTGAAAGTTTTGCTCTGGTTGACTATAATGAGGCTCGCAGTTTACTGGTTCAGGTATGGACCATGCATTTCCTAAGAGTATATTTTTGACCTGAACTACAAAGTTTTAAGGATAACTAATATTTCTTTTATTAATGCAGGTTACTGCTTCCTTAGCAGTAGCTGAAAGTGCTTGTGAATTTGAACATAGAGATTTGCACTGGTTTGTCCTCTCATCACAGCTTCAGCTGATTCATGTTTTTAACTTAGATTCTCAGTGCCAATATCATTCCATATATAGTGAAAACAGCGCTCCGATTTATGACATAATTGAGAAAATACATCCCATACTTAAATGCATTTACTTTCACAGTTCTATGCTATTTTAAAATGCCAAAACTGTTTTTTGTCATCATTAGAGCTGTATCAGTTCATGTTGAGCTTGATAGAGCAGGTGGGTAGAAAAATATAGTCATGCCTGAATTCTAGGTATGAAAGTTTCTAGTTAGCGTTAGATTTAAGGAATGGATAGTGTGACTTGCTATGAAAGTTCCTATTGAGAATGCTACCAAGGGTGCTATAGTGTGATTTGCTATGAAATTTCCTATTGAAAATGCTATCGAGCGTGCTCATATTTTACTTACCACCACAATGTGCATGGCATGGCAGGGGTAACATTCTTTTGGCTCAAGAGGAAACTCCAGACACAAATCATACAGTGAGGTTTGCTCTTCAAGGGAAGAGGATGAATGCAAAAACTTTTGGTCTGAATGTCTCAATAATTGACTTCACCCTTTCTCGGATCAACACAGGTACCCCTTTGAATTTTAGTTCAGAATTCTTTGGTGTCCTAATTGAATCATAGAAATCTCTTAAACCTGGATGTTACAACCTACTCCCTCCATCCCAAATTATAGGTTGTTTTGGCATTTGTAGGTTCATAGTTTTTGCTGTGCACCTAGATATACACTATGTCTAGATACATAGCAAAAGCTATGAATCTAGAAATGCCAGAACGACCTACAATTTGAAACAAAGGGAGTACTAACTTATCCAAATACATTAACTTCATTTCAAGAGCAGAAGGTAGACACTCAACAAACACAATACCGACATCACCACCCACGCACACATGTGTGTGGAACTGTGGGTCTTCTACACGCTAGAAATTTACCATGGACACCAGTGTAAAATCTAGGACTCAAGCTTTGGTGGGCTGTGGTGCACACCTGTCCTATCCATGCAATCATGTGCTGGCTTCCTACAAGTATGTTAACTTAATGGTGAACAGAGAGTGGAGAATGCTTTGTAGATAATGACAAGACAATATATGTTAATTCAAGAATAGCTACCACTCTCGCTCTTATTCTACTGAACATTTTATCATCATAATTGGATCTATGAAGAGAGTTGGGGAGCACTGAGATAATATGGTGATAGCCAATGAGGTAGATTTATGAAACATTTATTGAAGTTTGTGCCTCACGCAATCAGCATCAACAACCTTTTGAAACTTCATGTTTCCTAGCGCATAAGTGATTACGGGTCATTTGAAGAATATTTGTACATCACTGTAACATTTTGCCTCACTTATGTTTCATCATCCCTTATTGTTGTTCGCAATGTTATTTTCCAGGGACAGCCATTCTCTTTCTTGACCTGTCTGCGGATCCTGCATTGTTTCAAGGGAAAAAAGGAGATAAGCAGGTTTGCTTCCGATCTTCCAGAAAGTAGTATGTTAAGACATTGTGTGTTTTCCTAATGTATATGGATATCATGTGTGCAGGCAGAAACATATCGAAAAATGAAAGAAATTACCCAGGAACACTGGGAGGGCAGGTATATATTACTCAAGCGTCCTTTTTCTATTGCACATGCCAAGTTGGGTTTCCATTATAACATGAAAAAAATGTTAATTGTGCATGAATATCAAGTAATATTTCCCGCAAGTTCGATAAATAGACTGGTAAAAAGAACTTTGAAATGGATCAGGCACTATTTTCCATCTGAAAAACATGATTGCAGGACTGTTACTGATGCTCCACTTGTTGATTGTTGTATTGCAGCTTCCCAAAGACCAATGTGGTGTGGATAATTTATCTTGTAGATATGGTGCTACACAAGATGAAAGCCCTTGTGAGTTCATCTTTCCCCTATACTTTCCAATCGTTACTGATTTACCTGTGGCCGGCGCATAGAGTCTACCTGAATTTCTAACCTTTGTGAACACCTTATGCTAGGCTCTTGGTGCCAAAGTGGACCGGGAGCTCCGCTCGTTCAAGAAACGCCTGGCGTCGTGCGAGTCCGCTAGAGATTGTCTCGCCGATCCCTTCTTCAGTGATCTGCTGTTGGAGGAGGATCCACAGGTCACTCCAATGCCGCAGCTGGAATACGATCTGTGAACTAGCAGATCGAATAGCTGTGGGGTTCAGGGTTTTAGGGTTGGTTAGGCTTATCGCCGTGTGACCCAGAAGAAACAGAACGGGTCGAACGCAGGCTCGTCAGCCCTGGGCGTGCAAGAGAGCTTGCTGTTGGCTGTTGCCCGGGCGCCTTTTGTAATTAGGGTGTGTAATTTATCTCGTTGGTCCTGGCCGTGGCCGGATTCGGGTGCTTCTGAAGCCATGTTAATTCAAGTGTTCTGCTGCAATGACCTGTCTTTCTTGGCGGATTCTGCAACCCTGCTACGTTGCTATCCTTTCCCTGTGGAGAGACGAGAGGTGTGGGCATGCTGCGCAGGTGCAGGCGACACCGGCTAGGGAAGCACGGAACCTTGCGTGACAGCGTTAAGAGCATTGAGAAAATCAATCCCCTTCCCCCGTATTCCTGGTTAAAAGGGATTGAGAGGAAAAATATAGTTCCATCAGATCCCCTTTCACAATTCTCTTTCCTTGTAATTTTTCTCAATTCCCTCTGTCCTCCTCCCTCTCCCCTTTCTTTTCTCAATCATCCTTTTTTTTTCTCATTCCCCTTTCCTCCTCTCTCGCGCCTGGCTGCCATGGCCGCCCCTCCCCCGCCAGCGCCAGGCCCCGGGCCCGTGCGTGGCCGCCGTGTCGCTGCCCGGCCGTGGCCGCCGGGCCACCCGCATCGGCGCCCGCGCGAGGCTGCGGCGCCGCCAAGGCCGCCACGCCTCCGCCCCATCCCGCTGTCGCGCGGGTCGTCATTCCCCACGCCGGCAGCTCGCCATCCCCCGCCCGAAGCTCGCCACGCTGAGCCGACGCCGCCGCTCCCACCCGGAGCTCGCCCTCGCCCACGCCGGCCGCTCACCGCCCCTGCCCGGAGCTCGCCGCGTCGAGCTGCCGCCCGGAGCTCGCCCTCGCCCCACGCCGGCAGCTCGCCGCGCCAGCCGCCGCCGCCGGGCAGCCATGGGCCACTTCTGGGGCACATGGCGGTCTACTACTGGCCGGATCGAGTGTGGCAACAGTGGGATCTTTTGCGGTTGTAGGTAGATATGTGTTTCTCAATTTGGGGGACAATTTTTTCTCAATCTGCAGAAGAAGTTATAGGGGAATGAGAGGGGAATGAGTTTTCTCAATCTCCTGGAGATGCTGAGCGGAGGTTAATGCGGTGCGGGGGGGGCAGCGTTATAATCTCTGTCGCTGAAAACCGAGGACGGGCAGAAACAGAGCAGACGAGTAGCAAACTTGACCTTCAAACAAGCTCACAAGCCAAAAGAAACATGAAAAATCAGAAAATTCACAATCTCACATCACTACCGCGTATGCACAGACAACCAGAAAGCCGGGGGGTGATCACGAGTAATACACACAACACGACTGCCGCTAGGAACACAAAGCTACTACTCACCAATGGGGAAAGAATGGATCGATGCAAACACCGACAACGAGACAATATACAAGCGAGGAAAGAATCGTGACATCGTGTTATGTGGCTCACAAGAGCCATTCGCAATGCTCAGAGTCCTCCGAAAGGGTCGATGGAGAGCAGCTTCCTGTTCATAGCAGGAGGCGCCAGGCCCGGGATGTCCCTGAGGCTCTTGTTGTGCGGGTTGACAATCTGCGAGAAAGGCGGGCTTGGTTATTGATTGTACAGTGTAGGAAAACGGAAAACCCTAACTATGAAGTAAACTGACAATGGCCTAAATGGGTTAAGGGAAAAGAGATGAGCAGGGTATGCTTGGGTTCAGTAACAGCTAGCTTCTTCACAACTGGGGGCAGTTGCATCACCATTCTTTATCACCATAGGTTAGTTTTTCAGTTAGCTGACAATTGTCTTACTTTTGCTCCTAAAGATGCAAGGCTCAAGTTGCCCACCTTTGTTTCACAATATTTAATGAATTTTTTATATTATTATTTTTTAAAAATGAGGAATTCTGAGAGAGAGAAAACGTGGACAGTCGACAGTTCTGTGTCCAACAAATGAGATTCTGGTGCTGCTATGCCAGAACTGACTCAGACACGCGGAATTGCACTACTAAAGGTATTGGCTTCTAGTTGTACTTTACCTTAACAACAATTACCTCAACTAAACACCAAGCAAAACTAATCCTGTTTTGGAAGAGCAAAAAAAGGCACCAAATGCTACCTTGCAAAGAAAATAACATTACCTTGACAACAATTATTGCAATAACACCGCATACAATCAGAAACAGGAACGCCATAATGCATTTGTCAGTTGCAACCTGAAATAACAGATCTTTTTAGTCCAAGTACTGTCATTTCACATATCAAATGAATGAACATACACGCAGACAGAGAGTACCTGGCGACCAATCTCTTTCACCATTTGACTAGCCTTCTTCAGGGAGAAATGAACAGAGTCAAGCTCATTGCCAATTCTCTTCATTTGTTCTGTCTGTAAAATTGGTGAAAGGATCTTTAGATAACAAGGAGATAACAAATTTAGACCAGAAACTAAAACTTATCAAAGCTAACCCTGAAAACCACATGTAGTACAGTTAACCTATCAAGAAATCAGATTCTAAGTAAATGGGGCTCTGCCTTTACAAACATGCACATTGATGCAAACTACAATATAGAGGAAAATGTAAAGGGGGAAAAAGCGCTCCTATAGCCCATAATAGTTCAGTAGTACATCCAATTGAAAGTCTGAGAAAATAAATTTAAGTTTTATGTTCAGTGCGTCCAAGTAGGGGTTAGCAGAAAGCTTAATGAAAAAAAATGGTGGAAAACAAACAGGCTATTACACTCATGATTGGATAGAAAACACCATTCTAGAAAACTTACTTGCTGTGTCAGAGTTGCAGCAGTCTGAGCTCCAACTTCAACAGTTTGTGCTACAACCTACGAGAAAAAGGTTCCTGTAAAATTCATTATGGAAGAGCTGAAGAAACTCACTGTTCTTTTCTTCTCCTTTTAGAGGCTACCCGAGTATGTGGAATTGTTGATAATGGAGTCTTTTCTACTCCTCAATGCAATATCAGAGATTCTACTTGTTGGTTAAAAAACGAAGAAATAAAAGGAGTGTGCTAGTTGTGTACCATTTTTGAACGCTCAATAGCTTGGTCAGTTTGATCCATTTGTTTCCTTCCAGCGCTAATGAGTTCTTGATTTGACATTTCTGTAAGGTCATGCAGGCACATCAATGATAAAGTTTTTTTTTCTCGAAAACATCAATGAGAAAGTTAACACGAATAGTGTTTCAAGAGGATTTTACTAGTAATATTAAAAGTTAATGATGACCTGATGCCATTTGAACTGGTGTGTCCTCAGCCACTTGATCGTTACCAGTGTCGAATAATTCGATCCTCTTATTACCAAGGCTACTTTGGTACCTGCAACACCAAAAGAGTTGCAATGGATACATATTAGAATGAAGTGAACTGTGATGGAGCAAAGCATCACTGCAGGTGTAAATACGGAAAGGGGCACTCAGTTTCAGCATTTGAAACATTGCATATTTCAGCTCTAAAGGCATCGTAAGATAAAGAATTGAATGTACTTACGTTTTCCTCAAGGTGACATAGGAATTCAACTCTTTGATCTGTACTAGCACACAAGAAAGAAGATTACACTTGTGCAGGAAAACGACATAAGATACACTAGTGGAGAAATAGCTACAGTACCAACCATGAACTGCTTCTTATCATTTAGCTGTTTGTTGACATCAGGAGTGTTCTTTTTCTCCTCATCTTTGAGAATGCGATCAAATTCTTTGATCAATCTGCAGAAAAACAGGACACATTGACAGAACTTAAGACATCCGCGAGACTCGAAGATCTGAATTTTGCTCATTCGAGTTCCTATAAGTTACGAATGGCACGTCGACGGGAAAAGGTAAAAGTATCGTTCAGTGTTCACGCGGGGGTGGCTGCATCGAACAGAACACGGGGTGGAGTTCAGCCAGACTCACCGCTTGCACTCCCTCATCTTGCCGGTGAGATCCTCCAGCTGCTTGGACTGCCTGTTGGAGTCCTTGATCTTGTCCATCTTCTGGAACCCCTTTCTGCAGCGAGCAGCAGCAGACGGAGTTAGCACACGAAGGTAATAAACTGTAAAGCAGCTGGCTGCAATTGCTGCAAAAAATCCCCCACTAAGGCCTCAGCTGAGTCCACTTTGTTCGAGTCGACGGCAGGTAAAAGCATCCGGAGCGCGAGCCGGGACCGAATTTGGCAGGGAGAGGAGCGCATTGCGGCGGGGGGAGATCTGACTCACTGGAGGTCGCGGAAGATGTCCCGGATCTCGCCGTCCACCTGCTCGAGCTCGGGGCTCATGGGCACGTCGCTCGCCATGGCTCCGCGCTCCGCCTCGCAGGATCCACCCACCACCCAGAGCAGCGGCGGCGGCGCCTCCTCCGGAAATCGTGTCGGGGTGTCGTCAGCCGTCAGTCAGCCCGGCATTCCGGTGGGGAGGGCGGCGGTTGGCGGCGGGAGGTGGGAGGAGTCCAGGTCCAGCCAGGAGGGGGGTGGGGTTGGTGCGAGCCGTTGGGTGTGTTGGGCCCGGGCCGAGCTGCGATCCCACGCGCATGAGCTGTGGCGAACTGTGTCCGTGTGTGAGCTCGCAGCTCGCACGCAGCAAGTCCAGTAGCTGCTCTAGATGATGATGGCACGCTAGGGGTGATAACTTGTACTCGTAGCTCAGGTTATCTTTCCGGAGAATTTGATTCTCATCTTCATCACAAAATTTAATCACTCGTTTCCATCGAGTAGCACAGAAAAGGGGACGGTGTTAGGAGGTATTTGAATACTAGTTGCTAAACTTTAGCAGTGTCACATCGGATGTTCGGATAATGATTAGAAGGACTAAACATGAGCTAATTACAAAACTAATTGCAGAACCCCTGTGCTAATTCACGAGACGAATCTATTAAGCCTAATCAATCCACCATTAGCAAATGGTTACTGTAGCACCACATTGTCAAATCATGGACTAGGCTTAATAGGTTCGTCTCGCGAATTAGACTCCATCTGTGTAATTAGTCTATATTTAATACTTCTAATTAGCATCCAAACATCCGATGTGACATGTGCTAAACTTTAGCATGGGTATCAAACACCCCTTAATCGGTGCGCGTACTGCAACGGAAAGAAAAAAAAAGTTTTTTGCGGAATAATAACCGGATAAAGGAGGAGGATGGTTTCTTTGCCACAAAGCAATGCGATGCTAGGTGGCAAGCGCTGTCACGGGCCCACACACCCTTCGTACAGTAGGAGAGTGATCATAAAAAATGTGTATAGTTTCGATCCACCTGCTCCGGCGCAGTGGGCCGCCGTGACGTCGTCCCTTAGTCCAGTGGCCCAGTACAGATGTCATTTGTGTTTGGGCCCTGTTGACCTCAGATCAGTCTCCTATGCTCTCATGACAGAATGACGACTATGCGATGCGGGGATCGGAATTCAGGTTGGTTGACGGCCGTTGGAAGCTTTGATCTGGACAAAACCACACGAGCTCCTGTAATTGGAAGGCTAGCGTCGACAGAACAGGAGAAGCAAAATAGGAAGTCTAGGATGCAAGCAAGACAAAAACAGATAGCCTTACACATGACCTCAGGTCGCTTTACAGTTCGTGCTGTACACCCCGAGGCTGCAATTTGCTTATTTGCACACGCCCACCACCTTCTTCTTCTCTGCTTGAAAGGAAATTAAAGAAGAAAAAACATGAGACGTGCTTATCTAGTTATATTCAGCCAATAGCCATCCACGGTGTAGCCTTTATCCATCCACCAAGGACTCGGCTCCATGCGTATCGACCTTTCCTGTTCCCCCGGGAGAGCGGTTGAAATTATGGGGGTGTTTTCTTCCGGTAACTTATTTTTAGCACGTGTCACATCGAATGTTTAGATACTAATTAGGAGTATTAAACGTAGACTATTTACAAAACTCATTACATAAGTGGAGGCTAAACGGCAAGACGAATCTATTAAGCCTAATTAAGCCTAATTAATCCATCATTAGCAAATGTTTACTGTAGCAACACATTGTCAAATCGTGGACTAATGAGGCTTAATAGATTCGTCTCGCCGTTTAGCCTCGACTTATGTAATGGGTTTTATAAATAGTCTACGTTTAATACTTCTAATTAGTATCTAAACATTCGATGTGACGGGTGCTTAAAAATAAGTTAGTGGAAGAAAACGGGACCTATATTTTCTCGGCAACCAGGCTCTTGCTCAGACCTCGCACGTCAGGCCCCTAGCTACTTGGTGTGTCTTTGCGACAGTAACTCGGTGTCGGTGTTTTATACCTGGTAACCTACCGAGAGGTATCTCGAGGTAGTAGATTAGTTGTTGGAGGATCGTCGGATCTGTAACTCAAAGGTAAAGTGAGGACACAAGACACAGATTTATAATAGTTCGGGCCACCAGAGTAGTGTAATACCCTACATCCTATTTGGAGTGTTGTATATTATGCCCTGCATTTGGGTGTTGTTTGGTGTTAAGGATTTAGTCCTCTATTTTGGTTCTATGAGGTCTTGGCCTACCGATCCAGGATCCCTGCCCTCCCTTATATACTCCAGGAGCGGGATTATTAGTCAGTTATAGGGAGGAGTTCTAGTGTGATTACAAGGTTGAAAGAGCATCTAGGCCCCTAATGGATTTTGGTGAGTTGAATAATAACTTGATTAAAGGTCTAATGAACTCGTTAAGTCTATGAGCAAGTATAATACTATTGGTGAATAATCTTTGTGAAAAAAATTATATTAAATGGCTCATATAGTGAAAAGAACAAGTGTGGTATATGGCATTATTCATCTAAGCATGGAACGCAAGCAATGGTGTAAAATGAGTTGAGGCTTGGTTGATAGCCTCATATTGCAAGATTGCTTGAGTTAAAAATGAATATCATAATAAGGAATATTATGTAAATTTCATGATGGTTATGTATGATATGTGACAAGCAAATTGAGTAAAAGTAGAGGCATGATGGCATTATGATATTAGTTGGTCTCTAAATAAAATGAGAAGCTTGTTATGAACAAATGGGATATAGAAGTCTAAACAAGATATGATCTCAAGTGGATTTCATTCTTAATGTCAAAATAAAGCTAAACTCAATGCGGCAGCGATTAGATGAAGGAATCAAGCAAGTGATTAGCAACGAGGTACTAAGCAAAGTTTGGTCAAGTGGTGATTTGGGCCATGAGCTTTGCTAGGGTGAAGCGGCTAGTGCTCGGAGTATCTTGAGGTATCAAGTCAAGTCTTACCGAGTATAGTAATGGGATGCATCAAATGTTTATTGAGTCAGATGAAGAAATGACTTGTGATCTAAAATTAGGTTTCATTCATACGTGGTTGAATATTGATCCAAGTCACTAGCTCAAGGTTGAAGTGCTCAAACTAAAGTGACAAAGTTGGATGCAGCTCTCAAGTGGATATGTTGAAAAAGTATGGCATGGTTCATGGTAATGAAGCTCGAGAGGATGAATATTGTATTTATATTTTGATCTTGAGTATAGATGTGCGTACTATCAAGAGGGATGCATCACATGGTCATTTGACAAAAGTCTCAGTGCTCAAGTATCCTATGTGAGGGATGAGAGACACAAAAGCCACACGTACACACTGACGGGTCAAGCAGTGGCAAAACAGGAAGCTCCGGTTTTGGAAAGAGGAGGTTCCGGTTTTGGTTGCCACGTGACCGGAGGTTCCGATTTTGGGAAATCAAAAGTGCCAGTTTTGGTCTGACAACTCTAACGACTTATTTTTGAGGGGTGAAGTATTTATACCCCACGACCTCCTCAGTGGCTGGTTGCTATTTTTGCAGTTGCTGGTGTGCTTTCTGCCTGTTCTAAGCTGAACTAAAGTCAAATAGCTCCCCCCAACCCCTTTTTGTGAGGTGGTGTGATTTTTGCTAGATCTTGTGAGTTGGGTTGTAGAGAGGAGCTATTTGAGAGCACTAGAAGAGCATTCATACACTTGAGCACTGGTTTGCTTTGTCAAGTTTCAAGTGAAGCATTTGTTACTCTTGGATGTGTTCCTCCTAAACGGCTAGGCATCACCCAAGAGCTCCCAAGATGTGATGAGCCACGGGACAGTTTGTGCAGGTCGAGCTTCACCTCCGAAAGGGAAGAAACTAACTAGTCAAGTGGGGAAAGGGTTGAGTGCAACCCAGCTTCTTTAGAAGTACCCATCGGAGATGTACGATTCGCCTGTAGTGAATCTGAAATTCGGTGAAACAAATCATTGTGTCTCCTCACAGGTTTGCATACATTTGCATGCACTTCCATTTCATTGTTGATTTTGTAATATTGGTTGATCTACTTGGGTGTTAGTGTTTGTGAAGTGCAGGAGCTTTGTGATCCTACTAAGATACACCATCGGAGCATACTCTCTAAATCTGGTTTGATTT
This sequence comes from Setaria italica, assembly GCF_000263155.2. Lineage (NCBI taxonomy): Eukaryota > Viridiplantae > Streptophyta > Magnoliopsida > Poales > Poaceae > Setaria > Setaria italica. Next base: position 46,662,221 of record NC_028451.1, on the reverse strand, counting down.
TTACCTTACTTGCTACGCATAAGGTTTGGGGTTTTTTTCTGATCGAGCCAAAACCAGAAGTTCTTTGTTTTGGAAACCGGAAGTTCCGATTTTCAAGCAGACAGAGTTTTAGTCCACTGCTTAATGCATGTGTTTTCTATCTTCGGAAATTCCGAAGATTTCTTCAGAGATTCCGTAATTTGCGGATATTTTTGAAAAAATCCGCAAGTCGCTGATAAACTTGTTTTAAGTGGCGACATTTTCAGGTTACACTTATTCACCCCATAGGCGACATCAAGATCCTTGCATTGGAGGTATTCTGAGTAGCAATTGGCACTTAGCCGTTGAGCTGAGAGCTAGCGGAGCCATTGGAGGTACGTTGAGCGTCTTGGTAAGTCGTCGTCGAAACTTGACCTGCAAAAAGAGATGCATACATTATGTAGCGTAGTTGTAGAATTTGGAACTACTGAAATTTATTCAATGATAAATGTAATGTAAATGTTGTGTGTCATGCTCTTGTTTCATTCATATTTTTCTCGAGTAGTTAGTCTGTTACGTTTAGGCTTCCAGTCCCTGTTTAGTCATTATCACTGCATGTAAGATCTTTGTCTCGTGTACGTGTAGTGGCACTGTTGCTACGGAGATCTTTGTCTCGCATCCTAGCGTTTAGGCATGATAGAAGATCCGTGAAAAGAAGATCCGAAGCTTTCACGAATCAAGGTGTGTTCTGCTCAAGAAGATTAGTGACCGCTAAGAGAAGATATTTAAAATAAGCAGTCGACATTGCGATAAAAAGAGAGTGCGATTGCGCATAAAGTAGTCATTGAGACTTTTCTGCCTTTCGGCGAGGAGAGCGTGTGTTTGCCGCGCATGGGATTTGTACCTCCTTAGGGTGTAGCCGCTGCGAGCCTCCAATACTCAGTGCACCAAACTCATGACCATAGCTCCGAAATTCGATGTACCAAACTCATTGACGGAGCTTCCGGAACTCAGGTTTTGTGGCTATAGCCTCCATAATTTAGTGTACCAAACCCATACATGTCGGTTAACATGCCCTAGGAATAATTGGCAAAATGTAGCTCTGAAGGGTAATTTCCATCTAGAGGCGTACACAAAAAAGTAGTCGGCGCATTCACCAACCATGCTAAAAACAAGCTAGAGAAAAATAATTATTAAAAAAATAACTTAGTTTGATTCATGGACGATTGTCGATGAAGCTGCGACGGTTGTTGATGAAGCCGACTAGTTGGAGTTGATTCCGACTAGTTGTCGACAGTACGAGACCTATCGACAATCAGTTTTCTAAAAACTAGTGAAGACAGGTAGTTGAAATAGTCATTAACGAGCTGGCGTAAGTGTGCGTGTGCCCTACGCATCTATGTATACCAGACCAAGAACGGTACGTACTCTACTCGAGATAAGCTCTGCCTTGAAAAGGTTCAAGCAAGGGAAAATTGCTTACTACTACTACTACAAAGCGAGCCGATCTGGCTTTGATCCGACCGGGTCGGAACCACGGCGTACGTGTCGCCCCTCTCGGGGCGCCGCTGGCAATCCAGTGGTTGGTAATAGTGACCCATCGATCCTCTTGGGCTTTGGCAATGGCATTGGACCACCACACACCTGCCCTGCTAGCTCTCTTGCCTGCTACTCGTACATCCAAGCGCGGCTGCGCCCGCACGCAAACTCTCCTGCCCGCATCCTAATTCTATCCAGGAAGACCGTGCACCTTCCTTCCTTCCTTTTCGTTGCGCGGAGGCCGGAGAAGAACAGGCAGCTCATCATCATTCATCAGCTTCTTCTTCATCAGAGCACACGACTCCCCTCCTAATATAAGCAGCTGCCGGCGCCATGAGCTAATCCAGGTCGCAAACAGACAAGCGCACAGCGATTCCCATCCGATCCGAATCCGACCGCCTCGCTCCAGGCAGCCACACTGTGCGGCAGGTGGGCCCAACGGCTCGTACCAACTGGACTGGGACTGGGACTGGGAGCCGAGGGGATTGTGTCCCTTGGCCCTCCACGTCAGTGCTGGGGACCTGCCAATAATTCCGCCCAAAGTAATGGCTGAGGCGAACTGGATGAAAAAACCTGACAGCAACAGGAGGGAGAGGGTCTTTGCTCCTAGCCATGGATTTGATTTCATGGTGGGCTTGCTTCAGAGCCTTTCATCATCTGATTGCTGCTGCTCTCCTTCGTTCCATAATGGCCGCACACAATTTGGTACTCCTAATCATTTCATATAGTAATAATAATTATGGTGTTATATTTCCAAGTGTCCACACAAGAGTGTGGATCTACTGGGACGTAGTAAATCAGGAAGAAAAATGATCTCTTGCTGATCGCTCCGATTCTTTTAAGTGTTAAGTGTTAAGCGTAACTTGGACACGCACGTTGTATTCTTGTTTCTTAATTAGGATCGACAGTATGATGTGCTTGTCTAATTCAACCATAGTAAAGTAGACTAAAGTGTGATGTTCCCACAGTCAAGAACATATACATGAATCTCCGGTATGGTTGGAGCTCTACAAAATCAGTCAATTCACTCTATAGTTGAAAGTTGAAACTCTCTCAATGACCATACATACAACTTTCGAACCTTTTTTCCCCTTTCTCACATATTGTAGCAACTCAACGTGGATTCCCACACCACATAAGATTGAGGCCTAAAAATCCTCATGAAGCAATTGCCAGAATTCACAACAACATGGTGAAACATTTAACCTCTTCAAGAAGGAAGCATGTAGCCTCCTCAGATTTGCCTTCTATTCCTCCGCGCTCGTGAAACCCAAGGAAACCGGTCATGGAGTTGCCTTTTGCTCTATCTCTCATGTGTTTATAGAAGAGTGGTTCCGAGAGGTTGCAGCTTGCAAAATATCCAACCACTTACTCTAGTCACATCGTTTATAGATTTTTTTTCTCTCAAAGCATTTATTAACATGCATGGATAGAAGCATGGTGCGTTATCCTTATCTAATTCAACGGCAATCAAAGAAGACCGTTCAGCATAGCAATTCTTCTATTGTGCAGTACAATTGGAGGTCCTCAGAGCCACATATAAACATGTGGACTTGCTATTTTACTCTATGGTTGGAATTATCTTTGCAGCTCCTATCATAATATACAAAACTTTTGAAGATTCTAGCAATTGCGACCTCCCCTGCTCAAAATTAACCATGGATATATCCCTCGGAAAAGATTGAGGATCAAAATCCTCTTAGAGCTATGGTCACCATTCACTCCCCCACCTCCTCAATGAAAAATCATGCACCCAAAGCTCGATCAGCAACCGGTCATATTCTATGATTTGTTGTATGTGGGCCAATGGGGGATGTCTTGTGGTGTGGATCCAGCAATGGATACTGTCCATTAGTTGGTGCACATGAATCACTCCTTTTTTTAATCCTGCTAGTGGCCCTGTACCAAAAATTCCTCTGGGAGAAATCATGGTCGCCGGTGACAGTGACGGCAATGACAGCATGCTAGCTCTGGGTTCTAATTATCCCAAATAGTGGTCGGATTAGCACTGATGCGCCACTCTTTGCTTAACGATTGTTCCACCTTTAGCAAAACGGGTAGGGAAAGTCATTTCCAATTCCGTTTAATCTCACACACAATACTCTGCCTCGACACTAAAGTCTCAACACGAACACACTTTTGCCGAAGAAAATTGGTAAAGATCTCGAGATTGTTCCATGAAAAGCACATGTGGTTCTCTAATTCCCAAATCCTCGCGGATAAGCCCATGGTTCCTCGCACGCTATTGGGCCATGGTCTTAACCGCCTCCCTCCCCGATTCGGATACCGTCCGCACAAACCGTTGCAGCGTCTGACAACTGGGCCAGCACACCGGCCCACTGACAAAAGGGCCCACCACAGATCCCTTCTCCCACCCCTCTCTGGGCTCTGGCCCGCCTTTATAAGCGCTCCGCCATTTGGCTCTCTCCGTCGTGCGTCTGTTGTCCTCGTCCCGCCTGCCTTGAATGGCCGCCTCGCTCGCTCGCTAATCCCACCGGTGAGATTGGGCGGTTACTGGCTGGTTAAGATGGCGGCGAGCGGCGGCGTGGTTCGGGGTGCGATGGCGTCGGAGCCGCTGGCGAGGGCGGTGGCGGAGGAGGTGGTGCGGTGGGGGAGCATGAAGCAGACGGGGGTCAGCCTGCGCTACATGATGGAGTTCGGCTCGCGCCCCACCCCGCGCAACCTGCTCCTCTCCGCGCAGTTCCTGCAGAGGGAGCTCCCCATCCGCATCGCACGCCGCGCGCTCGAGCTCGAGTCCCTGCCCTTCGGGCTCTCCAACAAGCCCGCCATCCTCAAGGTCCGTCGATGCCTCCCACGCCTCTCTCTGTCCCTGCCTCTCCAAATTAATTTAGCTAGTTTTTACTCGATGTTTCATTTGAGTGACCATTTCGCTGTCCTGATTGTTTGTCCTTGTCTCCCATCAGCTCGTGGGTGATTTGACAGGCTTGGTGCACCTCTGTTCATCTGGGATGGAAATTTGTTTTTCAGACTAGCATCTTTCATTCACTGTGGTTGGCTTTCGGTTTAGTTCCCAAGTAACTGAAGTAGCTTTTTTGGGATTCTTAGCAGGACTTCGATTCCGAATATAAGCAGAATTTTAATTCCGAATATAATTCTGGAAACGTGGTTCACTTATGGGTAGATGCTGCTTCCTTTTCTTTCTTTCTTTTTAGGTCTGTTTCTTTCGATTCCACTCGTGGTACAGCATTCACTCTCATGTCTCATTTTGATTTGCCACTAGAAAATTATTCTTTGATTCCTCGTTCTTACGAGATTGTAGTTGCATTTGTTGGAGGAACAACAGGTTGTTTTTTTGGATGAGAAGGAATCTTTAAATGTGGGAGATTCTTCCTTTTGAAAAGCAAATTCTGGGAGATTCTTGCAGCCTTGCTTGGTGTCTTGCTTACTATTTTTTTGGCCTAGTGGGTTTTTTCATCTCCTTTACCTTTCCTGGTCAATACTATAATACCTGAAGTCAGCAAAGAATGTATATTTTACTGAGAGACAGAGATTTCGTTAACCAAATGAATATTCTTACCAAATTGACCATTCTGATGTGGAAGTGGCACCGATGTTTGGTCTATTAACAATTGTTTGTTTCTTAAGGTGAGGGATTGGTACTTGGACTCGTTCCGCGACATCAGATACTTCCCTGAAGTGAGAAATCGGAACGATGAGCTCGCTTTCACAGAGATGATTAAAATGGTCAAGGTGCGGCATAATAATGTGGTTCCAACAATGGCTTTGGGGGTGCAGCAGCTGAAGCACCACCTGTGCCGCGCAAGGAATATTCCCTTTGGATTTGATGAGATCCATGAGTTCCTTGATCGATTCTACATGTCAAGGATTGGCATCCGCATGCTGATAGGTTTGCCAACCTTCGAACTTTTTTTTTGTCAGGAGCTTAATTTGTGAAGGGTAAAATCTACTGGAAAATTCGTTCTTGTCCAGTTTAGTACTTGGACATGCTATGCCAAATCTTCTCTCATTACGTGGTAGTTTGTCTAGAAGTTACTGTAGTAACGGGAATACTACCTTTTCGCCGAAACCAGTCTAGTGACGAAATTTCTCTGTAAATCTATCAAGCAGAGTGCACTTTTCAGCCTGGTTTTTTTTTTTTTGCTAAACTCTATCTTGGGTCAGGTAGAATAGTAGAAAAGAATTAGATTTGTGCCACTGTATCAATTACACTATCCATATTTGCCACCACTGTGTAAAATTTGTTCCACTTTAAATTGAAACATGGAGCATATTATTGGCCCCATGCGTAGGTCTAAATCAAATAATTAACAGGAATCGAGTCTCTGTTGTTATTAGATGCGTGGCCTGAGTTATTCGTGCTTGCTTAATTTCAGGGCAGCATGTGGCTTTGCATGATCCTGAACCAGAGCCTGGCGTCATAGGCCTCATCAATACAAAATTGTCCCCCGTACAGGTGGCTCAAGCTGCCAGCGAAGACGCCCGTGCTATTTGTTTAAGGGAATATGGATCAGCTCCTGATATTAACATTTATGGCGATCCAAATTTTACATTTCCGTAAGTCTTATAATCTCTCGTGAGTTACCTTTGACGGCTTGATCTTTAGTGAGGATATTGTTTGTGGTTGTGTTGTCCTAAAATATGTTTTATATTCAATTTGGATGCCTCTTATAGCTCACATAGTTTGGCTGTGTTCATTTTTATTGAAAATAAATATACAAAAATGAAATGCTAGCTTACTCTTTGACTTCACTGAATACAGATATGTGGCATTACACCTACATCTGATGTTATTTGAATTGGTGAAGAACTCCCTTCGTGCAGTGCAAGAACGATATATGAATTCTGATAAAGATGTTCCCCCAGTTAGAATTATAGTTGCTGATGGAGAAGAGGATGTTACTATCAAGGTAGTAGTCTGACATCACCTATCATGCATGAACTGTTGGTACAGCTATTTACTGATGAAAGCTAGTCTGGAAAATTAGTAAATTTCAGGATATTTTTCATTGCAATACTATATTTAGCAACTTCATAGAAACCTGTAAACTTATCTAAAATTGATGGAACTTCCACTGGCATTTCGCTGAAATTTAATGCAAAGTGCAATAATATACCAATCAACTTAATTGTAACTTATACAAAGTCAAGTGCTAGATATAATTCTCTTTTATGTGACAGCTATTTTTTTTCTAAACTTGTTTGTGGACCAAGGCAATACGTATTTCTGCATATGGAAAACTAAATATGATGTTCACAATGTGATGTTTAAGCTTGAACGCTTTGCTAATGCAGGTTAGTGATGAAGGTGGTGGGATAGCGAGAAGTGGCCTCCCAAAAATTTTCACATATCTGTATACCACTGCAAAGAATCCACCTGATCTAGATGGACCTAATGAAGGAGCAACTATGGCCGGATATGGTTTCGGGCTCCCAATCAGCCGCCTTTATGCTCAGTACTTTGGTGGCGACTTGCAAATCATCTCTATGGAAGGATATGGTATGGTCATACTCCACTTGGTCGACTCATATTCAGTCAGCACGAATTAACCATGTTTATCCGCAGTTCATGTGCTACAGCAGTATTGTTTCGTTGTTGTAGGTACTGATGCTTACCTCCATTTGTCACGGCTGGGAGATTCAGAGGAGCCCTTGCCTTGACGACTCGATTTGATGTCCTGATCTTCCTGTAATTAGGATGTTCTTCTTCTTGTAATACAATCCGGTGCTGGTCTGCAAATATTGTCCTGACGGGCCAGCCACCTATAGCTATAGCTGGTTGCTATCTTCTAGTCCCCTCGATTCCATCGTTCAGCTCTGCTGCATTGGGAGCAGAGGCACTCATACTTCTGTTATTAGTATGATCCCTCTGCCGGGTTTCAGAAAAAATAGTCCATCAATCAGCATTGTTAGCAGTGGCCTCCCAGAAATTAGCATTATAAATGGGCCCTTGGAGCGTTGATGCTGATCGCAAAGTGCAGTTCACTCTGAGTAGCAGCTATTTCATCAACTGCACCTTGTTGTACAGAGTCTGAATTCAGCACTGTGCAGTATTTGAAGTGGTATAGTTTCATCAACAAACAATGAAGACCCTTTATAAAAAAAAAAGCAATGAAGACTGGGGTGGTCTCTACAACTACAAGCTGTGGTACCTCTAAGCTCTGGTCTGATGAATTGTGGGATCAGTGATTCAGTGTTGCAGTCTTCGCATTGAGCCCAGCTCAAGTTCCCGTGATGGAGAAGCACCGCCCTGCTGCATACAGGGATTTCTCAACCAACTTGAGTGATCTGCCATTCGCGTGATGAAGCTCTCTGCCTCTCTGGTCTGCTGCCCCTGCTCTGTGCGATGTAATCACTCCCGTGCCTGATTGCCTGAAGGAATAAAGTTCGGCTTCACAGAGAACGAAAGCAAATGCAGTGTCACCGCCTCACGCCTGGAACCTCTACCAGCACCAGCAGCATATTTGGTCCCTGAGAAAATCCTCGCACGATGATTAAACATCTATCTGAACTCGACTACTGCCTGTTAAATTAAGAAGACTAAAAAGTTTGAAACGGAGCGTCATCCTGTCAGTGTTGGTGGAGCCTTTAAGCTCTGCTCGTGCAGTTATTACGGGAAAGGGACACAGATTACATTACAACTACAGATCCCAAATCCCCAATCCTCTACAAAATTTTATGAGTTCTGCAAGTCACTGAGCAGTGGGCCCCCAGGCACGTGACGTGCACGTGCTAGCTCTGAACAGAACCTTCTGTTCCCCTCCGTGTGAGATTTGCAGGGTCGCAGCTGCAGAGGATGAGAAGATACAAAAATGACGCACGGTTGCGGCTCGCATGCCGGGGCTCCCCCTCGCCTGCTGCAGAAGATCGAAGGCACAGTGCCAGCAGCCGTGTAAAGCGGACTGGGAAGAGCTCCGGCAGCCCCACGAGAGAAGCAAACCGAAACCAGCGAGCAGCTTTCCGCTCTGCCGCAGTCGGTTCGGCGTAACCCTTGTGGATTTTAGCTTTCTGGTTTTTGCCTTTTGACGCGGCGGCATTGGCTTTGTTTTGCTTTTGCTTGTCCTCCGGTGGTGCAACTTGTTCTTATGCCAGTATGTTGTAGTTTTATTTGCTTTGCTTTGCTTTTAGGTGGTTTATGGTATGTACCCTCCATTAATGAAAGGTCATCCGCTTGTAAAACCCATAAATGTAACTTGGCATCTTCCATCGACCAAAAAAGTATATAAGAGCAAGATGTTTAGATGTCCATAGGCTAACATTTTTTCCAAGTAGTTGAAGGAATATTTTCGCACCACTTTTTGACGGTAGAATGTATTATTTAAGTGATCTGAATATGTTACTAGAATATTTTCTTTTTACTAGTTACACTTGAATAACCATCGAGCCTCATATGATACTAACTTTTTTCAGCATGACTTGAACTATATTAAATTGCATGACATTTTGAGAAGGTTCTTATTAATATTTTTATCTACATATCTATAAGTGGATATAGGTCCTCTTTAAGTTTTTTTTCATTAATTTTGGGAAACTTAGAAATACAAATTTAGCATTAAAATCGTAGCAAGAGCGGTACGAAGAAGGAACGAATATATCCATCTAACATGAGACGAGTTGAGGATGATATCTACTTGTCTAGTGTGATCGTCACATCGTTATGTGTGTGTAGTATTGTCCCCATGAATTATTGTTAGCTAAAATTATGTAGCTTCTTTTAGATTAAACATTTCTGGAGTAAATAGAACTATACTAGTTTTATATATCTTATATTTCCTATAGAAACACTTAGGTATTGGGTTCATTCAAAGAAGAGCTTTGTTTACATATGACATATTTATATGATTCTTAACCAAAATATAAAAATATAAAAAGCTCGATTTACTTTACTGTGCTCGTTTGCAAAGACTCAAAATTATCTAGCTATATTGGAACTATACAAATGAGTTGTGTATGAAACATTTCCCTTTAATGAAACTTTAGAGAACTATCCACAAGATTTAGGTTCATGATCTTTTGATCCTTTGGATTGGACTCCCTGCGGTTCTATGTTAGGAGAACTCTATGTTGCAAGTGACCTTATTTATACAAAATCTTTCGTAATGGAATCCATTTTGTGCCATTAGAGAAAGGAAGTTCATTACAGGAATAGTATCACAAAGCTTAATTTTTTTAATACGGGATGTAAAAACAAGGAAACCAACCTGCCCCCTTATTATAAGCTCTCCACTTGGCAGCAAAATTGCAACACTTTTTTTAAACAGAAAAACAGTACCTTCCTTCAAGGCCACCTCGACGCCGCCGCCGTCGCAAACCATAAAAAACCCCCAACCCCCCCCGTACTCGCCGGCGAAACCGGGGCGGGCGGCGGCGGCGACTATGGGGGAGTACGCAACGGTGAAGACCTCGGTGTGGTGGGACATCGAGAACTGCCAAGTCCCCCGCAACTGCGATGCCCACCTCATCGCCCAGAACATGAGTTCCGCCCTCACAGCCGCCGGCTACACCGGCCCCATCACCATCTCCGCCTACGGAGACACCAACTGCGTCCCCAACCCCGTCCAGCACGCCCTCTCCAGCACCGGCATCGCCCTCAACCACGTCCCCGCAGGTACGGATTACCCCGCTGCCCCGTACTCCCCAACCAGGCAACCACCCCCAATTGTTCCCTAATGGCTCGTCGCGAGTTGATCCGCTGAACCCTGGCCAATGCATGCGGATTGCGCCGTTCCGATTGCCTCTGAACTGAATAGCCGGGTTGCTGCACTAGTCACTTTCAACGCTTTCGTTTGCGTCTGTTCGATGGATCTGTTGTGATACTTGGGGATAACTGTGGAAGCTTAGGGTTTGGAAGTTTCCTTATCGGAGATGTGTTCATCTGATGGTTTTTACTTTTTTTGGCTTCTGGATTATGCTGGCATTGGTGGGGTTGCCGGGTGTGGGTTGGGAAAGTGATTGATTTAGAAATTTTACGATGTTTGACCTTTTGGTTTGTTCGTGGAATTTTAGAAATGTGGTTTCTCTCGAAGTGATAGCTGGTGGGATTGTGGAGTCTGCTGTGTTTGTTTGCTTTTGTTTGTTGACCAGACTATTGATTATATTTACACACTATGTTTTGAATTTTCTAATTATCATGTATTTTCCTTTGATTTAGTGTATTTAATAGGTTGATTGTTCCCATGGTATATTTTTTTATTATCCTGTTTTTTCTTAGGACTAGTATAGTATCTGAACTAATTTTTATTACAATTACAAGCATGCGTGCTAGTCTTATATCTATTGTAAAAGCTACTTTCTTTATGAATGAGCAGGGGCGGATCCAGGATCACACAACAGGGGGGCTCAATTTTCTCTTCTTCTTCCTCCCTCCTCTCTTTCCCTTCTTCTTCCTCCTCCTTTTCTCCTTCCTCCTCTTCATCTATGTCTAAAATTTGAAGGGGGGGGGGGGGGGGGGGGGGGGGGGGGGGGGCAGGGGCTTTGGGGGGCTCCCATGGGATCCATGGGAGTAGGGGGCGCTCCAGCCCCCACGTTGGATCCGCCCCTGCGAATGAGTAATGAAAAGTACTGTTTAATTAGCATTTCTATCTGTAATATTTGCCGATGTTTGGTTGACTGCACTAAACTAGGATATCCTTACAGCGATTGGCCAGCAGACTTGGCACAACTACCAATTACTGTCATCTGTTTCCAAGTTTAATTTTAACATAGCTTGCATACAATAATCTTGGCACACTCAAGCAATTTTTCTAAAACTCATGCATTTGCACTGAATGTCCAACAATTCTCTGTTCATCTATGCGATGTCTAAATGTTGTCTAATTATTATTATTGTTTGTTTTCTTGTAACAAATGACAGGCATTAAAGATGCAAGTGATAAAAAGATCTTAGTTGACATGTTAATCTGGGCTATTGACAACCCTCCACCAGCAAATTATTTGCTAATATCTGGTGACCGGGACTTCTCAAATGCACTTCATAAGCTAGTACAGAGACGGTATAATATTCTACTAGCACAACCTCCAAATGTGTCTCAAGCACTTACAGCTGCAGCAAAACATGTTTGGCTATGGAAAAGCCTTGTGGCTGGGGAACCACCATTGGCAGAGTCGCCATACATAAGTAGCATAGCAAATGGCAGCATGGATCATTCGGATGCGTTGAAGAACATGCTTTCAGATTCTTCAGATGCAACTCCACACAACAGTACTCAAGTGCTGAATAACATTCCATTTGATCAGCAAAAAGGTGGTAATGGAAAGGGAGATAAACAATATAAAGTTAGGCAACCTCGGAAAAACCAGTCAGACAATGTATCTAAACCAACAAGGACTGAGGAAAACTCAGTTGATGGAGTACCTGATAGTTCTAAAGGAAGCATTGCTAGCCAACCAAATCAATCTCTCACGCCATCATCAGCGTCATTATCTAGTTCTGATTCGCAAGATGGGGCACAGGTGGATCAGCTGAATACACCAAAAGTTCAGCCATTTTCCCTGTCCAAAAAGCCTGTAAAATCTGCTCTTTCCCATCAAAAGAGCGCTCCTCATGACTTTTATCATGGTAAGAAGCCTGGTATGTCAACCGAGTCTTCATCTAAAAATGGTGCTTCAGATGTTAATAGCCATGGTCATCCAAAGCATCAGAAACCCCAATCCTCTCAGCAACCAAGACCACAGAATCCAGTGAATCATCGTCCTCATGGTGGATCTAGCAATTTTCAATCATCAATTTCACATAGAAGCAACTCATGTCCAGCACCAGCTGGGTATAATGGTATTCCTACTGCACCGTTGCAATCCTGGCAAGGCGGCCCACCTTATCATGGACCACCAATCAATTATCCTGATATGAGTCGGCTGAATATTTCTGAATACCCTAGAGGAATTCATAATAACCAAGGTTTGAATGTCAATTACCATCCAAACCATCCTGGTGCCCCTCATATGGTTCAACCTGGTTACAGTGATCATAGTTACAGACCTCCAACTCAACCTAACATGCCTAGCAACATGCAAAATACTGGACACTGGGGAGCCAACCTGGGATGTCCACAACCATCTTTGGACCCTCAAGGTCTTGTAAGATATATCTTAGGTGCTTTGGAAGTATTGAAGACTGAGAAGATTCCCCCAACAGAACAAAATATAGCAGATTGTATACATTATGGGGATGCTAATCTACCAAATTTTGATGTCAAGAAGGCTCTTCAGGTTGCCATGCAGCATCAAGTTGTTGTCACGAAAAAGTTAGGGAAAATGTCATTCTTTCTTGGGAAGAATGAAAATCTCTGGAAATGTGTCAATATAATGGATGATAATGCAAAATACCCAAAAGAAACTCTAGATTCTGTTCATACTTTCATATCTTCTGCCCATGGCTACTCTGCGATAAAGAATTCTCAGTCTAGGTGAGGCTCCATTACCCAGAAATATGTGTCGAATTTTATCATACTTTCCCTGAGGCTGAGTGTGGTTGTACTATTGTAATTCTTTTTTGGTTGTAGGTATCAAGCTGCTGCTATGTTGAAGAAAACATGCCTGAAGAATCTTGCCCTTGGTGAAGTTCTTCAGGTTCTGAATATCATAATCAATACAAAAAAGTGGTTTGTGCCAAATTCTTCAGGGTGGCAGCCATTGTCCTTTAACATAATAGTGGCTGATGCGACTACAGATGCTAGCGGGAATGCTTAGCATTGGTACATTTGTCTGCTCATATCAAATGAACACTTTGAGGTTCTGGTGGTCGGTGCAAAACTGTGTCTGCAAAAGCAAAGTTCTGTTGAAGTTTCCTGGCACAGTGCTTTTATCTGCATTTTGCCAGGTTTCGGGATATTAAGTAGTTTTACACATATCTTAGCAGCAGTGGAATAGTAAGTACTTCATCCCATGAAAAGTGCAATCCTAGCTTTTGAAAAAAGTCCCACAAAAGAGTGCAATCCTAGAAAATAGATCTAACTACCTGCCTAATTAAGTGGTCAGATTTGATTTGCATGCTAAAACTTACTGCATGTGGCCAACAAATGAGGGTATTAGCCTTTTCACGCCACCACTAATCTGTCCTAGAAAAACTAGAATTGCACTCTTCATGGGACGGAGGGAGTAGTTCTCAGACTTGTTATGTCTTAGTGGGAGTCTGTCTGTCAATACACCATTTGGCCTGTTAAAAGAACTCCGTCGCGGTTAGCCTGGTTGCGGTTATTCTTATGGGTGCTAGTTGCTGTGGTAAGATAATTCTGCGATCGACTATAAAGTAGTTCTGAAGGACTATCGCCTTTTGTTCAGGCAGTAAATCAGTTCCTGATGCTGGTGGTTACTATATGCTCTCATTATACCTAGATGGTTTAAAAGGATCCTCAAAATATGAGTTGATTTCGAGGAAATATTCCATAGTATGAGCATAGCTGCTGCTAATTAAGCTACTCTATGAAGCCTTGAAGTCTTGAACTATCATTATTGAAGCCCCATTTTCTACATATACTCACAGCAACGAACATGAATGGATGGATCATGTGAAGTTCAGTGACTCCATGTGGCTCTGGATGATTGATCCTATCTGGATTTCTACTTTTGCTGCATGGCAACGGATTCTGAAATGCAAACAAACTGCATTCAAGACAGTCATGCTATTTGCTGCAAGGTTAGTAGGTTACCTATTTGGTGTCTGCCATTCTTGGGGGAAGGTTTGGAGTAAATCTAAACGCCTTTTGGCGTCTTTCTTTGCTTCTTCCCACTTTAGATGGTGGTATGCATCTTGTAATGCTGACAGTTCTCAAAACTATGGCTGGTTGTAAATCTCATGCTGGTTGCTGATTCTGCTCAGCCCTTTGGTTGCCATGTTGCTTAGCAGTTTAATGGTTGCTGATTTTGTTAAATGCTTTTACATTACATGTTACTGCTGTTGCACGTGTGATCCTTCTGCTGTTAAGAACTCCCTCAAACTTAGAATCACTACGTTTCTGCGAGATGCTTCACGTCTGTATTTTGTGGCTGTGCTTCGACACAGCGTATGCAATTAACAGGTTTTACATTGGTTCATATATCCCATACACTTATCTTGCACCAGAGCATATCATAATCTGAAACGACTAGTTGAAACCCTTCCGTAGTCTTAACAGATGGGTATGTCTGAATTCTGAAAGCAGCTTTTGTTGAAGGCACATTCTGACAGTTCCTTTGATCAATAAACTGTACAACCTTGTCTATCTGCCATGACACCCAACAGTTCAACATAAAGAATGCTTGCCCATGGAGCAATTTCAAAAGAAAGGTCAACCAGTGAAGATAGCAACAAGAAACAGCAAAGTCAGACGAAATTAGAAAGCCAAAACCATATGATTTCACATGCTCGGGAACAACAAAGTCATAACGCACGAAAGTTTGCTTTTATTCAGTGTGTGACTTGTTTACATCTGTACAATGTAAGATACTCTTCTTGCCTATGAATATAGACACAGTACAATGGTTTTCCTCTATGGTAGAAAGGGGTTCTGAGAGGAACAGAGTTCCTTTTGCCGTTGATACGCTCTTCATAAATCCAAAAACGATTTCATCAATTAGGTAAGAAAGAATGTGTTAAGAAAAACAAAATGGAAAAAATTCTAAGTGTGTGTTACCTTGAGGCGCTAAAGGCACCAAAAGAAACTGCTGCAAACATTATGAGTAGAAATGGTGCTTTAACCAGTGCTTTATTTGATCTTCCGTATCCAGTTGGAACACCAGACCGCATAACATGTACTGTGTGAATGATATATCTCATTAGGTTTGGTCGGGGAAAAAAAAAGCTCATTAGCTATATAGATTGTGTGAATGGTTTTCGTAATGCAATCGAGTTTACCTTCCATCCTACTCCCTGATCTTCTTCCTGCAAACGATGGAGGAGATACAACTCATCAGGGAACATCATACCACAGTAAGCAACTTACTGCCTCTAGTTTTCTCAAAGCAAGTAGTGATTATCCGAGTAAGAACATACCATCCTTCAAACAAGAATATGCTTCTGATATCTGCGAAGTATAAACACATGTTTTGTAAGTACAGGGGAGGAAAAACCAAAGCTAGGAATGCACTACAATTGCTTGTGCAATATACCTAATGTCTATGTGGACATATCAATATGGACCATCTCTGATCAGAAATGCCTTGTTGGTCAGTTAAAGAATCCTATAGATACTAGAATAGCATATAAAACTGGCAGCGATGCTTGCTGTAATGCTCAAATCATAAGTGCAGATGAGAATGAAGCAAACAGTTTCAGTCTCTGTACAGGGATTCGACGATGAACAATAGCAAGCAATATTGACGAACGTGCATGGTGGTATTAAGCTCTTTGCTAAAAATTTACCTTACCTCCTTGAATTTTGACTCAGCCTGAGATTTCAGATGCGTTGGGACACGATCGGGATGAGACTCCATGACCATTCTTCTATACGCAGCCTTTACCTGCATCGTAAAGATGAAGAGTACAAACTGAAAAATTCGGAAGCGTACAGGCAAAATCTCCTCAACCTTCGCCCTCTTTGACCAAAATCTACCAGAATCAGCTCAGAAATTGGCGGAGCAGCGACTACGCAACCAGGAGCAGTTCAGGCTGAATCGCATTCGCGGAGGAGCACAGAGAGAGATGGGAATCAAGGGCGGACCTCGGAAGGGGACGGCCGGGAGTAGGGAGGGAAGCCCAGGAGCTCCATGGCCTCGCTGCTCCTCATCGTGCCGCGCCGGCCCCGTCTCCGGCGGCGGCGGCGAGGCGTTGCCTGGTCAGGTGTCAGGTCGGTGGAGAAGGCTCGCGAGTCGCGTACGAATCGAGCGGCGAGAGCCATTCCACGAGCTTTGCTGCCCCCCGGACGCCGCGGTGGCATCTCATCAGCCGTCAGATCTCCCGTCCGCCGATCCGACGGCCAGAACCCTCCCTATGACTGAGAGTAGCAGGAAGCCCGCGCGGTTTCCCTTCTCCCGCGGTCCCGCCGCTGCAAAACTCGAACGCCTCGCGACGCGAGCTCTCTCGCGCGATGCGCGTGCGGGGCGGTGGAGGTGGAGCGGTGGCGGCGCCGCGGCCGGAGCACCTGGCCGCGCACGCGCGCCTCGTCAAGTCGGCGTGCCCGGACGCGTTCCTCGTCACCACCGCGATGCGCGGCTACCTCCGCGCGTGCCTCCCACTGCAAGCCCTCCTCCTCCTCCGCTCGCTGCTGCCGCGGGCGCCTCGCCTCCTCGGCAACTCCTTCTCCCTCTCACTCGCGCTGCAGGCCACCGCTGCGGTCTCGGGATCCGTGCCGGCCACGCTCCGCATCAGCCTCCGCGCCGCGTCCCTCCACGCGTGCGCGCTCAAGTCCGGCTTCGCCGCCGCCGACCTCTTCGTGCGCACCGCGCTCGTCGAGGCCTACGCCAAATCCGGGCGCGCGGACCTCGCGCGCGCCGCGTTCGACGAGTCGCCGCGCAGGGACGTGTTCCTCTGCAACGTCATGCTCGCGGCATACGTTGCGCGCGGCGAGGTTGTGGAGGCGAGAAAGGTGTTCGACGGAATGCGCGACAGAGACATGGTCTCATGGAACACGATGATCCACGGGTACGCGGTGAAGGGAGACGTCTCCATGGCAAGGGTGATATTCGACGGGATGGATGACAGGGACGCCTTCTCCTGGAGCTCGATGATGTCAGCATACACCAAAGGTCGGCGGTCCAAGGAGGCGCTGGAGCTGTGGCGAGAAATGTGTGCGGCCCGTGTCACCCCAGACTGCATCACCATGGTGAGCGTGCTCTCCGCGTGTGGAGACATGGGGGCGCTGGCCGTTGGTGTAGAGGTGCATCAGTTTGTAGAGAGGAACGGGATTGAGGTGGATGTCAAGCTTGGGACTGCTCTTATCGACATGTATGCCAAGTGCGGTGACATCGAGAATTCACTGAGAGTGTTCCACTCTATGCCAGCAAAGGATGTGCTGACTTGGAGCTCGATGATCATTGGGTTGGCCAATCATGGGCTTGGCCATGATGCTCTCGGCTTGTTCTCAAGGATGGTATCAGAAGGATTGCCACCAAATGAGATTACCTTCATTGGAGTTCTTATAGCCTGCACTCATCTTGGTCTCGTCAGTGATGGCAAGAAGTATTTCAGCTCAATGAGTGCAGTGCATGGTGTAGCACCAAAAGTTGAGCACTATGGATGCATGGTCGATCTTTTGGGGCGATCAGGTCATATTGAGGAGGCAAGGCAACTCATCAGGGACATGCCATTTGAGCCAGATGCAGTTATATGGAGGGCACTTCTTGGGGCTTGTCGCATCTATAAGAATGTAGAAGTTGCAGAGGAAGCTATGGCTAAACTGCGAGTATTGGATCCTCATGCCGACGGGCACTATGTCTTACTGTCAAACATATATGCACAAGCAAATTCGTGGGAAGGTGTTGCAGAGATGAGGACCATGCTTAGGAGGGAGAACATTCAGAGAATTCCTGGAAGAAGCTCGATTGAGTGGCAGAACACAATTCATGAGTTTGTTTCTGGCGATAGATCACATCCAATGTCCAAGGAGATCTACAAAATGCTGGAAGAGATGATGGATCGCTTAAGACAAGCCGGATATAGGCCAATGACAGGCTTGGTCTTGCAAGACATTGATGAGCAATCTAAGGAGCGTGCATTGGCTGAACATAGTGAGAAGTTGGCCATTGCTTTTGGTCTGCTAACCTCTCCTGCAGGGTCAACTCTCCGAGTAACAAAGAATCTCAGAGCTTGTGAAGACTGCCATTCAGCTATTAAGCTTATTTCCTTGGTATACAATCGCAAGTTAATCATTAGAGACCGTAACCGTTTCCACCATTTCAGTGAAGGACAATGCTCATGCAAGGACTACTGGTGAAGCCACAAACTTGTACCAAAACAACTGCACTGTGCAGGAGCCGTTATCTTATATCCAAGAGCTTGAGAGTTCCTTTAGTTGAACATGCATCTGAAAGGACTTCATTCGAAGTAACAGCATATCATAATCTCTTTCTTGAGTCGTGAAAGTCAGTCAGGGGCTTCAGAAGGAAAGAATCTTACATTCCAGTATCAATATATAAGAGAAACAAAGGGACCAGGTAACTCAGAAACCCTTATATGTATAGTTTACTCGTTTACATCATATTATCCATTAGGAGAAATTCCATACATGTCAGTTGCCAATTTGTTGTGATCTAAGCCTCTAAAGGCTAGATCCATGAC
Source organism: Setaria italica (assembly GCF_000263155.2). Classification (NCBI taxonomy): domain Eukaryota; kingdom Viridiplantae; phylum Streptophyta; class Magnoliopsida; order Poales; family Poaceae; genus Setaria; species Setaria italica. The sequence goes on along the minus strand of NC_028451.1, from coordinate 46,643,554 downwards.
AAAAGGCATAAGAACGCACACTTGTAATAGGTGCGTGGCCAATATACTGTTTTTTAAATTCAGTATATTGTTTTTGTTAGTTTCTGTCTACTGCTTAGTTAGCAGGGGGCTTTTTGTTAAAAGCTACTATTATATCTACCTATTTCTTGTTTAATAGAATCTTGCTTTAAAAGTTGCTGGCTTTTGCATATGCCCAAGTCCTCTGAGAGCGTCTCACACAACTGCATCATTGAAACAAGATGACAGACACAATGAATAAAATATTTGATAAAAATGAAATGACCAGTAACAAATTCAAGCCTTTCAAATACAGGATAGTCAAGGGAGGGAGCAATACCTTTCTGTACAGGGAGCAGTCTCCAGATGACTTCTTTAGCTCGACCACATAAAGAGATTCATTGATCTCAAACACCTGGAATCATAATACCAGTGTTTAGAATAAGAATGTCAAGTAGAAACATCATAAAAAAGAAACAAGAAATGTCTGATAGGAACACACTAGGCACCATTCTAAGACAGCTGCATTAAATTATTTTTAAACTATGAATCTGTTATGTAATATAAATACCTCCGCAGAAATTAATAATGATTCTTTCCCTCTGGAATTTGCTGATCCCTTGCAATCTTGGATCACTTTTAGCTGCAGGACATGATAATATGATTCTCAACGTGCTGATTCTGAACACATAGAACCAGAAGTCCATAGACACATTAGGAGATCACTTACCTTGCCATTGCTCTTATGTACTTGGAAACCCATTTTTCTGACGATGCTCCCAATCTTCTCAAATAAATAAGCTGGGGAATGATTTGATGCAAATCTGATTTTCCTTTCCGAAGCATCCTGCATTTCAAGTTGCATGCCTGACTTTAGTGGAAGGTCATAGCAACAATGAAAAACATCTACATCTCTAGAGTATTAACAGTATTAATGCTCAATATTGACACGTAGTTGTCAATTTCTGGTTCCTGGCTGTTATTCTTTCCATATATCTTTTAGCATTATTACCATCTCAATTGGGACCCTTCCAACTAAATGCAAGGAAATTAAAACACGCTAAAAATTAAATTGAAACAAATGTTGAGCTAACCTCTTTCTCAAAAAATCCAGATAAATCAAGGCAGGAGGACATCCCAATGAGCTGGAAAGCATTGATTTGGTTGATTGCTATGTTGTCTTGAATGCCATTATGCTTCAGAAAACACAGACAAATTTCAGACTTTACCACTCTGCTAAAATCCTGAACATGGTACTATAAAATATAAGTACAGCTCACATAGGTTACCTCAGTCACATTTAAGCTGCCTTCATCCATGCTGATATCTTCATCATCAGTAAATGGCACAGCAGGAGTATAACCTTGCTTGAACCAATCGTGTGCCCTTATCCCATCCACATCTATGCGGGTAATTGGGTTAGGATCCAGAATTTTTCGCAGTATATCTTGGGCACCTTGTGAGAGCCACTTTGGAATGTGAGCATTCCCCTTCAGAATCTAAGAACAAATAAATATCACACTGAGATATGGTTGCATCAAATGGAATTAGCCAAATATGTTCTTGTAATGCTTCATTCCTTGTTCTATACCTTCTGATAAAGGACAACCACATTTTGGTCGTCAAATGGAAGATTCCCTGTAAGCATTACATATAGAATAACACCACAGGACCATATATCAGCCATCGAGCCATCATAACCTTTGTTCAGAAGGACCTAAAAGTACCACTGTCAGCGTTCCCTCTTCCATGTGCACCAATCAAAACTGAAGTAGATAGTAATGATGGAACCATGCGTCCCTAAACCCTAAACAAATAGTGCTTAGGTCGTACCTCAGGGGCTATGTAGTTAGGGCTGCCACATGTGGTATGCAACAAACCATCTTTCTGGAAAAAGAGCCATCATTTTAGCCACAGGCAAAATGATTGAGATTGATTTGATGTTAGAGAAAATGCTGTACCCGTTGATTTTGTGGAAGTGCACTTAGTCCGAAATCAGATACCTTTATGTTTCCTTTCGCATCAACAAGGACATTCTCTGGCTGCAAAAGGTTCAGAAGAAAGGTCTTAATGATGGAATCTTTTTACTATTTCCATCATTGCATGGTATCAGAAAATATCAAGTCTCAAACGCTAGGTTAGTGATTACCTTGAGATCCCTATGATAAACCCCCTTCTCGTGGCAATAGCCTACGGCATCGATTAGCTGCTGGAATAGTTTTCTCCCTTCCTTCTCAGTCAGCTTACCCTTCAATGCCTACATGTATCACAGTTCACAGATTGAGTCCGATATGCATTAGAAAGTAGAAACCGTATTGAAGAATTGGCTCCATTGGTTCACAATGCATCATGACTAGTTTACAGTTAAGGGGCTGAATCCTTACGATTTTGTCAAATAATTCTCCTCCATTTACATACTCAAGGACCATGTATATTTTTGTTTTGCTTGCTGAAACCTGCACAAGAAAAGGTAAGGTTCAGTCCATTTCTGAAACGGATGAATTACGACTATATTCTTGTAGAACTCTATACTTTAATCTAGTGCCAATTTTAGTATAGACTATTACTCGGTGTAGTCCTTGTCAATAAAGGATGCCCTTATCTAACCCTTTCGCCCTTATCATAATAATGGTCTTACTTCTAGAAGTTAAAACAACTTTTCCCAGCCTACAAAGCTTTTGGCCTTGTCTATCTAAAATACCGGCCGAGTCACTACCACATCGGTCTGCCGGCAATTACCAAAGCAGGCAGGCATCGTTTTCTAATACGTATTTCTCTAGCAGGAAGCAAAGCTTGACATGGACATCACCCACTAATGAAATCAGTCAGTGAACCAAACACATTCATCTGTTACTCTGATTAACACTTCACCTATACGTTATTGTATGAAATTCTTGGCGATGTGGGAGTGAGACCATGACGCCCCAAGATGCATATGTGAAACAGTGGGCTCATGCTGTGCAGCCTTCTTTTGCCTTGCAGGACCAAAAGCTGCCTGAAGAAATGCAGAGAGGATGAGTGGGTGACGCAGCGCATCCAATTATTGGGACCGTGCACGCCACTTCTACAAGTGAAAAGCCATTTTATCCACTAGCTGGCTTCCGGACTTCGTACAGGTAACCAGGCAACCCTCAGGACAAGAAAACTCCGTCGCTATCTCGTTCATCTCGGTGTGGCGTGCTGGGAGGAACAGCCGCCATCGGATCATCAGGTCTGACGGCTGGGATCTCACGTGATCCTCGGGTGCAGACAACCCTCGCACACGATGATGATCTCGTCGTCTGCAAGAGCGCCCGATGGCCGTCAGCAGATTTGGAGGATCCGAGACGTGACATCCCGGAGGTTTGTTTTCATGGCGGGATCTTTTTCTTGAATTATTGGTACAGCCAAGTTTTCGTTGAAAAAAAATTGATACAACAAGTCTGCACTGCACCAACTGGAAATAGACCCGGATGAAGTACAATAAAATTAAAAATAAGAGCCACAAGGAAAGAAATCATTCTTGGAATGCAACAGGTGGGGCCTCTTTGTTGGGCAGTCGGAGCTTAATTGGGTTGGGTGATTTTGGTTGAGTTGGGTGGAAATTTTGTACTTCGGCAGGTCCTTTAGGGCGTCCATGTGTTTCTTTGTTTAACGTGGGTGTCCAAGTCAAGGAAAGGAAACTGAAAGTGGCATTACTTTTACTAAACATATGGAGACTATAATGTTATTCAAAGAAGCTTCTCTGATTATTTTTCGGCGAAACATTTAAACAAGAGTATAGACGACTGGGCTGCGGCCTGATTTTTCTATGTTTGGCCGCAGCCTCGAGGTTCACACGCAACTCGCCAAGTTCAACGGCACGGTAGAGCTGCTTGCTTGCCAAGTTGCCATCAGCGGCGCACGCAAATTAATTGCCCAAACTACCCATCCCCTTCCTCTTCCCCATCCAAGAACAGTATTTTTTTAATTCAGTTCAGCAGGAAAGAACGGCATGAAATATAATCTAAGAAACAGGCAGGAATCTTCAAGAACGGGCAGGAATCTTGAGAGGGGAGGATGTGAGGGTGGTTGACCTCGTAGAGCCGGACGACGTTGGGGTGCTTGAGCAGCTTCAGCGTGGCGATCTCCCTCTTTATCTGCGCCGGCCATCCCCAGCACCGGAAGAACTTGGGTGAGCAAAGGATCGATCGGAGGAAAAGAGCGGGGCTGAGAGGGAATCGATCGCCATCGACCAAACAGGACACGCACCTGCTCGTCGATCTTCATGGCGAGGATGCGCTGGCGGTCGAGGATCTTGATGGCGAAGGCGCGGCCCGTCTCGGCGTGGCGCGCCAGCCTCACCTTGCCGAAGTGGCCCTCCCCGAGCGTCCGCCCCATCTCGTACTTCCCCATCCGCATTCCTCCGCCGCCCGCCGTGCCGCGCCGCCCTCGCCCGGCCCCGGTGCCGTGCGTACGAACGGGCGTCGACGCCGGAGCTAGCTCCCTACCTCGCGGCGGGTGTAAGGGCCGGGGCGAGGCTCGAAGACGCTCTCGCGCGCCCGCGCGGGGAACTTGAGGCTGTGCGGCGCCCGGCCCTCGGCGGGTGGAAGCGTCGAGACGTCGAGCGCGGTGGTGGACTGGAGGCTGACCGGCCGGTGTAACGTTAGGTGGAGTCTGAAGAAGGGGACTTGGCTGGGATATGGAGGGAAGCTAGCGGCGTCGAGCCAAGCGGGTTTATACGATGGCGATTGGGGGTGTGTCTCGGTAGCAGGGGACGACGGCGACCGGGCCGGGACCCGCCTCTCAATAATATTCTAGCGTCCGTGTGCTAGTACTTGTCTTGGCCCCCTTTTTTCCCCCTTTCCTTGCATTTTATTTTATGAGGAAAACTGGTCCGGATCATGATGGTGTTCTTTTCATGATTTGGGGAGGCGAAATCATTTTTTTAAAAAAAAATCCTTCGGTTCGTGTAGTTGGTTTTGGTTTCGCTAATGGCCGGAGAGATGTGGGTCGATCGGTCAGTCTCCAAGAAGATAAATGCGAGGATATGGATAAGAGGAAGATGAGGTGGGGTATATGATCGTTCGAAACTCTATTATTGTATAAGACTGCGAATTACCCATTTGCTTGATGAGTTGCTTTCACAGCAGCTTGCGTTGTATCTCGTCGGATCTGCTCTTTGCTTCAGAATATTGCGTACTCCCTTCGTTTCAAATTGTAAGCTATTCCAGGAATTTTAAAGAGTCAAAACTAAAATTATAGAGAAAAATATAAAGATTTATGACATCAAATAGATATACTATGAAAATATAATTGATAAAGAATCTAATGATACTTAGTTGACATCATAAATGTTATTATATTATCATATAAATTTAGTCAAACTTGAGATACTTTAACTCTTCAAGATTCTTGGAATGACTTACAATTTGGAACGGAAGGAGTACCCTTGATTATTGACTGTTTTTTTGGCTTACTAGGTCGATAGTGATGTGAGGGTTATTCCGCCATTATTTGTTTCATTTTTTTTCATAACGTAAAGATGTGGATAAGAAAAGCTGGCGTTTGATCTTTTCAACTCTCTTGTATAAGAGTATAAGACTACTGATGATTACATACATGTTTGGCGCGCACGTTAATTAGCTTTCACTGGGCCATGCACTTTGCTGTGACTTGGCAAATTGGCTGTAGAACATCGTGTTAGTTTTCGTCTTTGCTCATCATTGTAGTGACGATGATGATGATGTGAAAGACCATGCATGCTCATCTGCGTTTTGATTCGTTCGCGATCTAGGCGGGGTTTCTTGACCAGATAGGGTTCCGCACATTTCGACATCCACATTTCATACGTGCACAGCAATGATTGATTATACGGTAGCTAGGGTGCTAACGTTACGTGGTGGTAGCAAGCGCCCGTACTGTAACCATTCCTTTTAATTTGCTGCAAAGCAAACGACCTTTTTCAATTGGTGCGCGGCTAGCGCTGCTCCGATCCTATCTTCGGCCAAGTTCCAGACCGCCAGTTGCCTCGTCGGATCCCCAGCACCACAGGAACAAAGCAAGGCGGAATTAAAATCTCGTGCCGCCGCGTGATGGCCTAACAGTGGTGGCCGGATCGGGGATCGATCGACATATATAATTCGCGTCGCGGTGGCGGGCATGCCGGTCGCCATCCGTCCGGGGTCCGGCCGTCGGCATCGATCCCGAGAGCGTTCACCACCCGCGCGCGCGCGTGCGGTGGGGGTGGGACGGGAGCACGACCCCACGGCGTGGTGGTGGTGGTTGGTTGGTTCATGCGATGCGAAGGCGAAGCTGTCTGGCGATCGGGTCACCGCGCGCGGCTGGATTAATTGGATGGAGGAGGATTGCGGGGACCGGCAGCGGAACGGAGATCGACGGATGGATCGACCGACCGCGTCGCGACGATCGACGCGTCCCCGGGCCGTCGTTGCCGCCAGCCGGTTTCTCCGGAGATTGGGCACGGCAGCAGCGGCGATTGCTATAGCTGGTGGCTGGTGGTAGCTGCTCCCGCAGCGGCCGCCCCGGGGGCGCGACGCGAGGCCAGAACACGTGCGGTGACCGCGGGCGGTGGCACCAGCGACTTCAAAATTTCCTCAGCGACGCACGCACGCATGCACAGCACGATCTCCGGCCGATGTCGTTGCTTGGGTAAATATAAAAACAATAACCGTACGCGCGCGCGGGCCTCTCGTGGCGCGCGTGAAGCACGAGCCGCACCTCAACTCGCATCGCATGGACCCGTCCCACCAGCCCACGCGGAAGGACAGCGGGAGCCACGGGCCGGGAAGATCGGCTTCCGGCCCGCGCGTACTGGGCCTTGTGCGTGTTAGCTAGCCTTTTCTCTCCACTTGTTTTTGCAAATCTTGCCTTTCTTGCAAGTTTGCGCGAGCTGTCTACTTTTTTATACCTGCTCTAAAAAAACGAGAGCCACTACGCATGGTGGACCAGCGTATCCTGCGATCCCCTGTGTCAAGCTGTGGGAACGTTTCTCTCTCAAAAAAAAAAAACAAAAACAAATTGAGAGTGTTTTGGAGGGCCAGATCCGGAAATGGCACAACCTTCATTCACACCCTACCACTTTGGCATGCAGCCGTAGTTGGGTCGTGTTGTGAGCCGTGGATGGAAAGAGGCGAGAGTACATCAAATCCTATGAATCTTTTATAAGGTTTTAGCTTATATGACTTCGAGATGAGGTGGGACTGACTGTGGTAGAACAGGCCAATCATTCATTTGCATAATCATGTGGCACATTTTGAGTGTGCATACCTGCTGGGAGGTCTGGAAAGAGCGTAACGCTCGTATTTTTGATCGCTCGGAGGCACCATCGTTTAGGATCACAACAAGAATCAAGGAAGGAGCGGCATCATGGATTTTAGCTGGTGCAAAGCACTTAGCAAGGCTTATAAATAGAATATGAGTTGTGTTCGTTTGTTTTGCAGCTTTTGTAGCTTCTTCTAGGTTGTAACCCTCTGGTCGGCCTCTTCTCCATTTTAATATAATAGGTAGCTCTCGTACCGGTTCATTTAAAAAAAATTGAGTGTATGGGATGGATGGGTGATTAGTTATTTAATTAAACTTGAAATGCATTTTTTGTTGAACTGTGAGTTTTTTTTATTCCGTTTGAACCACCATGTTAAGTATAATAAATGTAACAAAAAGAAATCCCACATATGTATTTCACACTTGTTGTTCTGAATTTCATTTGTCAAATGCAAAACCCGGGTATTTCACACATGTGGTGCTAGCTGAGGTTCTTGTTCAGAATGGTGCTAACTGAAATTTGACTCGAGGAATGCATAGTGGAAGCTATTGTGTACCACAATTTCAGAATTAATAGTAAGAAGCATTCGCATCTCCTCCTTTTTATTGAATAATGGTGAGTCAAGCACACCCATATTGCATCAATCCAAACCACACATCCCAATAACACATAAAACTAAACATGCATGATGTCAACACATAACACTAGTAAACATACACACGTGTAACTAATCCATCACAACAAGAAATGAAATCAAAACCACATTTTAACACATAAAACTAAACATGCTTGCACTTAATCAGTGAAGACACCCGTGCATCTCTGTATACTCTTAGACGAGCGAGTAGTGAGATCTGATCTCAGGCGACGTAGCACTCGTAGAGCTTGATGTCCATCTTGAGGCGGAAGTAGAAGTAACCCTCGGTGGCATTGGTGCTCAGCGTGGCGACGCCCCGCGACATGAAGAAATCACCGGTGCCACCGACGACAGAGAGGTCCCGTGTCTCCTCGGCCATGAGGTCTGCACCCATGAGGTTGAGGGTGCCCTTGTACGCCTTGGAGTCGAAGACGAGGGTGAAGGCGATCCACACGTTGTACGCCTCCTTCTTGTCGTAGAGGTAGAAGCCCTGCGCGCGCGCCACCGGCTCCGACGTCAGCGCCTGCTCCTCCGTCACCAGGTCGTCGAACACCACGAGCATGCCGAAGAAGGTGCCGTTGCTCCAGTTGGACCTGCTCAGCGCCGCCGACGGCTTCGTCACCGCCGCCGACGTCGCGTTCGCCGTGTTGTTGCTCCCGTTGTAGAGGATGTCGTGGTAGTAGACCGTCATCTTCTTGCACGGCTTGTTGTCGTCGTGGCTGGAGATGAGCCTCCTGCCACCATGAGCGACGCCTGCCAGCCCAAGAAGAAACACGACACTAGCAACGATCAGGGTGAGCTTGGAAGACGATGGCTTCAGGGCTTGCATCGTTAATCGATCAGTACGTGAACCCTGATCTCTATAAAACTAGAACGCTAAACTACACGTTGAGCAGGTAAGTCTTGGTAATTCTTTGCTGTGTTGAGGGCTCGGAGTTTTTACGCATGCCTGCCTCTATTTATAGGGCTGGTTGTGGGATTGGGTAGTACAGTTGATGTGGAGTTAATCGGTTTGGTTCAGCTAGCAGCTAGCCAGTAAGGTGAGGCCGTGAGGGGTTGTCAGATGGGTGGGAAGAAAATTCAGATGGTTGGCGCGGCAGCAGTACTGTTTCGTTGGCACTTCGTGCATCTATGTGTGTTGGTATGATTTCAGTGTCATGTGTGTACATTTCTTAACTAGTGTAGATGCTTGGTGCCATGCCGACTATGTATACAAATACAATGACGATCGATCGATCGATCTGTTCAATTAAACATTGTTGTGTGTGTCTCTCTCTCTCTGTGTATATATATATATATATATATATATATATATATATATATATATATAAAGGGCTCGAGCAGCACATGAACATGGAACGATCTGAGCGTAAGACACGTACGTACTGCGGCCGTTGTTATGTTATTACTTGCACGCTTACCTACTGCAGTGCAGGGAAATATGAGTACACTTGTAGAAAAACGGTCGTCTGTCCCCATTAAGAAATCTCGGATATCCTGATTTTTCTAACCAGAACTAATTAATTGGAATTAAAGGTTTTACGCCAAAATAATATTCTAAAGTCCCAGAGACTCCCCACACGATTTTTAGTTCCAGGTCTTTCACAAGTCATACGATTTTTCACGCGAAATATGCGTATGCGTGGTGTGTAGGATTCGAACCCACAACCTCAAGCCTTTCTTACCATCTCACCTACACAGCACATCAAACTAAGCAGGGGATGCAATCCTTTTGTAGTAACTCGTGGGGACCCTTTAGTCCCGGTTAGTAAGCCCTCGGAACTTTAGTCTGGATTTGTAACATCAACCCGGACTAAAGGATTACTTGCACCAATCGGGATTAAAGGTTTCTCTACGGACTATAAAATTTAGATCCGAGACTAAAACTTCTTTAGTCCCGGGTCTAAAAGCAATTGAGATTTTTATTGAGGATGGAAGACTGTTTTTCTACAAATGTAGCTAGGTAGGACATAGAGAGTAAAAGCAAACGGAGATTCCTTTGGAACGATTCCACTTTTGGAAAAAAGGTGATGACGGTGAACTGAGCTCTCCTATCTTTTCTCTGTAGACAATATCATATAATTAAGCATGGTGTGGTATGCATGGATGAAAAAAATCCAAATTCGGTGGGGCTGCTGATCTAACTCGTGCGCAGATGAGGAGAGAGAGGCCATGCGTCAGCGGCACGCCGCACGCCCAGCCCACTCAAGGAGTTGAGAGCTCAGGAACTTGTAGCTCAACTGCTCAAGCGGTAAACGTTCAATTGGAGGAGCGGGTGATCGTGCGTTCGCAAAGGTGTTAGCAGCAGCAGGTAGCTGGGATCAAGAGAAGAATCAGAGGAACGAATGATTAGCTTTTTTTAGTATAACTCTTTATTTGTCCATTAAAAACGTTCTTGAGGCAAATTTAACAGCCAAACTTGCCTACCAAACTCAGTATAAATCGTACTCCTTACGATGGTGTGAGCATCCACATTGAAGCGAAAATGAATAAAATCAGCAGTCCCAAACTGCACTGCTGTAGCCTTTATCTCCATGATAATATGGCCATGAGCGGCTATTTCTTTCTCTTTGATTCCACTGATCACATTAACATTGTCCAAAGTTAGCATGAAGTGTTGAACCATGAGGTCACTCGCCAATGCCAGGCCTTCCCTGCACGCAATATCCTCAACGATCTCTGCATCTAAGAGTCCACGAATCACCAGCACAGATGCTCCCAGAAAGTTTCCTACAACATCCCTAGCAGTAGCAGCCGCCACTGCCTTGATTGAATTCTTCGAAGTGGCTGCATCGACATTGATTTTTACAAGGCCCAGTGGTGGAGGGATCCACCGAGGTGGAACACCTTGGGTACGTCTCACCGATGCTGCCTACACCGTCTTGATCATCTCTAGGCCAGCTATAAAATTGTTCACAAAACAGTGAGTAGATAAAGGACTCTAAAAAGAGCTCTCGTGGATCGCCTTCCTGCGAGCATACCAGATGGCCCAAAGAGTGAACACCATCCTCATGCTTTAGCGAGCTGATAATAGCCACTAATCATCCCCTAGACTCAGTCTCCTGAGTTTCACTCGTCAGCTGTGTAATTTCCTCGCGTTCCAGAGCCCACACGCATTTCACCATATTACACTCTATCAACGAGTGCTTCCAAGAATCAGACATACTACAGATCAAACAGGTGCTTCGAGTAGCCATGTTCCTATGGTGCAGCGCATCACTTGGTGGCAAGGAGTGATGAGCAAGCCTCCACAAGAACACATGTATCTTTGATGGTACCTTAACCTGCCATAGCGATTTCCATTCATTTTCCTTAGACCTTAAATCTGATCTCCCAACAATATTCTCTAGATACGCTGTAGCTCGTTCTTTATTTACAACCAACATCTTGTAAGCTAAACGAACTGAGAAAATACCCCTCTTTTTATGGTGCCATGCCCAGAAATCCCCTTGTCTCCGAGTGCAAAGGTGTATATTCAGAATCGCCTCAACATTAGACGGATAGAAAACAACATGAAGCTTTTGGACATCCCATGAGGTTGTCGTGTGATCTATCAACCCGCTAACCATTTGCGGAGGATCTGTCAAGTCCATCCTGATGGGGTGAAGATAATTTGCTCCCGGAATCCAATTCATATTCCATATATGTGTTGATTCTCCAGTTCCGATCCTCCTAATTAATCCCCACTCCAGAACTTCCCAGCCATCAAGTATGGATTGCCATATCCGAGAGGGACCCCAGATTAGCATATAATAAATCCACATTTAGAAAGTAAACTGCTTTTAAAATTCACGCACTTAACGAGCTCTCATCCATGAAGATGTGCCATGCCTGTTTTGCCAATAATGCAAGATTAAACAGCTCAATATCCCTGAAGCCCAGGCCGCCCATGCAATTTGGTTTGATCATCTCATCCTAAGCGACCCAACACATTTTTCTTTTTCCATCCTTGCGACCCCACCAGAAGTTCCTCAATAAATTATTGATGTGATGGCATAAACCTCTAGGGAGCTTAAAGCAGCAAATCGAATAAGTAGGTATAGCCTGCGCAACTGATTTAATCAGTACCTCTTTGCCACCCGATGACAAGCACTGCTCCAGCCAACCCTTGATCTTTTTCCACACACGATCTTTAATGTATTTGAAAGCCCCGTTAATGGAAACATCCACGTCTGTCGGCATGCCCAGGTATTTTTCACTCAGAGATTCATTATGGATATCAAGTACTCCCTTGATCACCTCACGAAGAGACCATCTGCAGCCCTTCACAAAATGAATTGAGAACTTGTCCATACTAATTCTTTGTCCATACTAATTGTCTGTCCAGAAGCTTGACAGTAAATGTTGAGTACCTCCTTGATCTCCTCTGCACTTTCTCTATTAGCTCTTAAAAATATCAGGCTGTCATCTGCAAAGAGTAAGTGAGACACCACTGCCACTTTAATCCCATTGAGTACGGACGACTAATTCCTAGCTATTTGCAGGCATGAAAGGCCCTCTACTGCCAATAGAAACAGATAGGGAAAGATAGGATCTTCTTGTCGGATACCCCTCGACGGTTTAAAATTGTCAAGTTTATCACTGTTAAAAAGAAGTGAAAAAGAGATAGTAGTTACCAGGCGCATCACTATCTCAACCCAACATTGGTGGAAGCCCAATCAAAGCATGATCGCTCGCAGATAGTCCCACTCAACTCGGTCATAAGCTTTCCTCATGTCCAACTTCAGAGCACAACATCTCGATTCACGAGGTCTTCTCCACTTCATAAAATGCAGACATTCATATGCTGAGATTATGTTGTCTGTAATAAGACGCCCAGGTACAAATGCAAACTTCTCTTCTGATATAACCTCAGGCAACATTTGCTTCAGCATGTTTGCAACAACTTTCGAGGCGATCTTATACAGAATGTTACAAAGGCTTATAGGCCTAAACTGGCCCAACTCCTCTGAATCTGCCACCTTGGGGATTAGAACAATAAAAGTATCGCTTATTGATGTAGTATTCTCCTCCCCTCTTAAAATCCTCAACACTATTAAGGTAACTTCAGTTCCACATAAGTCCCAATGCCACTATAAGAAGTGTGCTGGAAAACCGTAAAGCCCCGGGGACTTTGCCAAAAACATCTGAAACAAAGCTTCTTTGACTTCCTTCTCTGAAAAGGCTGCAAGTAAGCTGTTGTTTATTGCTGCAGTAACCTTCATTAGGACTGTACTCAACACTACCTCCATGTTATTAGTCCCCTCAGAAGTATACAACTCCTTGTAGAAGCTAGTTGCTAGATCGCTCATCTCCTAGATATTTTCTGTCACCTGTCCATCCGGGTTTTTCAACCTTGCGATCCTATTTCTCCTCCTCCTTCTACTAGCTCGGATATGAAAAAACCTAACATTTCTATCACCTACAGAAAGCCACATAATTCTGGAACGTTGCCTTCACATTATTTCTTTTCTCTATGGTTTAGTTCCAAAATTTTCTCCTTGATCTTAAGCTCCACATGAGTTGGACCCATCCTCTGCGGGTCAGACTGTAGCCGCTCTAGCTCTTGTTTCAGCTTGCCCAACTCCCCACGTACATGCTCAAATGTATTCCTATCCCACCTCACAAGGTGACTAGGAACTTTCTTTAGTTTGCTCTGTAATTCCCACAGGGTCGTTGCCTCATTCTCCTTTTGCTATGACTCAAGCAGAAAGTTAGAGAACTCAGCATGGAATTCCCACATAACTTCATACCTAAATCGTTTCTTTCCTCGAGGCCGCACCTCATCCGACCTCCAGCTCAGCAAGATCAGCACATGATCCAAGGTGCCCGCCGACAGATGCTTGCACTTCACCAAAGGGAAACGCACGCTCCAGTCCGGGGTTGCCAAAGCGCAATCCAGGCGCACCCGGCAATAGGAGCCCCCAGCTACCTTCTTTTCATATGTCCAACTACGACCTTCATAACCTAAGTCATTTAGGCCACATACATCCACCATCTCATGGAATCCAACAATTTGAGCATGGCTTCTCTCCTTTACGCCCACGTGTTCCGTTCGATGTAACACTTCATTAAAATCATTTAATCATTAGTACACAACCATGGGAGGCGCGATGATGACTTGATATGTTTCAACATATCCCACGTCTTGTGCCTCTCATTTGTTTGTGCCTCCCCGTAAACACAAGTCAAGTGCCACGGGTCACCATCCCTTTCCTGGACTAATGCATCAATGTAGTACTAAGAGTAAGGCAACAAAGTCACACTTATATTATTATTCCAAAAAATACCTAATCCGCCACTGCGGCCCGAACTACTGACAGCAAAGGAATTATCAAAACCAAGAGTCTGCTTCAGTCTATCCACCGGTGTCTTGTGCACCTGAGTCTCAAGAACACAGACCATCGATGGGGCAATATCCTTCCCCAGCTCGCGAAGTTCCTTAATTGTCGCGGCATTGCCGAGTCCGTGACAATTCCAACTGAGGCAACTCATTGGGATTGGCGATGCTCCTCACTGGAGCCCGCCCTGTTGTTTGTAAAAAGCTCTTCCTTGCCCATCTTTGCAGAGGATGAGCTAGTTTCCTTTACAGATGTATGAAGTTCTTTAGACGCTTCTGCTCCCTAGGCAGAACATACTATGGTGGAAGAGGAGGCACCCCCAACACCAGTTGTTTCTATGCACTCCTCTCTTTTTCTCCATCCATGTTCATTGTTGCAGCCTTTAGGGGACTAGTTGCAGAACCCTGATGCTCTTCAGTGTTATCCTATAAGTCTGCCTCCTCCGGCATCCTCTTGCAGGAGCCACTGCCCTCAAAAACTTGCTTGTACTTCTCCTTCCACACGCCTGTAGCACGCATTCCTCCACGCCTAGCGTGTCTTCCTCCCGCCGAGCATCCACGCTCAGGTTGACCTCCAGCATTCTATGAATCACCCTTCTTAGGTACAAGATTTCCCCGCACACAGGGTGTCCTAGGACACCAAGTATCTTCTACCGCCACCATCCACTCTCCATATTGCAAGTCCTCCTCCTTGTGCTCACCCTTTCCACACTCTAGGTGGCCGTGGCCCATCATGCCGCAGTGTGCACACAAATGTGCTACCTTCTCATATTTCACCTAGAGGAGCATACTTTCATACCCCTCTGGAGACAGGGTAACAAATCTAGAAAGAGACTTGGATGAGTGGAGATTAATCCTAGCCTAATAGAAATCACCGTCGTCGGTGGTTGTCACCCTCATCTCTACACCAATCACTTTTTCCACCTTGACCGCCAATTGTTTCACACTCCTCTCTGTGTGGTATAAGGGTGCTATCCCATGGATTTGGATCCATGCCTGGACTTTGCTTGGCAGCACCATAGGGGTATCTGTTGAGCCGTCGTATTCCTCCAGCATCAGCACGCATCCGCGAAACAGCCACGACCCCTCTTCCATGATGCGCTTCCGGTCTCCCAAACACGAAGCCTGTACCGCGAGCAGATTATTCACGATAGGCCTGAAGGTGACCTCCCGCGCCGTGTTTCAGGCCGAATGCATGGTCGAGATCAGCGATTGCTTGCTAAAATGCTTCACCATCAATAGCTTCGCGACAACCATCCACTTTACCTCCAGCAAGTTTCCTCTTTCCTTCTTTGCCAGAACCACTCCTTCCCGTTCAGTGTCACTCAGACGCAATTTCTGGAGGAGTTCATTCACATTAAAAGCACCCTGCTTGGCCCTTGCTGTTGCCGCCATCGCAAACAACTTGAGCCTGGGGAATAAAATCAATCTGCACACACCCACGAGCTCTGAGAACTCCTATCCTGCCAAGGCCAGGTAGCTGAGCCGGTCAGCCCCTTGTTCAGCCAGAGCAGGAAGATAAGTAGGAGACGCGGTGCAGGGACAGGGACCAGAACCTTCGTCGGCGACAATTGCCGCTGAAGTCGCCAAACCCTAGGAGAAGCCTAGGTACCCTGGAGAAAATAAAATGAATGATTAGCTAGGAAAGATTCAGATTACATGGGTTTCTGCCTGCCCGCACAAATGCAGCATGCCGACCCAATTTTGGGCCGAAGAAGGTAGGTCTTCGGGGTTCGGCTTCCTGGGTTGCTCCCTCTCGGCCCATCATCAAGAACATCAAGGAGACAAGGATAACAGCATCATCAAGAACTTGCTCGTTAATTGTTTGGTTTAGCTGCGGCAGCTCGAGCCCGATCAGCCCCGCACGATCGATCGAGACCGTACGTCGCACACCAAACTCGGTGGAATGTTATATACTTATATTTATTACTTTGGCTCTCTGTCCGGATTAAACATCATGTACTTCTAGATCCCAGTTGTAACTTACAAAAAAAATCGAAATGTCATTTTCATGTGTTAATCGAGATCGTGTATGATAATGCGGGCAAATGGAGCTCTCGATTGTTATTGGACAGTTGGTATGACCCTTTGCTATAATAATCTATACGATAGTGTGAGCCACGCGGCTCATTTATTTCATGTGGTCAAGCCAAACGAAGCAAGCAAATGCTCACCTGAGAGCAGCAAATTAAGCTTGCCAACCGCCACAGCAACAGCAAAGGTTACATATATGTACAGTGTTGATTGCCTGCAAAACTTTGGGAATGTAAAGGTAATGAGCGATATCTTTTTTTCTTTTTTCTTTTCATTTGAGGATGTAATGAAGAACTAGAGCGCAGCTAAACCTACGTGCATCATCAAGCTCTAGGTAACTAGTCTATAAAGAAGACAGTAGGTCAAGCTACTAAACTCAAAATTCATATTAGACTAAACCTTGCATATTAGAAAATTAATCTTAGTCTTATTGGAAACCAGGACTTTCCAACAATGCAGCAAGCACTTCTTGGTATTGCTGCATGCGCATGTCATACTTTTCTCCCGAAAATGGAAATGTGGAGTCGCCTTTGCTTGCTCCTCACTCATTATCTATCCAACGTAACAGGGAGCAACCGGGCTGAGTGTTCAGTGAGAGCAAAAGAGCATCAATGTATCTAGATGTTGCAGGGGGTTAGTCTTCTGCAGAGTTTCCCTTTGCCTGTCAAATGGTTTCTCTTTCTTCCGATATAGCTCAATCATTGGAAATGGAGCCATCCTGCAAGCGTGCTGGCATATGTACTCTAGATGATTTGATTAGTTACAAAATATATTCGGGTCTATCGGGGATGAGCTTTGGATTCTTGTCACCTGTAAGTCTCTATATGTGCATGCAAGTAACAATTAATGCTACCCATCTTTCTGTGTACAGGAAACCTCTTAGGATGCAGTATATTTTCTCTGAAAATGCCTTTTCAGTAAGGAGTTTTTCACTCACACACACACACAACCTTTATTTGCAGTAAATAAAATTAACTAGTTCCATATATATTAACTTGATTGATTCATAAATAAATTAACTAGCAAACTATATGGCCAGTTTCATCTGAACACTGTATAAATAAATTGATTGATTCATCGTCATTATATGCATGGTTGGTATGACACCAAGCTAAACAAGAAATAGACACACATATATGACACCGAGATCATACCAACATATATATGCACAAAGTGCCAGAGATGAATTGAAATTGTGTTGGCGCCAACCGTGCATATGCTTCCACGATGTTACTTCCATAATTTGCTACCCGTCACCTGAATCAAACCAACTCCACATCGACAGGAGTCCCCACACCAGCTCAATAAATAGGCATGCACAACTCCAAGCTCTCCACGCAACACAACAGCAGCAAGAGCTAGCTGCTCACCTCTCCTGCAGTGTGCTACAGTAACAAGCTGCTTAATAATTAAGCACAAGTCGATCCTGCACTGATTAACAATGCAAGGCCACGCGCCATCTTCCAAGTTCATCGTCATCAGCTCGATCGCTGTGATGTTGCTGCTTGGGCAGCTGGCTGGCGTCGCCCACGGTGGTGGGCGCCAGAGGAACCCGCCGTGCAAGGAGATGACGGTGTACTACCACAACATCCTCTACGACGGCACCAACACGGCGAACGCGACGGCGGCGTTCGCGACGCAGCCGACGCTGCTGAGCCGGTCGGCGTCCATCAACGACACCTACTTCGGCGAGATCGTGGTGTTCGACGACCCGGTGACGGCGGGGCCGGCGCTGGCGTCGGAGCCGGTGGCGCGCGCGCAGGGCTTCTTCTTCTACGACAAGAAGGAGTCCCCCAACGCGTGGTTCGCCTTCTCCCTCGTCTTCAACTCCACGGCGCACAGGGGCACCCTCAACCTCATGGGCGCCGACCTCATGGCGGAGAAGACGAGGGACATCTCCGTCGTCGGCGGCACCGGCGACTTCTTCATGGCGCGCGGCGTCGCCACGCTGCGCACCGACTCGTACGAGGGCCTCTACTACTTCAGGCTCCAGATGGACATCAAGCTCTACGACTGCTACGACGTCTAAGAATGCATATCAAATAATATTGTTTTCACCAAGCACGTACATCAGTACATGTGTTGTGTGTTGTGAAGTGTTGTTAATTTCGCGTCTTGTTGTAATGCATGGATTACTTATTATTATACCTGTGGGCGTTTGGATTGTGTGTATCACATTATATTGTTGTAAGCCGACATGGTTGTATTTGCATGAGTTTAAATATAAAGAGTCAGAGAATGCTTCTTATGACTATGTTCTTATAACTGTTAAAGGACAGATCATATGGTATAAATAACTTGTGGGCAAAGATCAACTGTGTACAGTCAAAGTACGCCTTGTATATACAAATGAATGAAAAGAGAGTAGTTTGCACCGTTATATTCCAAAAATAATCTTGGTTAGCGACGTGTATGGCCAAAACTAGGTGATTTTGGACAAATTTCAGGTAAACAAAACTCTATCTTTCTCTACATATATCTTTTATTAAAAAAACCATCGTTTGGCATACAGTTTTGTTTAGTTGAGTGCTAGATGACATCATGTACACCAATTAATGGCTTGTTTAGGAATTTTTATGACTATTTGGATGGTGTACTTTGCTGGTTGAAATAAAGCCTTCTAAGAAAAGGACAGCACGGACTTGCTGTTGTAAATCCAAAAAAAAGGGAAAAATTTGCGAGCCATTCTAATATGTGTGCGATGTATTTCTTGTTCGCCCAATAGGCAACCGCAAGAAATTCATGCTTGAAACACGCTTTGCAGCATGCCACTGTATGATCGCCTATTTTTATAAAGTTAACTATTTTTAGAGGAAAACAGGTATTTTGTTCAATACCGCGCCAAATTGCGAGCTCATAGCAGCCCAGCTTCCAGCCCCCCGCGGGAGTGAAGAGGCTGACGGTGAGAAAGGCTCTGGGCTTCAATTGCCTCGCAGGCTTGGCCCATCAGCGCCCCTCCCTCGTTGGTCGTGTGCCACTGTGCCTCGTCTCTCTCATAAATGGCAACGGGTTTTATTCGAAAAATGTAATACTACTCCCGTCCTAAATTGCAGGTCGTTTTGATATATATATCTAGACATAGTATATATAGGTAAATAATTTAGAACAAGTTAAATATCAAGATGATCTATAATTTAGAACGGATGGAGTGGTTCCGACTTCCAACACTGAACGCAGTTACAACACAGTGGGAGAGAGAGGATGATCCAAACATGTCTTCGGCACTTCACTTCTTCGCTTCACATTGATAAACTTGTATTTGCAGATTGACTTTTTAACAATTTTATTGCTATTTTAAAATTTAATTCCCTAAAGTATAATAATACGTAGACTAATTCTCTCTTTATGGTGCTGAAGCCGAATACTATT
The DNA here is from genome assembly GCF_000263155.2 of Setaria italica. Lineage (NCBI taxonomy): Eukaryota > Viridiplantae > Streptophyta > Magnoliopsida > Poales > Poaceae > Setaria > Setaria italica. The sequence goes on along the minus strand of NC_028451.1, from coordinate 46,623,955 downwards.
TTTATTACTGAAAGAAAAAGTGTACCCCGTCTCGCTCTCGCTCCTACAAGTTGCGAGCGAACCGAAGGTAAAGCAGTGGACGACGTCCTAGTTCCAGAGCTGTGAAGGAAACGACTATTTCATCAAAGCGCGGCGCAGTATTTGTGAGTCGCCGGTCGATGCATGCAACAATGCTGACGTTGACGAGCGACTATTTTTTCTTAGCGTGCACCATCACTTTGCTTCGTCCTCGCTGGTCTCGCCCTGCTAGCTGCACCTCCAGACTGTTGGAGAGGTACGTTGCACGGACCAGCAGCAGTGGCACGTTTCACCCTTTTTTTTTCTTTATTGGGCATGAGAGGAAGTGTCACGAATAGAAGAGAGGTTGAAGAAAGCAGTACCATGATAACATCTCCCTCTTCAGATCAATTCTGTCTTCAGAACGGATGGCTTACAAACGTCGATCCAAAGAAAATTGAAGAAAAAGGGGAGACGTTAAATAAGATCTCCTTATTTCCATCGTCAGACCTCAGCTAAGACAGTGAGGTAATTAATTTAGTCATCTGCCATCTTTTTCCCTACTTGAAAAGCAGTAAAATGAGACGTAATTTAAGGAATAAAACTCACATCAAATTTTACAATCGTCACCATATACTTATGTCCATACATACCATTACAAATGTGACTCGGATGCTTCTCTTGTCCCTGTCAACCGATCGAGCGTGTCCACATTTAGACTTGCAATTACAGCTACAGTACGGTGAGAGAGGAGCAAAAGGATACGATGATCCAACCATATGGAGACAGTGGAGATGTCATCAACACTTCACTTCTTCGCCTTCCCGCTGATGGATTTACAGTTTACGCATTGGCTTTTAGTAATTTTATTGCTACTATAAACTTCGACTTTACTAGCTCATGCACTTTTTGGAAGGGGCGATCGAGCAAGCGCACAACACAACACAACTGACGCCTCCAACTCCAACCACCCCACGCGCGCAGAGAGAGCAGCCATGCCCGGATAAAAAAAGCAGACGTCTAGTTGCATCGATGCCCAAGCAATTCCTTTACTAGCTCATCAATAACCAGCCTTGCTTTGCTTGTGTCAGAGGAAGCCAAAAAAGCGGCAGGAGGAAGAGTACAGAAGAAAGCTTGCACGTTGCAGCTAAAACTAATGATAAAAACGAAGCATGGTTCCTGATTTGGCATTTGAAGCACTGAACCATGGCACACAAATGCACAATGCGGTGCGGGTGCCCTAAACGGGAACCACTCTTTCACCAAACCGCGGTGCAGTGTACAGATAACAGTGTACAGATACGTGGAAGCGCCCCCATACGCTTTTAAGAGCCAGCAGCCGGCTCACCTCTGGAGGAGGCATTAGCGTGCACGTGCACCATCGCTTTGCTTCCTCCTCACTCGTCTCGTCCTGCTGCACCTACATATACAAACTGTTGGAGAGGTAGTTGCACGGAACAGCAGCCGAGGCACGTTCACTGCACCACCTCTTTGTTTATTGTGAGCATAAGAGAGCAAGTGTCATGATATATCTGGACGGCTGGTTTCAGAACAGATGGCTTAAAAAGGTCTATACAAGGAAAATTGGGGGAAAAAAAACTACTGCATGAACGTTCACATCTTTCCACGTACGATTTAGGGTCAGTTTGGTAGGGCTCCGGCTCCTCCTAAGATGAGAAGAAGCCGCATGAACTACTTTTTTTTTTCTCCGGCTTCTCCATATAAAATGGCTCCGGCTCGTCTAGTGCTCTAGGGATGGAGCCGTTTTTGATTAAACTGTTTGGTAGGACTTTAGCTGGAGCCGTAGGAGAACACGGAGCTAGAGCTCTACCAAACTGGCCCTTGCTAAAGACACGCAGGTATGTACAGATTACCGACAGGTTTTACATTCTCTAAAAGCACGTCATGTTGCAGTTCAAAATATCTGTTTACGTGCTCGGTTAATTGGTTGATTGTTCATTAGTTGTATTGCTGCTGCAGCTCGATCACTATCAGTTCTGCATCATTGGTTGAGCTGATCGCACACCAAACCCGGTGGAATACTATACATCGGAGTGACTCAGCTCATCTGATGCTTCTCTTGTCCCTGGCGACCAATCGAGCAAGTTTACATGTATTCCATGCATGTGTTCATCATCGCGTGGTCATTTCAACAAGTAAAAGTAATGGATCCAAGTATAGTTATCAATCATATGGGCACGCGCATGAGGTTGCAACAAAATCATAATGCCCCATGACATGAGAATAAGCTGTGTTGTGATAAAATGGTCAAGTACTTCCTCCATCCATCCTAAAAATTACTATTCATTTTACCTTTTTACTTTTCTAAGTACATAGCTTTCCATATGCAAAATAAATAATAATTTGGAATGGAGGGAGTACTTAGTACTTGAGGGGGTTATTATACTCTGCACACCAAGGATCAGACGAATATAGGTTTGGCGCGTCTTAATTATGTGTGCCTCACCCGTATGGCTATTTATACAGTGGTAGGCAACTTACTAGACTATGGTAAATTTTTCAACTGCTGACCTAGTCGCTCATTTGGCAAACTATGTATATGTCGTGTATACAATAAATGTAGCGGCCGTTTGCTTTTTTCTAACAAAAATAAGAATATCCAGGTCCAAGAAAAGAGTGTTTTAATTTCATTTTTTTATGATGCGCTTTTTTTTTTGCGCTATCATGAACTTACACAAAAACTTAAGTGTCCATTAGAAATGGTTAATGTGCTGATATAAAAAAAAATGGCCATCCTGCTAGTTTGGGAAACCAAAATCACGCACCCATCTATCCCAATAAAATGTTGTGCCTGTGCTCACCTACTTATTGACAACGAAAAAGGCAAAGAAGAAATTCGAATGGTCATTTTCATGTTTCAGTCGAGCACTTAAAATAATGTAACTGCCATTGGATAGCTGGTATATACGACCATACACCAGCTATAGTAAATAGGGAAAAGAGGAGTCATGCGTGACACTGAAATCTTACCAAGACATATGCTGCTCCAAAACTTTCAAGTTACAACCATGTGCGTGTGCTTCTCATCGCATCCGCCCGTTTCACTAGATCGATCGATCGGGATCAAATTAAACCAGCTCCACATCAACACTCGGATCTACTGCATATTCCCACACCATTTGGCTCTATAAATACGCAATGCACCACTCAACTCACCAACGCAAATAAGAACAAGAGAGCTGGCTATAGGTTCTCACTGATAGTGTCTTCTAGCTAGTCTTGCACCGACGACAGTCTGACACTCAGTCTATTCACTTTCACTCAGAGTCTGACACTGACAATAATGCAAGGCCTTATGCCAACTTGCAAGCTCATCACTGTGATCCCTGCCATCTTGCTGCTGCTTGGACTGATGACCGGCGTCGCCCATGGCCGGCGGCGGCTCGTGTCCAGCCACGACGGCGAGCCGTGCCTGAACATGACGGTCTACTACCACGACATCCTCTACGACGGCACCAACACGGCGAACGCGACGGCGGCGGCGGCGACGCAGCCGACGCTGCTGAGCAGGTCGGTGTCCATCAACGACACCTACTTCGGCGAGATCGTAGTGTTCAACGACGTGGTGACGGCTGCGCCGGCGCTGGCGTCGGCGCCGGTGGCGCGCGCGGAGGGGTTCTACTTCTACGACAGGAAGGAGGCGCTCAGCGCGTGGTTCGCCTTCTCCCTCGTGTTCAACTCCACGGCGCACAGGGGCACGCTCAACCTCATGGGCGCCGACCTCATGGCGGAGAAGACGAGGGACATCTCCGTCGTCGGCGGCACCGGCGACTTCTTCATGGCGCGCGGCGTCGCCACGCTGCGCACCGACACCTTCCAGGGCCTGTACTACTTCAGGCTGCAGATGGACATCAAGCTCTACGAGTGCTACGTCTAAGACCATACTTTATGCATGCATCCGTTGGTAAAATGAAGATCGAAATGCATGACGTGCTGTGCTATTGTTACCCTGCCTTGTTTGTTTTGTTTTGTTTTTCTTTTACAAGACAATGTTACCATGCCTTGTTGGGATGGTTATTACTTCATATTTGTACGCATTTTCATTGGCATATCACGGTAGTAGAACTATGTATTGTGTGTGTACACACGTCTGGGTATGCATACACATGGGTTTTGTGTGCCCATGTGACACCTTTTATATTTTCCAATAAAAGTATAAAATCTCACTCACATAGATACTCCTAGCATCTAGAAACATGAAATGCTTTTGAGTACAACCATGCATGTATTAGCTCCATTTATCCCAGCTGATTTCAACCATTAGATCCTGAGTTGCACTCGGGTTATAGTAAAATGGGTTGTACTTGCTATACAATGCTCGAAAGAAATATGATACACAAATTTAGAATCTTACAAATCTATCATTAGTATATACAAAACTATTTGTTGCGAGATATAGTTTTCAAAACAATTAGGCCGCCTGATAACAAAAGGCCAGTATTTCTATGCTTCGTACTGTGGAAATGAATGGTCAAACTTGCGTATTCAAGACCATATCTTGTTCAAAGCGGCATGTACTATTCTTGAACAGATGAAGTACTATCGAACAGATTGCTTGAGTACTTCATGGGTAGTTCAACTTTAGGTTTGCTAATTAAATCATGTGCCAAATAAACAAATGTTCCCGGCTGTAGAAGAATGCCACCAAGGCACCAAACTACACTATTATATTATCAAAATGAGCGTGTTGTAGCGTCTCAAGAACTTGGCACATTAAACTTGCAATGGTAACAACATTTTTTGTACATCGATGATTGTTGACAAGCAGAGAAGAACATAGGCGAATATCTAAGATTACAATGGGCAATACCCAAATACCTTTGCGCTCCATTCAATCAGAGTTGCACGAACCTAACAAACTAACCTGGTCTATTCCCATGAGTATTGGCAGAGAAGGTTTCCGAGTATCGGTGTGAGAAGATTGATATTGCCACGATCTGGTAGAATCCTTTATCCCCTTCTAAAACCTCTTCACTCCATGTCCATGTTAACCCATCTCTGAGATGTCCTGGAACTCTTGCACGCCCAGGAGTTCAAACTTTTCTGTCCATCATTTTGCTGCTCTAAGAGAATTTACAGTTCATTGCTTATTACACTCCAGGAACTCGTCAATAGTCTTGTTGATTATGCTGTCTCCGGCCTAATATACAGTTGAACCCAGGTCTCATGAATACTTGCTAGACAATATAGCGTATCGGAATCAACGAGAAAAGGAAATAAGCTGACCTTTACTCCAATGGCGAGTGCTGTTCTGAGATTCACCACATGACCTAACCTCACCGAGCCTCCTTTGTTGTCCTTGAGGCACAATACTGGAACCTGCCTTGTAGATGCCAGGGTTGGTATATGTTTTGTTAACCACTTGGGATTGCAATCGGCAGCTACAAGGACAGCCTGCAATGTTGCATTATGAGATCAGGCATATTTGTCAGTTTCAGAATTCCTCATCAAATTGTGGTCATAGATGTATTCAACACTTGAAATTGCCCTTCTTTGCTCTTGACTGAACATGATCACCACATATCCCTAATTGACTCATTTAATTGTTGCCCACAGAGCTGAAACAGAATAAGCTAATGATGTAGAAGTAAAACAATACAAATGAATATGTTTGCACTTTGCAGAAGATGGTATATATTTGGTGCAATAATGTATTATTAGGCATAACATCACAGTATGCAACAAAAATATGTTCAAGTGACCAAAGTTCAGGAATTTTTTTCCTAGGGAAGCAGTAACACACTGATGTCTTCGTCTTCACTAAAACGCATAATGGATTAGACCAAATATGCTGCAATTACGATCACATCTCATTCCACCTAACATATATGCGTAAGAAACTCCAGTAGTCCAAATTCATAGGTAGATTGCTTATAGATGCAAAGAAAACTAACCTGCAGTGGCACCAAAGGAGCTCTACGCCGACCTGAGACAGTTTGTGCTTCACTAGAACTGTGAGCAGAATCAGGGGCAGCAGCGGGAGGCATTCTCTCGAGAACCCTTGTCACATCATTGACCCCGATAGCAAATTGTTTCTGCAATGGCAAAACATCATAATTGCAAGAGAAAAAAAAACATAATGTACTGAGCTTGCTCAGGAGAACAGATGGCAAAATGTTGGTGAAGCCAGGTAAGGATAACATACCTTCATCCATATCTTTTCTGGTAAACCTCCCCTTGAAGCCTTTGCAACCTCTACACTCCTGAAGAAGAAAATATTTTAGGCCTTTCTGAATCTCAGTGGGCGGAGGGGGGGAGGGGGGGAGTGATAGCTGCTGTTACCTGACAAGTTTCGACAATAGGTCGTCAAGAGCGTCTCCTACAATGTAATCTGGAGTTAGTCTGCATAACGAAAGTACACCAGTGAAATAGCAGCGTGAGGAATCGAAAGAGAGCATCAGAAATCATTAACCAGGAAAATAATAATATGGCAATGGGGCAAAGCGCTTACACTTCTTCAGCATCTCTCAACGACTTGGTTGGCTTCAGAGACTTCCTCTTCTTGCTCATCGGCACCAAACAGAGACTGCCAATAGCCCAATACCCAGGAGAGCGGAACGCTACTGCAAAGGACAGAACAGGGACGCTTACGAAACTGAACATTGAGAAATTGAGACTTGCAAGATCGAAGCGCAGTGACTAAATCAGGAACCGTTGGCGGCGCAGGGTCACAAGCTAAGGCCGCGAAACTCGAACCGCGAGCCTCAAATCCTCAGCGGTTTACCTGAGTAGAAGCCGCCGGGCGCCGGATTGAGGTCAGCCGTCGGTAGGTCGCCGGGTGAAGTCCCCTCAAGCCGTCACAGGTGTCAGCGTCGAGGTCACCGCCGGCTGTATTCGGTCGGCGGAAATTGGCAAGCGTAGGAAGGCGGCGTTGAGATGAGCTCCGTGGCCTAGGTTTTCATTTAGTGGGCCAGGATTTGGGAGGCCCTTCCTCCATTAAACTTCAGGCCCATTAACACTCTTCCTGGAGAAATCTCCCGAGGCCGTCGGCCGTCGCAGCGTCGAGGCGGCCTCGAGGTGAGCTGCCCATTGCTAGGAAAACGACAAGCACTCGAGCTGCTTAGGTTTTCATTGCGTGGGCCGGGCCCGGGATACAAGTAGGCCTTTCTTCAGTATAATACAGGCCCGCCAAGCGCTCGCATTTTGACAGAAAAGGGTGATTCTGGTACGGCCTATCTATGGCACTAGCATCTCCTCTCTAACTTTCAGTCAAAAAAATCTCCTCTATAACTTTATACAAATCTTCCCATTTTAAAAAATTATAAATACATATCAAAAAAATACAACTCCAACCTGCACAACTTCACTCAAATCAGGTGCTAAATTGTTCATGATAGAGCTAGTGCTACCTTTCAGTTCAAAAGTCTTTCTAGTACGAGTCTATGATAGTCAAAGAAATAATCTGGTCCATCAAATCGCCAGGGCTTGAAGAGCACAAGCAGATGCGAATAGAATAGAAGCAACGGGTGGCACGTTGCAATCAGCATAACAAACATGTGGATCATTGATGATCTACTTTACAAACCCGAGTTATTTGTAAGAACTCCACATGGCATTTACAACCAACCAAGAGCCAAAATACAACAACACTGCAACCGACCCTGCCGGTGCAACCACGGCTACCATCAGCCGTAATCCAAACAGAACCTACAGCACAGCCATTCCTACGCGTTCACAGCGACACATTGATCCGCGATGGTCCCTCAGAACCGAGGGTGCTTCGTGCTGGGCTGACCCTCCGTGGAGGTGCTGCACCGCTTGAGGAAGCCGTCAAGCGTCTTCTGCTGCTTTGAGGGGCTTGGCCTGGAGTCGATCTGGGAAACATCCAGCGTATTCTCCTGCCCATCCAGCATCTGAAGAACATAACAAAAGGATTGCTTTCTCAGTCGAACTCATGGTGTCGATCATTGTCATAAAAAACTTAGTGTTATGAGGGGGAGGGAGGGAGGGAGAGAACCTGTCCCAGATTTTCAAGTTTGCCTTGAACAGCGTCCCTGGGAAGCAAAGCCAGAACAAAAAACCTACTGAGTACATGACCTAAATCACTACATGTACATAGGGAAAACAAAGTTTCAGGACGTACCACATAAGATCATCTATAGTGTCATTTGAGAGAAGGTAATAAATGTTGACTGATGAAACCTGGAATTGTTAAGAAAATAAGAGTGGAACTTCGAATTATCAACTGAAGGTCCATAAATGTTTAAAAATGCTTACTGATAAATTATCACAGAAAACATTGATGCAGTCCCATCAAATCAACAAATCATAAAATTCACAGCAAAAAAATAAAGGGCTCTGCTGGCTACAAAATCACGAGTGTGATACTCACTTGACCGATCCGGTGGGCACGATCTTCAGCTTGAATAATGTCGCCAGGAGTCCATGATAACTCAGCAAAGATTACTGTACTTGCTGCTGTCAAAGTTAACCCGTAGCCTCCAGCTCTGATGGATAACTACAGTTCTAGGCTCTCATTAGATTTTAACCAAGAACACACTACAGGAAATTTGATTAAAAGAAAATTATCCGCATAGTTTTTAACATTGCATAATACCACGTATTTCGTGGCAGTTAACTAAAAATGTTTTGAAACCTTCATAGAAACAACTTGTTATCTAAGGACCCAAATTTACTATTGCCAAGGTAGAAGTTATCCTAAAAGAAACTAAAAGTATACAATTGCTGACAATTCCAGCCAACAATGCCACAGCTAGATTATTGAGCAGGAACGGCAGCAAATTTCAAAAAAAAAATAGAGAATATACAGTGACTAATTGCTGGAGCTTGAAATATCAGCCACCAGTTATCACCTTCAATATACAGTTTCTTGTTTTCTAATTTATAGAGAAAAAAGATTCTCAACAACTCTGCCAGAAACTTAATGTTCATTAAGCGGGATTTGAGAAAAAAACTAAAATTGAATATTAAGCACAGAAGATGGGTAAAAACGTACCACAGCTGCCCTGATGTCATCCTTATTTTGGAAATCTGTGACTAAGGTTTGTCTTGTAGTTACAGGCGTCTGGCCATCAATTTTGATACACTTCACTTTCTTTTTCTGAAATATGGTGATAAATAGTTGGTCCAGATGCATCATAAACAAGTAACATCAAATACATTATTAGATTCTTACCAAGAGATATTGTTCGATGGCCTCAACCATGTTTTGATGATGAGCAAATATTAAGAACTTGCAATCTGCCTGGATGTAGAAGGTAAGGCAATAGCCGTTACTTGTAAGTTTTGTTCCATAATTCAAATGAGAATAATGGGCCAACAAACGAAACAAAGATCAGCTCTAACTAGAGTTGCATCAAGTTTGTTTCAGTAAAAAAATGAAAAGGAGGGATATTGCCTCCTTTTTTCAAATCGTACACTGTTAAAATATGGTCCCCATGAAAGGAAATGGAACACAGGGAAATTATGAGTACCATGCATAGCTAGTTAGTTGGTAAAAAAATCAACAGGATTATCAGCTTCAGGAAGAAGATACAATCATCATTTGGAATCATGAAACTGGCAGTAGTTAGCAAGTTTGTGGCAGTTTTCTCAATATATGGTAGCATGAAGGTAGAACAAAAGGACAATTTAATAAATTTACAGAATCATAATATCATGTAATCACCTCAATTACAGTGCCCAGGAAATCCAACACAGCTGGAATTTTGGCTGTGGCTGAATCAGTGTAGAGCTGAAAAAGGATGAAACAGAATCATGCATCCAGACTAGTTCAGATACAGACTCATCACAGTGAGCTAAATGAAAGGGGAAAAATGTATAACATGAATCAATCTTGATGCCAAGTGCAAATAACAAAGATGAATACAATTGTATAATATGGAAAAGAATATGCTCCTGATTTCAATGCTAGCTTTACCACTTAGAAGAACGAAAAAGAAAGATGATGAACTTTATGTGAGTGTTTCAACGAATGACCTATCCAAAGATTTCAGAATTAAAATTGCAGTATTACCAAATTGGCTAATTCACATGCCAGAAGCCAACAGAACCTAAAAAAATGCAGAAACTGTAATTTTAACTAAAAGTAACGCATGCCAAGACAAGAATAATATTTCAGCTTTGGCGGAGTTACATGGTTCTGGTTTATAGTAAATAAAAAAGTAGGATACTTGCTAAGGAAATAACGCCCATGAACTTTATAAGAGCATAAAGGGGTGCACTTCCAGATTACCTTAGTGATAAGGTTCTTTTGAGTAAATTTGAGAGAGTCAATCATCTCCTTGGAGTCAGCGGACTCGATTTTGATCTTCAGAGTCTCCAACTAGCAAAATCACACTTTCCTTTAGAATAATTTCAAATAAAAAAGGTAATTTAAATGATTGCACTGATGTAGAAACGAAATAAAAACCAAGGGGAGCATACTTTCCCTCTGTTTCCATGTTAAAAAAATGAAGATGAAGCGTTTCAAAAACACCTAAATGATAGAAACATGCAAAGAAAAAAAGTCCAACGAGCATTTTACTTTTCTAGAATAATATGAGAAGAATAAAATATTCTTACTTTTGACAATTGTGCAATTTCAGTAAATATAAATTATATGACTCGGTACTGATTAAACCAGTACACCATCTGAAAGCTCTTCAGTAATGAAAAATAATCATGTATGGGAGCATGTCGCTCAAACAATGTCACTATATGAAATCCAGATGGGTTGCGCTACCACAAACTAGTTCTGTGCTCTCATATGCTACAATATATCATTTGCAGGGAAAGGATAGAAACAGATAATACCTCATGAAACAGAGCACGGACATATTTCACATCTTTCTCACTTAAATCTAGAAAGATCTGAAAGATTGACGAGAAATGAAATCATTAAGTGTAGTGTATATTCAAGAAAAATACCAGTACAATAAGAACTAAGATCACATAAAAGCTATGCCCCAAAAGATTATCTTACTGACTCAGTGTGTAAGATCATCAAAACAAAATTCAACAGATTTTCTCAATGCTATAGTTTTAACCATTGCAAAGAAACAAGAAGCATAGCCAACATAAAAAGGCACAGAAACAATTGGGCAATGAGGCACTGTTTAAAAGGTTTGTGATAGTGATCAATGGACCTGAGTAACTGTCAGTTTAAATGGAACTCTTGGAGTTGAGCAAAAAGGAATATTTCTAATTTACAAAATGAAGTTAATCAACATTTCTTATGATGATGCAAATCCCCCATGAGATTACCTGTTGTCTACGTTTAACAGGCAACTGTGAAAGGACATCTTTTTTCAACCTACGGATCATGACAGTTGCTTTCATCAGATTATGCAGCTCCTCATGGTTGCTAGCACCTTGATACACCCCGAAAAAGCCCTGAAAAATCATGTACTTATCAGTCACAGTTGGCAACAGAAAATGAAGTAATTTGATAAATCTAGTACTTACACCCTTGCAATATCTATTGCCATACTCGCTAACATTCTTGTACACAGTAGGATACAGTGCCTGGAGCTGGATATGCAGAAAAATTAGTTGTCACTCTACTTTTAAGCATTATTAAACATGTGCAGCTAAATCTGGAAACAACGTTTACCTGAGTAAACAGCTCAATCGGGCGAGACAAAGCAGGAGTTCCGCTAAGCAAAATGACATATTGAGCTTTCTGTGATTGTAAGTCACAATTAGTTCTGCAAATCCGTATATTAATTGGGTAGAAACCCCTACTGGTCACCTAATCAGGTAAGACAATGTTTCCTAAAGCAAGAATAATGTATTTAAAAAACAATGCGGCCTCCAGACCTGATAAAACTATATAAACAATTCATCACGATCAGACTAGCACCATGCAGGACTTTGTGAAAGTTTGGAACTATTTGCCAGAAGAAACTATGAAAGAACTAGGCAAGTACACAAGGCCACTCAAGTGAAGTCTGTGTTATGAGCAAAGTTGTATTGTTCATGTGAATCATATTGCACAGTGCTGTAGTATTGGTCCCAGGTTAGTTGTCTATCGTGTAGCTAACAGATTGTCTGCTAGAGAGAAGTGTTTGTAAGGGATAAGAGATAAAGACAAAATTTGGTATAGAGATTTTGTTAGGAGGCAACCACACCTATAAATGAGGGGTGGTTGGCTGCTAAAGCAAAAATGAGTTGATCTTTTCTTGACCTAAATTCTAAACCACCCGTCTGGTTATCATTCATCCTGATCCATCCAGTCATCCCCATTTGACCGTCTTCAGTATGATGTTTACCTCTAATGATCTGAGGATCACGAAATTGTAATTGGCTGTGATGTAAGCATCTTGTCCAAATTAGGACATCATATTCATGCTCCCAAAGAAAAAGCATTTTCTCATAAGAAATACCAAACCTGCAGAACAGGAAGTGAAGCAATCGTTCTCTTCGCTTGGCCATTCTTCAGAAAATGTGATTCATCAGCTATAACAATCTGGATGAAAACCATTTAAGAGGTTATAGATAGATTAAACATATAACTATTTGTATTTCAATTAAATAGAATCAGAAAACAATAGCGTCACTAGTTCTAGCTGTACATGCATGCAAAATGGAAGGTGTCTGCATTATTGTATCTCTAAATGGTCAGATATTTTCTATGAAAAGTATTTGATCCTTTTTTGGAAGGTTTAGTTTGAAACCTTATTTGTTCCGGTGCAATCAAGTGATAAATCGATCCCCTAACTTCCTAAGTATTCATAATTTAAATAAGTAGCTATACTAATCCATCCTGCAAAGACAGCAACAGAACTCTTATAATATAGTAAAAATACTTCAGACACACGTACAAAAATATCACTCCATCCAGTGCTGAGACAAAACAAAAGAAACCTCCTTCCACAGCCAAGCAATCTCTAATCTACATGAATACTCATATTTATCAAATGAGTTTGATGGTCCTATACTACCACAAATTTAAGAAAAGTGTAAAATCATTTAGGTGTAAAATCAATCCTCTGGATATATTCAATAAGAAAAGTGTTTGTATTGAGTAGATAGATGTCAAATGAAATGAAAAAATTTTTAAGTCCCAAGCAAGTTTGGGTAGGATAGAGGTGAAACCCTGACAAAAAGCCATAGATAAGAGAATAAAAGAGAGGTAGTACTAATAGTACTATAGTAGTAGTAACAATAATAGTATAAGGGGGGCCAGTAGCCTAGGTCATGGATCGGGCACATGTATTGCTGATTTTTATGCGTACCTTTCCAAAGATAGTTCTCAAATGAAATGAAATATACGACAAAATAATCTACCTTGAAATCCAAATCCAGAAGTGTGCTTTGTATTTTGGGAACTACATCGTAAGATATCACATTGAAAACCCCATCCAAGCGAAAATCTCCTTTAGTGTTTGAGTAAACCAATCTGAATCCAGCCTTATGTGATCCTCCAGTTTGTGGCAATACCACCTGAAAAGACAATAATCCATATCCTCAGCATAAGGAACGAAATAAATTTGCATATTATATGTTTAGGACTTGTCAAACTATGTGGTTTACTTCCATATCAAGTTTCCTGTATACATAAGATAATAGTGATATGTCAGCTTACAATCCAAAAAGAACTTTATCCAGGTTAGCCAGGAATTACAAAAAATTTCAATGGTTTCTTTCTTTCTTCATTATGTTGTATTTCACAATATGATCATCATGATATTAACAAATATAGGGATAATTTGCTTCTGGAGAAGAATTCACGAACGTGCTTTTAATTAAACAAGATCACTAGCAGAATAAAACTTTCTAATGGAGAACTAGTGAATGAAAAAGTTTAGGATGTACCAAGATATCTTCCATGGGGATGTTAAGCCAACTCTGAATCATCTATCAAAACAATAAATTATCAAGTTTAGATCTTCCTTTTCCATAAAGAAACTATTGCTAAATGAAAAATCGCCAGGTGCAAAAAATAAGAGGAGCTTACAGATGCCCACTGCAATCGCAAGGAAGATGGAGCGATTACAAGAACTGGCCAGGCATCATGAAGGCAAGAAGCAACAGCAATTGCCTGCATAGGAAATTAGGAAAAAAAATTAGTGCCTAAAAGAACTAACGTGCTTTACTTCCATCAAACTAAATGCCATCGATGATCAGTCTCAAAAATCATGATTCATAAGTCGATAGCACAAATCAATACCATCATGTGAATCCATTCAGCATGAAATGCTAAAGGTAAAACTATCAAACTTTTAATTATTGATTGATGGGTCCATCTGCAGTGTAAGAATTGGAATCAAGTGCAGGCCAGGGAGGTCATGAACGCAGAAAATATGGAAAATAATGATGATCATGATTCAGAGACGATGCTTTACCTGTAATGTCTTTCCAAGACCCATTTCATCTGCAATCAGGGCTCTGCCACCGTGCTGTAAAACAAACCTGCAATTATGTGAAGCATACGGTTAATTATGATCTATTAACCTTATGCAATGATCCAAAGTTCATAGTTAGGCTCCTGGCTTATGGTTACCATACTACCAAGCTCAAGATTTGGCATCTGATATGGTGAATAGTTGGATACCAAACAAAAAAAGCATGAGTAACATACTGTTCATTTTGTTTACAGTATGACTTTATGAGTCAGCAAGTCATAGGAAGTGAGCCTAGCTCAACTGGTTAGAGAGGGAGGTGTGGTCATGCACTCTAACCACCCAGGTTCGAGTCCCCTCTAGCTCGAATTTGGGTGCCTATTTCTTCTTCTCATTGTTTAAGTATGTAATGCACTTGATGTAAATTGAACAGAAAAAATATTTTGGAGGAATATTTGACCACCATCCACCGGTGATTTAACTTTTCCTATAAAATGATTTTAGGGTTACTAAGCTCAATATAATGCAAAACATGCCAATATTGGAATTGATTTTTTCACCATTATGCATAAAATAGAGTTTCAGAATGTTGAATTACCACACCTGATGCCTTCACGCTGAAATGGCATAAGCTTTGACTCAACTTCAGGGGGAATCCTGTCATAGAAACCTTCTCCAAGAAAAATGAGGTTAGCAGCATGCAAAATGTCATGTCCAAAATTCAAAAGAAAATATTAATAACAGATCATTTTGATTCGCATTCTGCATTGCACAATGAAATATTTGGATTTTCATATTTTCATTATATATTTCAAGCGGATACTAAAGAAAGAAAGAAAGTTTATATCTGACAACACCTTGGTGACAAGTGGGTGCAAAATTTACAAGTATACAGTATCTATGCATCGGGTGAATGTAAATTTTATAAGCACAATATGAAACTTTTTGATACCTCGAAGATCTTTGGAGGCTAAAGCAGCCACTAAAGCACGCTGAACTAGAGGATCCAATTTGCGAACCTGCTAGGGAAGTACACTATATGATCAGAATGAATATATGCTCAGAAGTCAAAATTACTCTGCACATGACAGAAATTTCAAGATAGGTCATGTTTGAAGTATTAAAAAACGCAGTTCTCCTGCACGTTCGAGAAAAAGGAGTCTTGAAAAGCTTCCTATGATATGGAGGATGGCATAATGAAGCTTAAAACTTGTGTCTATTGAGTTTTTGCAAGCTGAAAATACAAGCTTTGCAAACATCCTCACATAATTAAAAAACAGACAGAGCTACACAAAATGGACTTGCGGCCATAACAGCTTTGTCCTAACTTCATGCTCATACTTTTTTATGTGCTACATTGAATTGATTATGTTTAATGGCTAACCATGCAAATTATGCAGAAGTTGAGTACTTGAGTAGGAATAGCATATAAGTTAACCAACTAAGCAAGAAGGCAATAAAATAAAATAATCAAAAAGACGTTCTTGCAACAAACAGCATCATAGCTTTCGGGATTACAGATGATAACTGTTACCTCTACAGCTAATCCATGCACTGAATCAAGAACCTCCTCTGCTATTGATAAAGATGAGGGAGGGAACATCCATATCCTATTGTTTTGGATTAAGTAAAAAACGATCAGAATAAACAGTGAAGTTAACAGCAGGCATCAAGTTTTTCCATGTCTAAGAGAATATCTAATGAACATGGAAATTAAAGGAGTGTGTGAAAAGTAAAGAAAACCTTTCTTTCGCATTCCAGCTGGCTTTCGGGATCTTGCGACATGCATCCACAAGTAACTGAAAAATAAGCAGAAGCAAGCAAATTATATTTTGATACAATTCAGGCCCTGTTTGGATCCCATGGCTAAACTTTAGTCCTGCACTTTTAGCCCATTTTTTTGCTATGGGGATCCAAACAGGTGGGCTAAAGTGAGCAAATAGCTAAAATCTGGGCTAAAGTTTTTTGCTCCCAAAGAGGCCCTAAACTGGGCTAAAGTCCCTCGGGGCGGGCGCTGGACACCCCATACCCCCACTCGCATGTGCATGGAGTCATTAAATGAGGGGCAAATCAGTCGTTGTTTGATGAAAGTCTAAAGTTTAGCCCATGGATCCAAACAGCCCAGCAGGACTAAAGTTTAGGGGCTAAAGTTTAGCCCATGAACTAATGATCCGAACAGCACCTCAGTGACACTGACAACCGATTCAAGATCTATTGTGGGGAATGTACCTGGTGGTATGGGAACTTTGCTGCAATCACACCGCTAGAATGGAGGAAAAGATGTACAGATACCTTAGGTGCACTGCCCTGGCTATTATTCACTTGAATGGCAAATGAAAAGAAAAGGATAAATAAACTTAAGAATTAGTTATAGGACAAATTGAAAGCACGAGTAATGATGTTTACCTGCATTTCTCATAGGAGAAAGTGCTTCTACCTGAGAAATAAGTTGAAGGAGTAAAAGTGAAATTGAAAAGTATAGGGGTCACGTTTATTGTAAGCTAGGAATATAAAAGAATCTAAGAGCTGCAGCAGTAAAAAACATCTATGTCTAACAGGTTAACTATTGCTAAAACAGTGATCCTCTCAACACCAAAGGTATCGATAATCCAGCCAGAACCGTCGATTTTATTTTGACAAGAGAAAAGGCTATCGATTAACGTTTGCTTTTCAATCTTGCATGCTAAAATGCAGGACATATAAAAAGACTGTTAAAGAAAAGATATTTTTAACTGGACCTCAAGATGAAGACAACAAATTGGAAATAATCCTACATCAAGATTGAGCTTATTATCACCTACCCTGGTGGTACTTGAACCACAAACATCCCAACAGTAAATTGAACATAACTAGTTACAGACCAGTCGCATCAATGTTGCGCACGAAACTATGGACTTAGAAAACACAGAAAAAATCGCCATTTCTTCAAACTGAAAATCGAGTCGCCAAAAGAACCCAGTTCCACGGAATGACTTGATGAGAAAGCTCTCAAGTATACCACCACATATGCATTGATCGAAACTCGAAACTCGTATCACAGTAACGAACTGCTTCATTAACTCTATTTTTTGAGGGAAAGTCGCTACAAAGTACTAAGAGCTTAAAAGAAAAGAGATAAGAGAACCATTTTCCGAATGGATTAACATCTTCGGAGCAAAGAAACTCCTACAAGTCGAAATCCCCTCCAATCCACTTGTAGAGGGGATTGACCGAACAACAAGTCCTCGATGTGCCTTGCCACAGGGATCCACTAATCCGAGCACCGAGCCAATCCCCAATGCGCCAACAAGTAACCGCACAAAACAGCAACGGAGCAGAGAAGCCCTAACCTTGCCGAAGCGGGCCTCCAAAGAGGCCCTGGCAGCGGGGTGGTTACCCCCGAGAGGCGACGAGGCGGCCGCCGCCGGCGCGGTGGCGCGGGAGGGGAGCGGCGAGACGGCCCCGAGTGCGGGGGCGGGGACGGGGGCGGTGGAGGCCGCGGAGGAGGAGGCCTTCCGCTCGGCGAGCTGGCGGATGGCGTCCCGCTCGATCTGGTCCAGCTGCTCCGCGCTGAGGTCCCAGTCGTCATCGTCGTAGTAGCCGCCCCAGCCTCCGCCGCCGAGGCCCGCCATTTTTGGCGGGCGTTATGATGCGAGCCTTCTTTTTGAGATGGGATGGGTCGATGGGACGATGGGTGAGCACCATCCGAGATGGAGCGACTCATATGTAAGAAGTGGGCGCCCAAAGTGTAAATTCTTATCACGGCTAGCCTTCCAAAATCGTTTATAGACAGCGGATCGACTAATCACAACAGGATGATCTAAGTAAACGCACGATGAAACGTTGCTGCACCTACTAACAAACTGCCGCTACACGGTTCGACTTTGAAATAAAATCTTTGAGTGGATGACCACACACATACCACCCAGGCAGGATTGGTCTACCTTGTCATCCGTCGAGGCGGGATTGGTCCACCTTGTCATTCGTCGGTGAATGGTGGACACAATTAGATCTATGCCTGGCGCGTCCCCGAGGGTTTGAAATCCCTCATCATTCTTGTGTCATGGGAGTTTTGGAAGGAACGCAATAAAAGAGTTTTCCAGCGAAAGTTTAAAAGCTTGGACTAACTACTACGCAAAATCAAGGAGGAAGCACGATGTTAGATTTTAACGGGTGTAAGGCACTCGAGCGATATCTGTCAAATTAAGAAGTGATCACCTTTTTAAGCAAAACTGTATAGTTATCGTACAATTTGCTTTTCTTTTTTCAGCCTAGTAACTCTCTTCTCTATTAATTAATAGCAATCTCTGTCGGGCCGCATTTAAAAAAAAAGATGGATGAGGGATCCTCCGACGTAGACTTCGCGAGTGCCATAAATTTGGGTTCGCTAGATTGCATTAGGGCGTTCGCAATGGTGCTGAGTCAGCTAGCTATTTGAGTGTACAGCTCAGCATGTATCCTATGTGGAGGAAAGAGAAGATGCAAAAATATTCGAGCCGGTGACTTGCTCGTCGCTCAGCTCGCACGCGCGACGATGCGCCAAATCGCTAGCACATCCGTTCTCTCTCTGTGCATGAAAGTACTAAAAATAACAAATAGCTAGCACTATATAGATAGTTGCATGGACTGCTAGCTATTTAGTGCTGAGTTGGATGGCTCCTAGCTAGCAATTAGCTCGGACTGTTGCGGATGACCTTATAAAAACTGGGGCCATTAGCCAAAATGCCTTTTCATCATCTTTACTTTTAATTGATTTAAAGATTTCCTTTACTTCATGGCTCGTGAACAGACCATTATGCCGCTGGATCGAACCTTATCTTCATCTTTCTTCCTTCTCCCGTTCCTCCAGCCTTGTTCTATCTCTCACGACGAACGAGCGGAGCTGGGCCACCGCCGGCCAACGCGGGGCTATACGGGGCCTCGGCCCCGCCTAGCCCCGCCTGAATCGTCAGCAGCCAGCGTCCCACCGCTCCGCAGCGGCGTGCTGCAGCGCGCCGACGATGAAGCACGGGGCCACGGGCCCAACTGCCGGAGAAGAGGAGCGAACTCCGGCTTGATTCGCTGGGCCAGGAGCCATCGCGCAGGCAAAGTCGGCGGCGGCGTCCCCCAATGGCGGGGCCTGCGACGGCCAGTGATGGAGGTCAGCCTGCAGCTTGTGACGACCGGCAGCTAGATTTGCCGCAAGACTGCCCATCTCACAGACTTGACCTCGCGCTCGCTAATGATGACTGGGTGCTTTTTGTGAAAACAAGAAGGCCCCGTGGAGCAATATGAGGATGTCATGCTGTTGAACCAAACACCATAGCAGCTCAAATCAATCTCCAAACTAGCAAATCGAGACCCAATGGAGCACAAATCGACCTTTGCATTACCTAATGTTTGCCTGAATTAAGTTTGTTGCCATGGAATCAAGCATCCGTGCCTTCTATTTTGCCTCGCCGCGGTTCGAACTCCCTCCCTGTCAAGCTCGAGTGCCAGTGTGCCACCAAGGCCCGCCGCCGTGAAGCTTTGCTTGCGTGAGGGAGAAGAAGGCAGGCTGGGGGCAATTCAGCCTTTTCCTGTGGCTAAAGAGGGGAGAAAAGAAACTAAATGAATTAGAAAAGCTGAAATGGCATTCTAGCGTGCAGTCACCGTTTCATAATGTCACTCCGGCGCGAAACTCAAATTTGAATTTGCAAAATTCTGGATGATGGGAGACCAAGAGGAGATGAGGCTTCAAAGGCTTCAGGTTCTCCTCTTTTTAGGAGGAGTTGGAGCCTTATCAAACTGACCTTTAATTTTTTACCATCCTTACGGACAATCACTCTTCAAATGATAGTTTTAGAAATGCTCTAACAAATTACGAGTCCTCGCATATTTGCCAAAATCCTAATGTGGCATGACATATCAGACCTCCAAAATCCTAACGGGAGAGTATTGTACGGGCTCGTCAGGTGATAGACGCGGCGAAATTGCAGCAGAGTCTTGGCTTCCCGTTTGGCTTGGAGGAGGAGAAATTGCAGCAGAGTCTTTTTCAAAAAAAAATTGCAGCAGAGCCGATGGTGCATTGAGCTGGCCATGTTTTCGGTCCTAGAAAATTCCAGCACTGCAAATATGAATATGAATCTTTAAAAAAACAAATATGAATGAGGTTTTTCATAGGAACTGTGAAATTCCATTAACATAAAGGCACACCAAGTCACCGATGCAAGCTGATGCCGGGTGCAACATCCACTCAGCACCTAACAAACACGAGTTAGGTGACTAACATATAGGACCGGACCCACGAATCAGTGACTCAATGACAGGCACATCTACGAGGAACCTCTTCTTCACAAACATACATGAAACATCGATACCCTACCAAAAGTCAAACATCAAATATCAGGAGCTAATGCAGCCATGCGCATAATATGAGTGGTCGCTTGCACAACTGAGAAAACCACGTTAATTGAGCGTGTCATTTTTATAACCCTTCTCAACCGTTCACAAGAAACCGGTACACGATAATAGTGAAACCGATACACGATAATTGCTTAGGGCAACGGGATTCACGTTCGCCCGCTACGGAAAAAATATACACATTAGGGGTCTCGCACGGTACATATGAACTTCCAGGCATGCAACTACAGAGAACGTAACTACAGACAAAGTTCACACCTTGATCATAAGACGAAGTGTTGCATCTCATCTTGATGTCTTCCGTATAAACCAAGAGCAGTGGTAAATATGGGAGAATTACAACTGCCGTGAAGAAACCAGTCAGTCCCAGAAGTGAGCAAACCATATCAAACAAATTGAAGGACTTGGGATCGCCAGAAGAAGAAGAGGTCCAGTTCTGGTACTTCACAATAATAAATTAGTGAGGGGGCACATAGAAGCTAAGGCCAATATGATACATAAACTCCCTCGTCCGAACTGCAGTTCGAAGGTGAACAAGGTACCAACACCGAAACTAAAACAGCATCCGTTCATTGTTCAATCTTTTTCCAACTTCCAAGCAATCAATCCACACAATGACGCCATCTGAGTAAAGCAACCAAGTTCCACAGTTAAGCAGCAAATGCAGTGCGCATATATATGGGCCCTTGTTTTACTTTCCTCTTTTTTCTTACCCCTCTCCCTTCCCATGTCTCTTGAGGCAGAGCAGAGCCAAGGAGAGGGAACACAGGTACCAGAAGGCTTATAGAACAAACCAGGAGGATCTGACAACAACAAGCGTAGTGGCTGCGACGGACATCAGTGAGCTGGTGATTAGGGCTCCCTTGTGTAAAGCCCACCATACACCTGCACAGGCTACCAACATCATAAAAATAATCTGCCATACTGTCATATTCTGACATTCTGTTGTGTGCAGATATATAGTATACAAGTTTCTGTTAAGTGTGGTGCTCTGTCTCCAAATTTGATGCACAAAAACGACCTCCGCTCTCTAGAATGGCTGCGCATAATGTTGAGTAACAAGCATAACACTACTCCTACAGCTTTGCCATATTCTCGCAGTGTAAGTACAGATGCAATCAGATGGGACAGACCATTAACCATTTATTTTATGCAGAGATAACATGGCAATTCTGCATCTTTACAAAAAAGAAAGAAAGAAACATAGCCATGGCCAACAATTCAAGACAAGTCAAGCTTTCACCACTTGGTATATCCCTATTGCCTTCCCAAGCAGATCCATAAAATCGTGCTCATTTACTCTACAAAATCTCCATGACCTTACCAAACATGACTATCCATCATCAATACCACGGAACAGTTTAATCTCTTCAATATAATCATATAACTTCATGATAACACACATAAAACAGAATAAGAAGCCAAGACAAAATAAGAATAATCTGTAATCTTAATAAATTAATTGCAAATGTTCTTCTTTCTATAGGGTACTATACTGTCCACTCAAAGCATACCACTATCAAAGCAAACAAAGCATAAGGAACCTATCAGAGAAAACCAGAAATGGCAGCTAATATCACATGAACAATTAGAACCATAAAGAAACTAGTTCCAAGCCCCAACCCAGTTAACAATATTCTTTTATGGACGTAAAAATATGCAAAACACCTAAGCATCTACACTAAGAATCATAACAAGAATCCTAAAACGAAAGAGCTCTCATCTTATCATGGATCAAGTCCCAGGGGTTGAGGACTTGAGCTCCTCCAGTGTTGCCTTTGCCTGATCCTGCAGCAGCTCGATCCTCTTCAAGTACACCTCCAACTCCAAAATCCGCTGCTTCCTCCATTTCTCCCCTTCCATGGGCAACCCAAGTGGCGGCTCCGGCAGTTTTGTGCCGAAGGGGTTAGTTCCGACATTTATCACTGCACGTATCATCTCCTTAAGTAGTGGAGTCAGGCAACTCTTCTCAGCATCCGAAACACCTGATTGAGGTGACATGACTGGCAACCTGAGAGGCTCTGAGCCATCCATGGTCACTGTCACAGGCATTTGTGTCTGGGGCAGTGCTGGGAGGGAGTCTTCCATCTTGACAGGCACTGACACAGGCAATTGCACTGGCTGAGGGGGCTGCACCATGCTGGTGGCAGGGGCAGTGCCAGCGGCTGCCGCGAAATCCGTCGCGCGCCTGCGGCGTCGCTGTCGCCCCGACGGCGACTTGACTTCCCCATTGGGGCTGGTATTCGCGGCGGCGTCTTCATCGTCAGAGTCAGCCGAGGGATCGCGGCCGTGTTTATTTGTGGGGCGCCAGATGTTGCGCGCGATCTCAAAGATGGCCTGCTCGTGCGGCGAGCGGAAGGAGAAGGTGGCGCCGGACTCGCGGAGCCGGGAGACGCAATTGCGGTACTTGCGCTTGAGGCGGCGGAGCTTCTCGACGAGCTGGCTCTTGGAGAAATCGAGCTGCAGGCGGCGGCGCATGTCCTCGTAGAAGGGGTCGGTGTCGTACTGGTGCGACGCGAACGCCGTGCCGCGCGCGGCGGTGAACTCGGCGAAGCCGCGGAGGATCACGATCTCGTCCTCCTCGGTCCAGAGCCGCTGGAACAGGGGCCGCCGCTCCCCGCCGTTGCCGGAGGTGACCGGGCCGCCGCCGCTCCCGCCCGCCGGGACCGCGTGTGGCAGGCCGGTGGCGGAGGAGGTGGTGGGGTTGTGGAGGCTCGGATCGGTAGGGTCGAGGAGGTGAGCGTCGGCGAAGTCGCCGTCTTCAGAATCGCCGCCGCCGCCGCCGTCCGCGTCGGGGAAGGAGATGCCGGCGGCGGCCGACGGGTCGTCGCCGGTGGGAGGCATTGGATCGGAGATGGGATTTGGAAGGGATTAGGGCTCCGGTTGCGGGATTTGGGGAATTCAGATCGGCGGGGGTTTGGATTAGCTCGGGGTTTCCCCATTTGGGAGGTCGTCGCGAATCTCTCGTCACAGTTCAGCTCGGAGCTGTTACGTCTCCATCCCTCTATATTTTTGTTATTGCATGTTTGCCCTTGTGAAGTTCCAAAAGGTCAACCCTTTTCTGACTCTCTCCATTCTCGACCCTTCACACGCACAATGACACGAGGCCTAATAATAACAAAATTGTATTCGAGGGTTAAATTTGCAATGTGATTAGAGATTTAGAGTGGAAGCAAATTCAAAGTTTCTTTTTTTGTTTTCCGCCAATGATGTTAATTGTGTAGCCAAGTGAGTAGTTCTTGACAGCTTAGTTAAGGATCACACCATCAACCATCAAGTACAGCCACCCACCGTGTATGTGGATGATAGAACAATAAGTCAACGCAATTCATCAACAGAGATTGAGAGGACACGAGTTCATGCATATGTCAAACATGTGTGTTTGAACTCTGAAAAATATGAAAATGTATAGCCAGACATCTTTTGCTACACTTATGAGTTATGAGCATCTGACCTCTGACTAATTGGCATCTTGCAATTCATATGTCTAACTTTCCACAAGCTTTTCAGGGGTGAGAGTGAGGCCTTTCTTTACGAGTTGCACCTTACATGACAATCACTCTCAAGTCTCGAGCCTAGCATATTATGGTCTCTGTCTTAGTTTTGGCCTTCATTGTAAATAATAATAAGTTTTGTAAAAAAATGAATGCAAAATGTTATGTGTTTTAGTAATAATCACTGCTAATACGGTCCTGGATAAAAAAAGTTTTGACTTTTACTACCCAACCCAGATCATTGGGCCAAATCAGCTTTCGTTTCTCCTTAACATCTAATCTGGCCTGGCCCTTCTAAAAGCCCATCACCATGAGCCTCGATCGGCCCATTTGTCCACTCACTAAACCCTAAACCCTCCTTCCTCGTTCCCCCTCCCTCGCCGAGACAACTAGAAGGTACCCCCAATTCCCCAAGTCCCCCAATCCCCCGCCCCGCCGCCATGTCGTCCACGCCGCCGGCCGTCGCGTCCCCCGCTTCCGAGCAAGCCAAATCCAAGAAGAAGAAGCACAAGTCGAAGGACGCCGCTGCCGCCATCGATCCGCCATCGCTCGCCGAGGCCGAGGAGAAGACCGATGGCTACCTAATCAAGCCCCAGTCCCTGGTTCCGTCCCTCGACGCCTCCACATGGCCGCTCCTCCTCAAGAACTACGACCGCCTCAACGTCCGCACCGGCCACTACACCCCTCTCCCCTCCGGCCACTCGCCGCTCAAGCGTCCCCTCGCAGAGTACCTCCGGTACGGCGTCATCAACCTCGACAAGCCATCCAACCCGTCCTCCCACGAGGTGGTGGCCTGGATCAAGCGCCTCCTCCGCGCCGAGAAGACCGGCCACAGCGGCACGCTCGATCCCAAGGTCACAGGCAACCTCATCGTCTGCGTCGACCGCGCCACGCGCCTCGTCAAGTCGCAGCAGGGCGCCGGGAAGGAGTACGTCTGCGTCGCGCGCTTCCACGCCGCCGTGCCTGACACGGCCCGCGTGGCGCGCGCGCTCGAGGCGCTCACGGGCGCCGTCTTCCAGCGCCCGCCGCTCATCTCCGCGGTGAAGCGCCAGCTCAGGGTGCGGACCATCTACGAGAGCAAGCTGCTGGAGCACGACCCCGAGCGCCACCTTGCGGTGTTCTGGATCTCCTGTGAGGCAGGTACCTATGTCCGGACTCTCTGTGTGCACCTTGGCCTGCTCCTTGGCGTCGGCGCCCATATGCAGGAGCTGCGCCGTGTCCGGTCGGGGATCCTGGGGGAGCAGGACAACATGGTGACCATGCACGATGTGATGGACGCGATGTGGTCGCTCGACAACCACAAGGACGAGTCCTACCTGAGGCGCATCGTCATGCCGCTTGAGGTACTGCTTACTAGCTACAAGAGGCTTGTTGTGAAGGACTCTGCTGTGAATGCTATCTGCTATGGTGCTAAGCTCATGATCCCTGGGTTGCTTCGGTTTGAGAATGATATTGAGACTGGAGAGGAGGTTGTTCTGATGACAACAAAGGGGGAGGCCATTGCTATAGGTATTGCTGAGATGACCACTGCTGTCATGGCGACTTGTGACCATGGTGCGGTCGCAAAGATCAAGAGGGTTGTGATGGACAGAGACACATACCCGAGGAAGTGGGGGCTTGGCCCAGTGGCCCTCAAGAAGAAAAAGCTGATTGCTGAGGGCCTCCTTGATAAGCATGGGAAGCCAAATGAGAAGACCCCAGCTGAGTGGCTCCGGAATGTGGTGCTTCCCACTGGCGGTGATGTATCGATTGCTAGCATTGCAGCTGCTCCTGAGCCAGAGAAGGCAAAGGTGGAACAAGATGCTGTCGGCGGTGAAGAGGTCAAGGAGAAGAAGAGGAAGAAGGATGAGGAGAATGATGATGGTGATGCTTCCATTCCTGTGAAGAAGATCAAGGTTGAGGAAGCTGCTGAGGTAGTGGAAGGGGAAAAGAGTGAGAAGAAGAAGAAGAAGAAGAAGAAAGATAAGGCTGAATCAGGATCGGCGGAACTGAAGGAGGAGAAGGTTGATGTGGCTGACGAGAAGGATGGAAGCGAAAAGAAAAAGAAGAAGAAGAAGAGCAAGGAAGGAAGCGATGTCACGGATCCAGAGATTGCTCAAACCCGAGACAGCGCGGAATCTGAGAAGAGCGAGAAGAAAAAGGAGAAGAAAAAGAAGAAGAGTCGAGATGCAGAGGAGGCGCAGTAGGTACAACTATACTCTACCGCGGCTGGTTGTTTACTTTTTTGAAGTTGCAGGGGGCGGTGCTGATGTTTTCATTGGAACTCTTGAAAAACGGTGGCTGTATTGTTGTTTCTGTTATCATACAATGCAGTGAGGTTTTGATCTCTTCACAGCTTAGCTGTCCATTGGGTCGATAACTTTCGAGCTTGCCAAACTGTGATACTCTGCTGTGTTAAAGAGCTCAAGTAACTGTGATACCTTGTTGCATTTTGACATTTGCACCCCACTAGGAGTTTGCTCTGAGTAGCAGTCTTTCGCGATATTGTTGGATTCTCACCAGCTAGGAGTTATGCTTCTAATGTGCTTGTGCTTTAAACCATATGAGAATTTGGATCACTACCCTATATTGCTTTACATGCAAATTCACTGGTGTAGAAAAATCATATGCCAGGGAGATACTACTCTCCGCACTTGGGATGGTTTGTTTTTTTAGTTAGGTCCTAAACGTAAGCGATGCCTGCAGTGCAGATCATTGGGGTTGCCCATCTTCTCCTCTACCTGAATCCTTGGAAGGCCTTGTTATAGTGCAACATTACCCGTTGCTTGAACTGCAGTTGTTTCTGGGCAACAGCCAATTTGATTCTATGTTCCTCGTGCCATATGGTATGGTTGAGTCAGATTGTAGTATCGTCTGTGCACATCTAATTGTGTGAATTGTAGTAGGGGGGCCTGCCGTGCCAACCTGAGCTGCTTTGTTGCCATAACATCGGCTGCCATCTCTTGTTCTCTTCTGAAGTCAGAAGTCAGTCAGCTAAGGTTTCATCAAGCTCTTATATAATGTATGTGAGCATGCGTATGCACCTGTTGCTGCGCCGAGGTGCCGATCGTTTTATTAGCAGAGATCCGATCCCGAGTCGATAATCTCTTGTGCGTGTAAATAGATTTTTGCTCCGGGTGCTTGTAACTCACGCTTCGTTGTGCGAACCCCTTCCCCGCGCGCGGCGCCCCCACCGCCGCTCACGCGCCGGCCGAACCAGCAACGAACCATGCGCGCAACGGCAAGCTTCTTGGTGCGCCGCATGTGCCCGCTCCGCATGGTAACAGAACAGGAACAGCCTCCGCCGTCCGTACTCGTAGGCAGCCGCAACCGACAGGCAAGCGAAAGACGGAAAGGAGAAGAGAGAGGCGTCCTGAAACTTGTTGCCGGACGAGACGAGCGCCAACTAATGCGTGGGCCTGATCGCGTCTCCATGGACCGGCCGGGGGCACTGGGCTGTCCCCCCGCACACACAACAGGCCCAATAGCCTAGATTTTCAAACCTCCTCCCAGCGGCCCGCTTTCCACGATGGGTTTGCACAAGGGGATGGGATTCGATTCGACCAAAAATGGTTTTGAACTGAGAGAATGGGGAATCCCACTCTACTTAGCTTGTTGTTACAGTGAACCTAGGACATGAAGATACGATAGTTTAGCTGGAACCTGGTTTTCAATGGAAACAGGGGGCGTGCTCTGTTCGAGCAAATGTTAATACGGCCAAAAAAAAAAAACGGACGTCATATACTAGCAAGTAGCAACAAGTACAGAATAAAGCGTAATGGTAGAACCTACACATTCGGCTAATTTTCTTTGCGGCTTGAATAATTTTCCCATCCAATAGAAATTTGACACATAATGAATCACAGTATTTTGTGGTACGGGAAATTTTGACTGCAATATTTGATGATTTCAGTCAGTTTTTTGGAACCCAAACAACAAACAAAAAAGGTTGCTGCATTTATTTTTTGGCCGATTCCATTCAGCTTTTCGAGGGAGCATCTACTTTTCTGACAAATACCTTTCTTTTCTCCCAAGTAGTATCTCCTGCCGCCTGATCAGTGATCACAATGCTAGAGAAAGAGGACCTCTTTGCTAAAAAAAGAGTGGAGCCAAAATTTTGCGTTCAAATAGTCTCAATTGTGCACCTGGACTGTAGAACCACATAAGAACATATGAAGTCTATTAATCTGTCTATGAAGGGGAAAATAATATGTAAACTGTTGGACCTATAAAACCACCCCATAATCCCCAAAATCAGCCTGCCATTTGTTCTGATTATCTGGTATCTGTCCTGCATTACCGAGCTTGAGAGATACAATGGTAAGATTGGCCAATACTAGTTATTATGATGTCTTAACCCGTAGCGATTCTGTTAACAGGAGAAGAAACCATATTCAAAGAAACCATATTCAAGCCTGATCACCTTCCACAATGAAAAACGCTAAGATGAAATTTAACACATGCCACAACTTGCATCAAAATAAGTTTCAAAAAGAAAAACAACTTGCATCAGCATTACATACTCAGGCAATTCCATACAGATTCCTCTAGGCAACGCTAAACGTCAGTGGCAAAGATTTTTTTGGGCTGTCATAGTACCAAGTCTACATGTCAGTGCAACCGTATTCAGATCACTTCCCTAGAACATGTGCCGGGAGAATTTACATTTGTAGCACAAACGAGCAGGAAGGATGCTCGGGATTTGTAACAGCATAGCTCGGGATGAGGATCCCAGCGTGAAGACGTACAAAAACAAAACGCAGTAGAGGTAAAACTGTTGACAATATCTATCTTCGGGCAAAACTGTTCGAAGGGTCTTTCGGCACCTTTTGGCACAAAGCTTAATCTGAGGACAAGTTAGCATGTAAAATTAGAACAAAAGATGGCTGCTATTTTAATTCTCTCTTTAGTGTGGTAACATTGCTTGCGTTTAAACAATACTAGATTGCTTCTACTCTAGTTAGCATGTAAAATTGGAACTCCCAGATGAATATTGCAACTTCAGTGGTTTACTTTTACTAGGGTCACTATGTAAGGTACCTAGATAAGTAAAATTGCATCACTAGGTTATGCACTGCAGTTTCGTATGGGAAAAGAATTTTATATAACTCGTATTTTTGGTACAAATGCATCTGACTTTGTTTTGCATCTCTTTGCAGGCGTCACGAATGTTGAGATCGGTACTAGATGCAAGAAACCTTATCGAAGTTTAGGGTTTACCCTACCCTCGGTGTTCCTGCTGGGGAATTCAAAAGAGGGTTTAGGTGACTACCTCGTGACTGGAAGGCATCAACTCTTCATATGCATTGCATTATAACCAAGGGATAGGATCTGACATATCAATGTGCTATTATCATGTAAACAGATTGTGGTGTTGTCATGTTTTGGTGCGCACTCAAATTATGTTAGGCTATCCGCACCGCTGAGCGGTAAGCGGGCCTGTACGTGAAATGTGGAGGTTGAGTAGCTGCAGCGCAGGTCTCTATATGAATCTGTATGTCACCGTTCCCTACAGGGATACTGCAAACCCAGCGTCTGCGCGTTCCTACGCTATCCTCTCTCTCCAGCCCAATCTCTCTCCCACACCAGCTGCTGCCGGCGCCGCGCACGGGACCCCACGCCCACTCGTCGCTCAGCACGTGGATTTGCAGATGGGCATAGAGGTCTCCGCGCGGCAGCATTCCATGGATGGAAATCTGCACAGCGTGTGGGCCCCACGATTTTGCAGATGGGTATACCGCTCGAGCGGTGCTGATAGCCTTAAGCCCCTTACCAAACCTGTCAGTTATTCAACGTAGGTGATTTCTGAGGTGGGACTTGTAACAACTACAGTACCACTGTAGAAGTTGCAGTGCCTGTGGTATATAAATTTATATTCTGGTCAAGGCTGTTCTAATTTCTGAAGGGGAGAATTCAAGTAAACTGCTCACCCACCAGCTATGACTTGTGTATTGTGCATGCTTTATTCATGGTGGACTTTGGATGTTTAGAACTTATTGCTATATTTTTTTTCCACATGTGATTATGTGGTAATCCTAAATTTACATCTGCCTTGCGAGATTAATAAGCTAGCTCGATCGAACTATTAGCTGCTGGAGTTGATTGCCTGCGTGTGAATATAGCTCAACTGGGAGGCGTGCTGTTTGAAGTGCCCAATGAGATTATGGGGTATCGTAGGTGGGCGCTGAAATTGTTACCAATTTAGTAATATTTAAGAATGCATTTGAAATAGTTAGCTCCTGGGACATCGACAAAATACTGACTTTGATCTATTATGCAGGGCTCAGAATTGATGTCCTGCGTGGCTGTCCTCAGATTAAGCTTTGTGCCAAAAAAAAGTGCCGAAAGACCCTTCGAACAGTTTTGCTCGAAGACAGATATTGTCAACAGTTTTATCTCAGTTTTATCTGGTGGTGGTACACTGCAACTGCAAGCTAAGCAGAGTGGGATTCCCCATTCTCTCAGTTCAAAACCATTTTTGGTCGAATCGAATCCCATCCCCTTGTGCAAACCCATCGTGGAAAGCGGGCCGCTGGGAAGAGGTTTGAAAATCTAAGCTATTGGGCCTGTTGTGTGTGCGGGGGGACAGCCCAGTGCCCCCGGCCGGCCCACGGCGACGCGATCAGGCCCACGCATTAGTTGGCGCTCGTCTCGTCCGGCAACAAAGTTTCAGGACGCCTCTCTCTTCTTTCCGTCTTTCGCTTGCCTGTCGGTTGCGGCTGCCTACGAGTACGGACGGCGGAGGCTGTTCCTGTTCTGTTACCATGCGGAGCGGGCACATGCGGCGCACCAAGAAGCTTGCCGTTGCGCGCATGATTCGTTGCTGGTTCGGCCGGCGCGTGAGCGGCGGTGGGGGCGCCGCGCGCGGGGAAGGAGATTGGATTCCCCTGCCCGCTTGGTGCGACAGGGCCCGGCCCCGGCGCCCTGCTCACGGTGGCGCCTAGCCCTCCTTGGCTCCTTGCGCGCGCCACTGGTCCCGTGCAACTCACCAGAAAACCACGAGGATGGCGCGGCGTTTCTGGGGTCTGGCGATCCGATCCGCTGCGCCAACGTCTGTGCCAGTACGGCCGGCGCGTCATGACTTGGCTCGGCTCGCGTCTGGCGCCCGGCCGGGGCGGGGCGGGGCGGAGGCTGCTATTGTTAGATGGGCGGTTGCTTTCGGCCGTGAGCTGGTCTGCTAGTCCGCTCACACGGGAAAGCGAAACCCAATTCATGGCACGCGCGCTCATCCGCACGTCCGTTTCCCCCAGGATGCAGCTGCTGCTGCTGCTCTGTGTGTGCAGCGCTGCACCTGCAGAGACACCCGTCGCCGCTGGGCTCTCGCCTCCCGCTCAGCCAGGTACAGCGACACGACCAGCCATTTCTTTAATCGACCAAAGCTGCTACTAGATGCCAATGTATCTGCCCATCGCTAGTATCGACGACGACTAGCATCGAGACACGGGTCTCTCTCTCTCTCTCTCTCTCTCTCTCTCTCTCATTTTCACCGTTCACATTTGACAGGTGGAGTACATCGTCCGGATCGGACAGGTGGAGCAAATCACATGACACGTCCGGATCGGGCACTAGGCGCGCCCAGCCGCCAGGGGTCAGCTGGCATTCTCTGACTCGTCACCTGCTAGCACCGGATCGCCAATATATTAATTTCTTTGATTCGCAAAAAAAATTCACTTCTTTTTTAAATAAAAAGGTAAGTGATATGATTTCATAGGATCAATCGATATACGAACAAAAAAAAAAAGCCTCGACGGGGACTAGCCTCCCGCTAGAAACGCGACAAGCGCCCATGGTATTATTTCTTGGACGCCATTATATTAGATATTACCCTTTCCGTGATCCGTTTGATCTGACAGGCCCGTTCCGTTTGGAACGAGCACCTAGCCAGCTAGCTACCCTTCTTCCCCAAGAGGCTAAGGGCTGCTTAGTTTTCCCCAAACTCCCAACTTTGACATATGCAAAAAAGAAGATTTTCCATCACATCAAACTTACGATACATGTATGGAGTATTAAATGTAGATAAAATCAAAAACTAATTGCACAGTTTTGTTGTACTTTGCGAGACGAATCTATGAGCCTAATTAGTGAATATTTGGACAATAATTTACAAATTCAAACGAAACGCTACAGTGTGCTACCGTGCTACAACAGTGATTTTGGGCACTTAAATTCAGGCAACTAGACAAGGCCTAAGCTCACCAAACCATGGGTGATTATTCATTTATTCCCAATCCCAGAGTGCCAAGCAAACAGACAAAAAAGATATTGAAAAAGAAAGGAAAAACAGTATTAAGTAATCAATCAAGCAGCCAAACAAGCAGAGAATTAATTTCCACTAAAGAACGGACGAATTAATTAATCAATCGAAGTACAGGGACGGAAATGTGCAGAGGAACTGGGCGATACAATGGATCGGAGGAGGTGCAGCCCGTATCCCGCGGAGAGGGACGAACACGGTGCGCACCATCCAGCCAAAGGGAAGAGAAACTAGAAGAAATTACATCTCAAACGACTGCAGATCACACCAGGCACGACGAGGACACCACACGCACGAGGCCCGGCCCCATCATCACCTGCATGCCCATAATCAAAAGGAAATTAAAGCAACAATTCACTGGAAGCATCAAGAAGCGAGGTGCGTGTTTTGTTTTTCTCTACACGAGCAGTTTCACAGTAACAGGTTGTTGAAGAAGGTGCATGTAGAATAGTACCTCGAAGAGGCCCCTCTACTTGGTGATGGCCCAGACGGCGTAGATGATGCCGGGGAGGTAGCCGAAGAAGGTGAGGACGAGGCAGATCCAGAACTCAACCTGCAAGCAGAGCAAGAGCCATCTATCAGCTATAGCCCCCACGAACACAGTAGTCATAAACCAGCGCACAGTATCATGCAAGTATTTGAGCACGCTGGGGTGCAAATGAGTCAGCAAGAGCTCTGAACCAGAGCTAGTAGATTTTACTGACCCCGCAGCCGAACTTGAAGAAGACCCCGAGCGGCGGCAGGATGATGGCGAGGATGATGTCGATGCAGGTCGCCGTGCCGTCCGACATCTTCTCCTTTATCTCTCTCCTTCGTCTCCCGACCAAGGAAGGCTGACGCCGGGCAGCGAGAGGGCAGGGCAGAAAATATCAGAGCCGAGACGAGAGCGAGCAAGTTGCAGGGTGAGCTTGAGTGCGATGAGCTGAGCTCCGCCCGCCCGGCCGCTTATAAAGGCGAGGCGGCGAGCGGCCACCGGGGGGTGCCGGCACGTGGCCTGCGTGTGCGAAGATGCCAAGAGGCCGGTAGCTAGGGGTATCGGATCCGAAGGTTCCCCGGCCGCGTGCGCCGCGCTGTCCGCCTCCGACGGCCAGCGCGGATCGATCCATATCGGACGGGCGGGCGGGCGGCTGGATTTAGGGCTCGTTTATTACCAACAAGCTACTTGGCGTGCCGACCTAGCTTTTTCTCCTGGCGCAGAAATGCGCGGTGAAGTTGTTCGTCAGAGTTCCTTCTCTTTTGCGTCGATAACTTCCTTGCTGGTTACTTTTGCGATGATAGCTTCACGCTGAAGGGTTAGCGATCACAGGTCGTAGCGAAACTAGGCAGTGAAAAACGCACGCCTTCAATTCTGAACCCTGTAAGAATATTGAATTCGCAAGTCGCAACGGACTCTGAACCGTGTAGCAGGGTCTGTTCAAGAGTTGAGTGACACCTCTTGTGTTTTAATTACTACTGAATTAAGAAACGAGATGAAGGCTCGAGTGCTACGTGGAAGCAGATCCGCAGGAACCTCAAAGATAACCGCACCTTCACAGGTAAACAAAAGCACTCTGTTCGTTGCGCTGAGTCCAGAGCAGTAATTGTGATTGTTTTGACTCGAGTTCCAACGAGTTGGCACTTATGATATCTACCAGTGGTCACAAAAAGAAAATAAAGTTGGTTAATTATCATGCTAAGAACCTGTTAGTGGCGGATCCTTCTGATTTTGCTTTCATCAGGGAACAGCCTTTTGGTTTGACATGACGTTGTTTACGTTTAGTGGGATCATGTGGGGACGGTCTCCAGGATGGCCCGCGTCGATCAATCATGCACGGGCTTGATCGAAACCTAGCATCTCTCTCTCTCTCACACACACACACACACAGTGTGTGTGTCCGCTCCAATCCTCTTCTCTCCAAGCGAATCATGACAAGTAAGCAACCTGCTTTCGTTGTTACCAGTCATGTTCGCCCGGAATCGAAACAGCCGGGGGCCTTTTATTCCATCTCCTTTGCTCGGAGACTTTGAGCATGTTCTTGTGGATCTAGACTCTGGACAATGCTTGGATGACCGATCGGTTTTATGCACAACTGGAAAGTACTTTTGCTTTCATTTGTTCTTAGGTTTGTACATGCATGCTGACCAAAAAAATTAAGAAAGCTTTTATCAGTAGCTTCTACATGTACTCCATCCAGTGCAACTTGACTTGGCCTGTAAATCATGCCAGAGTTTGCGAGATAGCAGGAAGACCACCAAGAAATGAGCCCAGTTGTCCAGGAACAAGCGCACACAAAGAGGATCACTACAAGGCGTAAAATAATGCCATACTAATCTGCTCGCCCAGTCAGCAGCGTGAGAGAGGAGTTAAGGATCACATCAGCATAATTTCAAATTACCAGTGTGACATGATGCATAATGTTCTTGAAAACCACGTAATGTATAAACCTTGCTAGACAATTACAATAGTAGAATGGCCTGTGGAGTGTGGACATGTCGGCACCCACCGGCCAGGCGGCCACGCCATTGCCCATTCCAACGCGGCAACGCCCATGAATGATGATGAATGGACCCGGACCACCCCCGACAGGCCGCTATCAAACACCACTGTCCTGCAATGGCAGGCAGTGCCAACGAATCATCAGACCAAACCAAACAAGCACCCAAGCTCGTCTCTTGCAGGCTGCAGCTGCTACACGTTTACTTCTGGGTGATGTAGGCTGATAGCCAAGCGAGCCATGGCCGTGAATTCAGAGAGTCGTCGGTGGCCGGTGGGTGCAGCACGTCGAGAGGGCGTGGGCCGGTACCCCGTTCCCAGGGGCGTCCTTATCTGCCCACATGGAGAGGAGTGCTGATTAAGCTCCAGTACCCAAAGACTTGCATAGATTAGTATAAGCATCTGCCGATTTTTCGTCCTGGCAGCTAATGCCAGACTGACAGGTAGGTTCTAAATCTTGAAGAACGGTATTAATTCTGCTACTTGGGTCTTTGTGAAAGTTTGGGTAGGTAGTTATAACATGTGGAGTTCTCCAGAACAAGGCTCCACATGTGCAGCCTATCATTGCTTACTCCGGTATCTGCAGCCAGCCAGCCAACGGCTACGGGCTACCTGCAGTCTACCACTCAGGCTATAATTTCATTAACTGGACGGTTAGCAACTTGCTCGTTAAGTTTACCTAATTGTGGTTTGCAAGTCTTTGGTGATTACTTTTGATCATGTATAGGCGACTGGTTGTTAATGAAATTCAGATTCTATTGCTGAAGATAGTTACCGTTGCAGGATGGCAGGTGGTCCAAATCACATCACACCGGCCACTGGAGCTTTGATAGAGTCGATGAACAGATGTGACCTGGATCGGATAAGGATGCCCGTTCGCTTTGAGCTTTGCTTTCTTGAAGCTTGCAAGTCAATCTACTCTATCTACACAATAAGGAAATAAACAAGGTAAGAAACCAAAAGACAGGCGTAGTAATCGAAGTCACACAGACTATAGTTATACAGCACAATAGTAGCATCAATCATTAATTTTAAGTGATCTGGACTGAAATTGAAGAAGTATGTCAAGAAATATGGTATGTTGAAATCATACAGAAGCAACTGAAGCATCGGGACTGCAAATATCATAGGAAAATTTTGAAGAAAGTAACTCCCTACCCATAGATTCCAGGAAGCTGAATTGGAAGAAGGCTGTAATAATGTAGGCCACGTTGTTGTACTCAATCCTATGCACAAACTTCAGATAGCAGCAGCTCTCAGTAGGACAAGCAGGGTATCCACTATCTGATGAAGACATGAAGTGAGCCCACTTCTTCGTGTTGGCCCAGAACCTTCATTGATTAACTGCCCTTGTGCATTGCATATGATGCATCATCAGTGAAATCCGGGTGCTTTACTAATTCTACTTTTGGTGCTCTTTCTGCTTTTGACATCCATTGATGGAGACACCATTGTTGTATATGATAGCAACAAGTGAACTGATTCATGAGTAAAGACTGCATTGATATGTGAGGTCCTACTGTCTGCCTGTGCAAATAAGCCCCACGAATCACGTCAAACAATATTTCCACAATCAACAAAAAAAGTCGAACAGAAAAAAAACTGGAAGAATTCAAATTTGATCTCGTAAAATCCACAGTTCTTCTAAATTGCAGAAGCATCCGAGGGTCGTATGTGCGCTGCATTACTTCTATTTCTTCAGAACTGCAGGCAGCACAAAAAGACTTCGGAGCAGTGGATAGTGACCGCCTGCAACAAAGATACAAAACGTAATAACTGCAGCACTTCTGAAATTATCGAAATTATCTTAGTGCATGATTATCAATTTTCTTGGTGGATGGTTGGTCAATCATGAAATGATTGCAGAACATATTCTTGATCATCAATAAAGAAAATCAGAATATATTAAGCCGAATACAGAGCAATGATAAGTTGCAATCCAGAAAAGGAGTTCTTTGATTAAAAAAGAAGGTTAAATGGTGCCGAGAAAAGTGAATACATTCATCATTAAGATCCATATGAAGCATGGTGATAGTCAAACAGAACAAAATGCTGAGCTGTACATTCTGGATATCTTGTCACACCAAAAAGCCCTCTTTAGCTAATTACTAGAAAAAAGGATACAGAATTCAGATTGCAAGCATGGTAAAGAAAAGGAAAAAAAATGTTAAACCCTTCCACATGTAACACCAAGAAAAAAAAGCATAAACGGTAGAATTTAATCAGTAGTTCTGTGCACTCACCTATGCCCACAAATACGAAAATTTCCGCCAGAGAAAACCCTCTGAACAGTGTATTGATGCAGTAGCTGTTGCTCTGGTGCTCTCCCAGTCTCCCTCCCAGGCTTATCACTAATTCTCAAGTAGCTAGAGCTGTCCTTTATATCAGCAGTTTTACACTTGACCTCGCCTTATGTATCCAGGGTATGGTATTAAGCGACCATGCACATTTTTGAAAGTTCTGTATGTTACCATTGAAAATGGCAGTCACGGAATTTTGGATTTCCTATCTACTTGTTTGTTCCATGCTCTTTTTTTTTCCCTTCAAAATACACATGAATATGTATGAGGAACCACAAGCTGATGGTCAAATCAAGCTATTTCCTGTTCTCTTCTTCAAGTTCCTCTCTCCTATCATAGTTCTTATCCTAGTCACATCAGACCACATTCCAGCATTCGCATAGATGTTAGACAGCAGAATGTGATAACCAGGATCGCTGGGGTTTTGTTCAAATATTCTTTCTGCAACAAGCTCAGCAACGTCCATTCTATTATGCTCTCTGCACGCTGACAATAGACACCCAAGAACATCGATTTCTGGCACTTCTTGTAAATTTGTAATAAAACTCCAAGCATCATCAAGCTTCCCAGATCTGCTATAAAGGTCAACAATGCATGAATAGTGCTCCTTATCTGGAGAGATGTTATAGTCCTGCAACATGGAATCGTAGAAGCACAAGCCCTTATCAATAAGGCCTGCATGGCTACAACATGATAACAGAGCTACAAAAGTCACTTTATCTGGAAAAATTCTATCTCTCTTCATTAGGTCAAAAAGAATGAATGCTTGATCGTCATGACCATGCTTTCCAAGAGAAGACATCAGAGTGTTGTATGTAATGGTATTGCGCTCTGTCATTATTAGAAATATCCTGCTGGCTATTTCTAGGCAACCACACTTGCAGTACATATCTATAAGTGCATTACTAACTGAGCAAACTGAACTTATGTTATGCCTGATGGCATAAGCATGTAGTTCCTTACCCTGAATGAGCCAGGAGTGTCGATTGCATAGCGGAAGAACTGAAACAACAGTCACATGATCAGGTCTAAGTCCCACTTTCTGCAGTTCCCTTAATGCATGTAATGCAGACTCATAATCCACATTCACAGCATATCCTCCAACCATTGAATTCCAAATGACTAAATCTTTCTTAGGCGTGAACTCAAATACAGTTTCTGCTTCCCCGATGAGTCCTTGTTTACTGTAGAAGTCAATGAATGCACTCACCAGAAACTCACTGCGATCGAGTCCATTTCTTACAGAGAAGCAATGAATTGCTTTTCCATACCTGGATAACTTCAGCTCTGAAAGACTAGGAAGTATGGTTGCCAGAGTAGTCGAATTAGGTTTTACTCCTGAAGAAACCATTTCAGTAAACAATTTGACACTTGAGCAATACATTCCATTTTGTGAATGCCCCGCGATTATGGTGCTCCAAGATACTACATCCTTGCAATCAATAGACCAAAACAGAGAAGCTGCCATATCCAGATAAGCACATTTGCAGTACATATCAACTAAAGCATTAGAAACACGGGTATCATCACCGACTCCACATCTTACTGCACATCCCTGCAATGCCATTCCAGTCCTCAGCTCTTTCACTCTACCACATGCTGGAATAACAGTGGCGAAAATCACAGAATCAGGCAGGAACCCTTCTGACCTCATGCGATTGAACAGATTCATCACCTCGAACCAGTCCCCTTCATGCACGGCCCCTCCAATAATCGCAGTCCATGCAGCCAAGTCCCTTACTCCCATGCTCTCAAACACACTCCTCGCTTCACCCAAGCACCCACACTTGGCAAACATGTCCACGAGCGCACACTGCACAAACACATTGGGCACCACACTGCCACCGGCAATTTCTATCTCAATGTTCTCTCGGACCCTTCTCCCCTGCTCAATCGCTCCAAGCACCGCGCACGCTTTTAGAACAGGCGGGTACGTGAAACGGTCAGCAGCGACCAAGCCGTCACTGACCATGTCCCAGTAGCGCTCCAGCGCTTCCGAGAACCTGCCGGCGTCAACGAGGGCCTTGATCACCGCGTTCCACGCGAAGGAGTTCCTCCTAGGCATTCCGTCGAACACGCGTAGCGCGTGCCCGAGCCCTGCGTCCCCGAGCCTGGCGTACGCGCGCACCAGCTGCGCGGCGAGGACGGTGCTGCGACGGTACCCGCGGACCAGCAGGGCAGCGTGCAGTCTCCGCACCTCCGCGAGCACGGGGCCCGACTGCAGCCGGAGGAGGAGCGAGTCGTGCGAGACGGCGGCCTCGCGAGGGCCGCAGCTGCTGTGGCTGTGACAGCCGTGGCGAGGAGGAGTAGCTGGGGAGGCAAGAGGCGGGCGACGCAGCCTCAAGTTGATCCTCCTCTTCACGGCGGAGTAGAGCGTACGCATCCCGTGCGGACGAGCCGCCGGCGCCAGCGCCGGCGCGGGGCTTCGGTGTAAGGCGGTGAGTTGTTTGGAGCGGGGAAAGCGAAACGAACGGCCATGGCCCATGGGCCATGGCAGTTGAAACTTATGCGAAGGCCATAAATTGGGCAGGACAGAGAAGATATGGGGGCCTGCGGGAAGAGGTCAGGAGGAGGAGCGGAGCGAACCACGGGAGGTGCTCAACCTTGCAATTTGCAAAGGCCCTCGGCTATGACGTTTCAGCGATAGAGTAGAGACCAGCAGATGTAGCATCTTCACAATCTCAGACCCGTCACCGCTGGAGTTCGACATGATCGGCCTGGGTGCGAGCCCTGTCGCGCGGGCCTCTGCCCTCTGCCGTCCGGTGAGATGGAGCTACGTCCTGCAGGAGCCAGGAGGCCAGGAGCGCACGAGTGAATTGGCGCCTTGGTAGGGAGGATGCATGGGGCGCTAGCGCTCCGCGCTCCCGGCACGGCCGGAGGACGGCGGCGGACGTCGCCGGACGGGAGGGAGGAGGGCCCAATCCAAATTAGGGGGCAATATGAAAATATATAGGGGCATGTTGCAAATATTCGGATCGCGATCAATAATCGCGATCCAAATTAGGGGTCTGTATGCAAAATTTTGGGGGTACTTCATAAATATTCGGATTGCGATTAATAGTCGCGATCCAAATTAGGGGGCTATTAGAAAATATTCAGGGGCGTTTTTAGAAATTCCCGGATCGCGACCCAATCCTCACGCCGCGCCTCGCCGGAGCGCCGCCGGACGCCGGGAGTCCCCTGGGATAAGCAACCTCTTCCTCCTCCCGCCGGCACCGCAGCCAGCCGCGCCCAGCTCGCGTGGACCAAGGCTGGCCGGAGCCCCAAGGCGCGGTTTGTTCTGCCGTTCCGGACGGCAACAAACGCCGCCTCTGCTCGCGGCTCGCCGGAGCGGCACCTCCGTCGCTTCCAAACTGTCGTGGACCCTATGCAGCTTCGCAAAAGTGAAGTAAGACACTGCCAGTTCGCTCGTCGTTTTCTGAATGGACCGGTTCTAAAGATGTGCAGACTGCAGAGTCATTTGACGCCTGGCGCCTGACTGAATGCTTGGTTGGTTTCCTTTTCAGGCAACCTCTCTGGCTATGGAAGTATGGACCACCCGTGCACGAAGATGGTTGTGGTTGTGGATACCCAAAAGCTCGTTAGAATTTTTTTCCCCCAAACGATTAGCTTGCCAATTGCTGCTGACTGCTATGTCCATCACCAGCTGCCGAGTAATATGGATGGGTATGTAACTCAAACAGTAGAGCTCAGATTACCAAGTTTTTCATGTGCAATTGCGAGCTTGCTGCTGCTGCCCCAAGGCCTCCATCCTTAAATTGGGTTCAGATGCAACTTTGGCCTGCACTATTAGATAACATGCTCATTTTCAAGCTTATCCTGTGAGCAACATCTGCAAAGACATGGCTCAGAACATACAAAGGCATTTAGCAATGTGCAAATTAAATTATACACTATGGACCATGGGATAAAGGTTTCAGAGATGTATGAGGAGATCAGTACTGATGCACTTCTTTCTTGCACAACTGATTGGCCTCCATAAGATGCTGTAC
Source organism: Setaria italica (assembly GCF_000263155.2). NCBI lineage: Eukaryota > Viridiplantae > Streptophyta > Magnoliopsida > Poales > Poaceae > Setaria > Setaria italica. Next base: position 46,582,800 of record NC_028451.1, on the reverse strand, counting down.
TTGGCTGGGTGCAGTGACAAACACATATTCATCTCAGAATACTCTCCTGGTGACTCCATCTCTAGGAGTGGCACATTGTATGTTGATTGGGTGTTACTAGTACCTATGATCTGCACTACCAGCAACATAACAAATAGTTCCCAAATGGTGCTTTGGCACACTGGACAAACTTAGAGCTACAATTTCTGAGGATTCGCAGATTCATTTGATTTTCTTTGGGTTGACTGAACTCTCTAATCATGAATATACTGAGAATATACAGCACAATAGGTTGATGTTTGGCATTTCAGCTGCAGTACCAGCAAGCAATCGATAGTATGGCTTCATTCAGACCCTTGCGATTTTTCAAGGCCTCTGCACATTTCTTTTTTTCGAAACATTGGCAGGAGCACTGCCTTTCATTTAAGATGGGTAGAGAGTTTTGACGTGAATTACATAACGATTACATATTGAAAATGAAATCTCATATGACACTAAGAAAACATGGAAAGCTCAGGATACTAAGCCGCAAGAATTTCTTCTCGTAGTAACGGATGACCGCACGCCCTTCTTCTCGTAGTAACATCAATCTGAATCAATCCAAATACTTGATCCGGCCTCAACGTCAAGTGTTGAAAGATCCTTCTGTTTCGTTCTTTCCAAATATGCCAGGTAGTGTACATGAGAAAGGCGGCCACCGATCTTCTTTGTCTTCCATTCAAAGCTGCCAAGGTTTCTTTCCACCATTGTTTGATATCCGAAACATTGCCTGAGATGATCAGAGCTGAGCAGCCCATCCAGTTAGAGACAAGGTGCCAAACTTCTTTCGCATAGCAGCAGTTCACTGAAATGTGTAATGCCGTTTCATCATGCTGATCAAATAGAGCACAAGTTTGGGAGCAAGGCCAATGTCTTAGCAACATTTAATCTGCCGTCAGTATCTTTCTCTGTATAAGCAACCAAGCAAAAAATTTGATTTTTTCTTCAGCATGAGCCTTCCAGATCACCTTAGCCTGCAGATTTGAGTAGGTTCCTTGTAACTGTGCTTCATACGCTGACCTGGAGGTATATTCACCATTGGCTGTCCATTTCCACCGAATGCAATCCGGCTGACTGGTTAACTGAATGTTTTGCACCATATCCCACAGAACCACGAACTCTGCCATTTCTTCAGTCGTTGTCATGCGCCAAAGTCCCCTTGTCCAGTTCTGGTTAGTAAGATCTTCCTTCACTGTTCTTTGATTCCTCCATGCCAACTTGTAAAGGTTTGGAGCAATATCCATTGGAGCCTTCCCGTCTAGCCAGCTGCTTTGCCAGAAAGTTGCAGTGTTTCCATCCCCAACCGTTACACTGGGCCTCTGCACATTTCAACACAACGTACTCATAGTATGTGATATGATTTCTCCATACTCTTGAGTCTCTGACCACCTTGCCGGTTCATCTTCATCAGTCTACACCGCACAAATCATTCTCACCTGATCGAAATTTTATCTCGAGCTAGTTCTTCACGGTTTCAAGTTGGGAATCACTTAGCCACTGTGTGGTCTGCTCTGACCTCTCTGAGTCTCTGACCACCCTGCAGCTGCAGGTGCTTAGCCTTTGCAAATGCTCCGGCTCTGCAACATTCCACCGAGCAGCTTCCGCGGCGTCCTGGAAGCCTCCATCGGAGACCTAGCGGATCTGGCATGTCTCGTCTCAGTCTCTCAGACTAGTCACCACTGGAGCTAGCCATGACCGCACGGCGCGAGCCCAGTCGCGCGGGGAATGGCGGCGCGGGCCTCTGCCTTCCGGCGTCCGGCCAGATCCCGTAGGAGGCCATGGGCGCATGAGGCTAGGTTTTGGGAGGGTGAATTGGTGTCATGGCGGGTTGAATGGGCGGGGCTCTGGCGCTTCGCGCTCCCGGCGCAGCCGGAGGACGGCAATTGGTGTCCGGCCGCTGCATTGCTCCCCAGCCCGTTCCTTCACTGGAGCTCGGAGCTCCAAACTGCCGTGGATCCTATACAGCATCGCAGAAGTGAAGCAAGACGCTGCCAGTTCGCCCACGCATCGTTTTCTCTGAATCGACCGGATATGAAAAATCTGCACAATCCTTGACTGATATCAGTACTAGATATACCTAGTACTAGATATCAGTACATTTTAAAATGGGCAAACCTAGCGATGTGTTTATTCATGGCAAACTACAACTTTTTATGGGATGACAAACTACTTATACTATTGTACAGCACTGTTCGGCGGTGACAGAGTTGACTACGCATCGGCCCTTGTGACGATCATGGGGAGCCCGTGCTTGGGGCGCAGCGTTATGACGTCTGTCGGCGCGTGCACGTACTCCGGCGAGAGCGTCAGCATGAACCGCTGCAGGATGGCGGCGACCACGGCCCTCACCTCGACCATCGCGAAGTTCTGCCCGATGCACGACCTCGGCCCGCTGGAGAAGGCCAGCAGCGCGCTCAGGTTCTTGGGCGCCGTCTTGGTGACGCCGCCGTCGAACCGCAGCGGGTTGAACTCGCCGGCGTCGTCGCCCCACACCTCCTTGTCCCGGTGCATCGTCGCGATCGGCAGCGTCAGGATCGCGTCCCCGGGCACCACGATGCCGCCCAGCTCCACCGCCGTCCTCGTCCTCCGCCGGATGAGCGGCACCGGGCTGTACAGCCTCAGCGTCTCCAGAACGAACAGGTTCATCTGCGGGCACGAGACATTTTTGCAACTCGTAAGAATTCATCAATGGCACGAACAAGACGATGAAACGTAGGCAATAATGGCATGGCGTGAGGCTCACCAGCTTGAGCTTGTTGAGCATGTCGTGCGTTGGCGCCCGGTCTTTGTCGCCGCCGCACTCCCTCCGCACCTCCTCCCGGACCTTGTCCTGCCACTCCGGGTGCGTGCTGAGAAGGAACAAAACCCAGGTGAGCAGGTGCGAGGTGGTCTCCTGCCCCGCGAAGAAGAAGGTCTTGCACTCGTCGATGATCTCGTCCATGCTCAGGAGCTGGTCGCCGCCGTGCTCCGGCGCGCAGGCCTCCAGCATGAGCCCGAGCAGGTCGTTGCCGTATCCTGCCTTGTCCTTAGCGGCGAGCCTGTTCCTGATGATCTTCGTGAGCGTGGCCCTCACCTCCCTGTCGAGTTTCCACACCCTCCGGTTCTTCTCAGTTGGGAGATACCTGAAAACGCATCCACAGATTCAGAAATGTTGTTTTTTCTTTCCTCTCGAAACAGGATTTTGGGTTCAATATGTGCAATTGCGCTCGTCTCTGCTATGCTATTACCTGAACCCTGGAATTTGGACACTGAAAAGTGTCGAGAAGGTGATGAACTGCAGCTCCTTGAGTGCCTGGAACACCTGCTTCCCTTCCTTGTAGCTGCTCCCGAAGGCCGTGTGAGAGATCACGTCCGCAGTCAGCTCCTCGAACTCGTCGCTCAGCTCGATCGTCACCTGTTGACACCCCTTCTCCCGCTGACTCGCCAGCTGCGCCTCCCATCGGGTCACCATCGACCGGGCGCAATCCGCCATCGTCGCTGTCATCATCTGGTTTCAAAAAGGCTTTAGAAGTTAGCACACAGAGAAGCGACAAACCAGGCACGCTACGTGCCTGCCTGGGAAAGCAGGAGCACGTGGAGATACTTGGGTGCCCTTGCTGCCACGCCACGGCGTTGATACCTTGAGCTTGTCCATGTTGAAGGCCGGGTGCACGACCTTCTTGTGGCGCTGCCAGTCGTCGCCGTTGGCCAGCACGAGCCCCTCGCCGAGGAGCCGGAGCAGGTTCGCGTTCATCCGGTTCTTGGGGAACAGCCCCGTCCGGTCCGCGAGCACCTGCTTGGCCATGGCGTAGTCGGCCACGCAGATGTCGGGCGTGGAGCCGAACCAGTACAAGAACACGCGCCCTGCCGTGCCATGCACGGCTAACAAATTTCAGAACAACGGAATGCACAAAACAAGCAGGAGCTCCGAACGAATGTTGCTGCTATCCCTGAAAAAAAAGAAATTCGTGTGTTACCGACCGTAGAGGGGGATCCATTCCCGGAACTGCGGCTGCGCGATGGGGGTGAAGTCGTGGTCGGCGACGTCGAGCTTCACGCCGGCGCCCGCGGCGCGGAGCCGCCTGATATCGCTGAGGTTGCCGTCGAAGAAGCTGTACCCGGGCCCGCGCACGCCCTGCGCCCGGAGCCGCCGCGCCACCGCGCGCGGCCGCCACACGAGCCGCACCAGCGCGTCGAACACACACGACGCCAGCGCGGCCGCGGCCGCTGCCGACAGCAGCCACCCGTACCCCATCGTGTGTCTGTGGTGTGATTTGCGAATGGGAAGGGGACAGCCGAGATGAGGGACCATTTATTCGAGCGGCTTTGGCCGGTGCGTTCGTGTGGGATTACGCCATGTGCCACTGCTGATCCGGTCGTGGGGACAGGTGACAAACTGAACTGCGACGCACAAGGAGGTGACGGAAGTGAACACGTAGCGGGTGATCGAGAAGCCGTGGCGTGCTCGTACACTATTTTAGGCATGGGCACGGCACGGACGAGCGGATCCATCTTTGACAAGTAGAGTAGCAGTGAATATAAACTGATCAACATTTGACTTGTTTCAAAGAAAAATGGAGGACCTTTCGTACATGCACTAGAAACCTGGCGCGGCCATTATTAGGTTTAGCCAGTGTTTTCTTGTTACGACAAGGTTGCTGATGTAAGTACCAGGAGGAACCTCTGGATTGTCGATCAAAGATATGCATTCAGTGTTCACGTCGAAACTCCGTTGTTACATATCAGGAGTTGATCTAAATTTGGAGACATAGGCGTTTATATTAGTAGAACTTGGTCAAAGGATTCATATGAACCTGCGCGATGAATGGAGCAGAGGCATGCGTGTTTATCTAAAAGAAAATTAAAGTTTACCTTTATTGGACATGTACTGATGTACATGAAAGGTGTATGTGAATAAGATATAATTCATTGAAAAGAATATTTGGTGTGAAATTGGCGTGGAGTCATCAGGAAAAGGATCTAATTTGTAATGGAAGAAAAGGAGTTGCTTTTGCTTCGAGGGTATGCCGTCAATGTTGGTTGCAGAGCATGGCATTAGTTCTGATTTTTGCAATAACATCTTGGTTATAGGTTGTTGAAGAGATTAGTTCTGTTTTTTGCACTAACATCTTGGTTATAGGTTGTTGAAGAGAGAGAGAGAGTTGCCACTTATTGCCTTCAGATCGTCCTTTGTGTTGCTGTAGGCTTATGCCTATCACCATGATACATAGTGATCTTCATTTTGTGCAATAATGCAGTTGCTCCTGCAGAAAGAGAAAACACGGAGCAAGTACATGTAAATGGAAGGGAAAACTTCCAAATCCGGCAATCTTTAACTCACTCTACAATGTTAATTGTAAAGTAGCTATTTTAGTATATATTTTAGTATATATAGCGTAGAATACTCTAGAACTATATATATTTTAGTATGGTGGAAATATAAGAAACTAGATAAGAATGAAGAGTGTTCTAGAGTTAGGATATTTTGTATGGAAGAGTGGGAAAACTGTCACATGGCAACACCACAATGATCATGAACACCTATAAATAGAAGTGCTCCCCTCCCTCCTAGCCATACCATGGCATAAGAGGTCTCAAGTAGGAGATTACAAGGTAGCTATGTAGTGTAATGGTGTCATGGTAGGATAGTCACACAAAGAGTGTGCAGGTGAGTCTTGTATCAAATTGAGTAGTGAATAAAGATTTAAGTTTCCTTGTAGAGACTTGATCTCCCACATTGGTATCAGTGCGAAGGTCTTCTTGAAGTAGTGTGGGTAAGGGTCTACAAAAGAAGTGGTAGCATACTACTTTGATGCCACTTCTAGGAACGGGGTGTCAAGTTCGGAATGCCAGATACACAAGTCACCAAGACTGTAACATACTTTTGTCAAATAATCTACTAATTCTCTGAATTAATAACCCGAGATATACATATATCAGGACAAAAAGGTCTAGAATACATTCAATTTTGTTCAAAACCAGGGTCTTTGCCATGGCCAAGTCCGTTCTGCTTCAAAAGTTCTTCTAATTCCGCAAGAGTGAGTCCTAAGAAGTCTTTTTTAATCTTAATCAAGACAATCTCTCCGTTTGACCCTACTAGATGATCAACCCTCGCAAGTCCGTGCTCCTCCAGGCACCGATTTGCCAAATCGATATTGGCCTGCAGACGATTACCCACGCGGTACCTCAGAGCTACCACACACACAAGTGGCTCCACTGCTTGATCTTGTCCCATAAATTGTCGCGTAGGGTACCCGGTGGGCTTCCATCTTGGATTCGGCGAGATATCTCATTGAACATGGATTGCAACTGCAACGGCTCACAGAACATAGCCATTGCGCAACCCTCTTGACATCCGCTCCCACGACATCATCATCAACTAACCCTCCTAAAGTATAGAAGATGTTCTCAAGTGCTAATGCTCCTCCTGGTTTGACATCGTCACTGTAGATGAGAATGCCATGGGAACCAACCATGTAATTAAGCAATTAAAATGTGCACTAACCTCTTGCCATAGGAGCAGCTAATGCCAATATCCCGTGCATTCAACAAGTTTGGTACCATGTCATTCTGGAATCTATGCCAGCGACCTCATCCCCTAATCCTCCCCTGTTGTATCTCATCTTCAGTCAACACCTCCTCTCATATCTCGTATCAATAAGTCTACACGAGAAAATACAGATCGGTATCTCATATTAATAAGTCTACACGGTATCTCCCATCATCTTCATTTGTCAACCGGATGATATGGTGACTACTCAGCTTGGTATGAGGATTGAGCAGGGGAGTAACTAGTATATCATGGTGATAACCAATAAAAAATGGTGATATCTTCTTCTTTTGCTGCTTCTTGCGCGGCATGGTAGTGAGGTAAGCATGCAATCATTGGGAGATGTCGCATTCGACGATTGGGATACTTTGGAATATATATGACATAGCATCAGTTAGAACTTGAACACCGTAAAATTACACCGTACCCATGCGTGTAATGAATAACACAATGTAAATGTGCTTACGTTAAAATCCTCATGATAAGGGCAGCAGAGCCCAAGCAGATGGACGATCAGCCTAGTCACAAGACGCGCTGTAACAAACACCATTGAAATATGTGATGCAGTCCACCTTCCTCTATGAAACTAATGCGCACACTACCCGGAAAAAAAAAAGAAACCAATGCTCAAGTTGCCTACCAGCCCATTTTCCCTCTTTGAGCTGGGTCGGCATGCGTTTGGGCCGTATTGGGCTGCACTACGGGCGACCTAACGATGACGACGAAGGTGCCATGCCACGGCAGTACGGCCGGCGACGGCCCACAGGGCGGCACCTGCCCATACCGGCGAGAAAGAGAGGCCTGGCCAGAGTTTTACCTTAGATCTTCTCTCACGTGAGCCACCAGCCTAGCCATAACGCTCACGCGCCGTGGGTTTGCAACGGATTCATCAATCCACAAAATCGCGCCCGAGAACAGGCCTAAAAACAACACTTTTTTTTGGTTTGGAAGAAGGAAGCAACAACTTCGGAGGGTTAAAAATGCGAGTCCCGGTATCACACACTGCGCCATGGAACAATCGAGGCAGCGGTTTGCATCAGATTCAATCAGGATCCATGGGCACGCACATGAATGCTCTCAAAAATGGCATCTTTTATGCGCAAAAAAGCCCAATTGAACTCCTTGCACTTGACCACAACAATCCCACCATGCGCATCTGTGAACTCGAATCCCACCCGGCAACGATCTCCCAACGAGCCTCAAAAAACCCACCAAAACAGGGGGTGGAAAAAGCTCACCTTGCATTGTGGTATGCGAAGACGACACCAAACTTGTTCGCTTGCTTCTTGCCCGGCTGCCCCCTTCCGCAGCCGCCCGCTTAATTGGTCCCAGGACATATAGTTGTAGAACGAGTTGTAGCCCAATAAATATTTTTTTACAAATCTACAGAAACTCAGACTTTTAGAACCTCAACGTTACTTTTCCGGAAATATGGGACAAATAATGTACTTTGAGACTCCAGTGAAAATAAACATCCTATTATTCTGATATGTTTCAGACTTTCAGTTGATAAGGCCGCACTTGGAAGTTGAAGAGAAGTATCCAAAACTCCAAATGCATATGGTTGACGCTGACACCTCTCAGTGGCAATAGCGATTCCTGCTTCCAAAAGGACGATCCAGCGCTTCCAAATGGGTGCGCAAGGAAGGCGCAGGCAAGATCATCACAGACTGTCGCTCATTCAGTTTATGCATGGTATATTGTGCCAAAGTGCTTGCTCTCCGGCTGCGAGCAGGCCTTTATGAACTGTCTGATCTCCAACAACCAGAGCGAGGTATTTCCACAGATCGGGAAGACGGGCACCCCGGCATTGCCGATCGAACTTGACATTGCCTATGCTTTCGATTCCTTGGGAAGTTGGGATGGGATTACCTACTTGAACTACTGCAGCGACTAGGCTTCCCCGCACGTACGATGGGCACTGGCTCACCTCCCGGGCCGATCATATTTATCGCACGCACGGCCGATCGAGCCGCCGAGGCCTACGGCAGGGGGACCCGCTCTCACTGTTTCTAAATATTTGTCCAGCCACTGATCCTCTTGTAACCTTGTTGGAACGAGCAACCGACGAGCGGGGTATTCTGACAAAGCTCAGGCCGGGGGCAACAAAGAAAGGAGAGAGGAGCCTCCGATCCGGACTCTATCCAACTCCTCATCTGATGACTGGAGCGAGACGTCGAGCACCTGCAGAAACGGTAGCGCCGCGACGGACGCCGGGAACCGGGACCGCACCCTGCAGCGCGTTACCCGAGAAGTTTGTCCATCTTGCTGAGCTTGAGAGGGAGAGGCCTCTCCAGGTGGCGTTGTTCGGCAGGAGTTCAACGCGGTGATCTGCACGGGCACAAGTGACGCAGGCAGCATGCTCACTTGTGGCGTGCAGATCACGCTCGAATGTTTGCACATCGTGGTCCTCGTCGCCGGCGAGGCGGCGGACTCCGCGACAAGCGGACAGCGAACTCGCGTCGTCGTCCGTATCGGTAGAGCCGAAGCAGATGGCGACCTCGCCGGCTCGCCGGTAGTGTCCGCGAGGTAATGGAGCTCGCCGGCTAGCAAAGCGTGGGAAGCCACGAGGGAAGACCTGAGGCACTGGACAATGGCCGGCATCGAAGGGCGGCAGCTGGTCTCGAAGTGGCAGGAAGCAGACCGCGTTCTCAGCTATACGCATATCGTTGGTCAAGCACCTCTCAGACCGCGTTATCTCGTGTCTTCCGTTGAATCGGACGATGCTATCGTTGAAGCGGCGGGACGAATATTGCAGGGGCGACGACGTCCGACGCGATCGCCGACGGAGCGTCAAGGTGAATTACTACTCGTTTATTAGTAGTATATAATAATATAATATATAGATAGATTAAGAAAGTTGTGATGGGATGGATCTAATCAGCAGCAAGCAAAATAAATAATTAAATAATACATATGTGTAGTAGTACACCATAGAGAAAAAAAAAAGAAAAAAATAGTCAACAAATACAATACGCTACGTATATGATACACAGCATGCTTGATACTTCTAGTCACTCGTACACCTACAAGTGCTTGAGGATCATTGGTAGCCCGTGCCTGGGCCGCAGCGTGAGCACGTCCATGGGCGCGTGGACATACTTGGGGGACAGCTCGAGGACGAACTTCTGCAGGATCATGGCGACCACGGCCTTGGCCTCGATCATGGCGAAATTCTGCCCAATGCACGACCTCGGCCCGCTGGAGAAAGACAACAATGCATTGGGGTGCTTAGCCGCCCTCGTCACCCCGTTCTCGAACCTCTCGGGCCTGAACTCACCTGCGTCCTCGCCCCAGACATCCTTGTCGCGGTGGATTGTCGCGATTGGGATCGTCAAGATCGCGCCCTCGGGCACCTGGACGCCACCAAGGTCGAGGTCGGAGCCCGCCTTCCGCTGTATCGACGACACCGGACCGTATAGCCGCAGTGTCTCCAGGAGGAACATATTGACCTCCTTCAACTTGTTGAGCGCGTCGCCGGTGGGGACCTCATCGCCGCACTCCCGCCGCACCTCCTCCCGGAGCCTGTCCTGCCACTCCGGGTGCGTGCTCAACAGGAACGTGGCCCAGGTGAGCAGGTGCGAGGTGGTGTCGTGCCCCGCGAAGAAGAAGGTCTTGCACTCGTCGATGATCTCGTCCATGCTCAGGAGCGGGGCCTCGCCGTGCTCCGGCGCGCACGCCTCCAGCATCAGCCCGAGCAGGTCGTTCCCGTACCCTGCGGTGTCCTTGGCGGCGAGACGGCTCTTGATGATGTCCATGAGCATTCCCCTCACCTGCCTGTCCAGCTTCCATGTCGTGAGGTTCTTCTCGGTTGGGAGGTACCTGAACGCCGGGATCTGGACGTCGAACACGGTGGAGAAGGCGAGGAACTGGAGCTCCCTCTGCGCCAGGAAGACTTTCTTCCCCTGGACGTAGCTGCTCCCGAACGCCGTGTGCGAGATCACATCGGCGGTGAGCTCCTCGAACCGCCTGCTCAGCTCGACCTCGACGTCGCCGCCCTTCGCCAGCTGTGCCTGCCACTCGGACATCATCGACTGAGCGCAGTCCGACATGGTCGCCGTCATCATCTGCCGCAATGTCAAATAACATCTGATGAGATAGAGTCCCACACGTACGTCTGACAAGAGAAACTTTTGAGTCCAAATACAGCACGTTAAACACGTGGCGTATTCCTACCTTGAGCTTGTCCATGCTGAATGCCGGGTGCACGACCTTGCGGTGGCGCTTCCAGTCGTCACCGTCGGTGAGGACGAGGCCCTTGCCGAGCAGGCGGGAGATGTGCGGGTTCATGAGGTTCTTGGGGTAGAGCCCGGTGCGGTCGAAGAGCACCTGCTTGACGACGTTCACGTCCGCCACGCACACGTTCGGCCTCGCGCCAGTCCAGTACACGAACGTCCGCCCTGCACACATCATTTGATCATCACCGCGTAAGAACACAGAACGAATGCAACGACGTGATCGATCGATCGAGCTCGAGCAGCAGGACGCCGGTGACGTACCGTAGAGGGAGATCCACTTGCGGAAGTGCGGCTGCACCATGGGGATGAAGTCGTGGTCGCCGACGTCCAGGGTGACGCCGGCGCCCTCGGCGCGGAGCCGCTTGATGTCGCCGAGGTTCCCGGAGAAGAACCTGTATGCCGGCCCGCGCAGGCCCTGCGCGCGGAGCCGCCTGGTGACGGCGTGGGGGCGCCAGACGAGGTGCACCAGCGCGTTGAACGCCCACGACGCCAGCACCGCCGCGACGGCGGCGGCCACCATCCATGCCACACCCATGGCGGCGGTCACTCTCTCTTCAGAGTTCCGAGTTCTTCTAGTAAGTCAGATCGAGTCTGCTCGTACGGAAGAGAAGGAAATCTTGTTGATCGCCTTGGTTTCTTGCTGCTGGGACTTGATCGAGGAGGAGGTCGTGCTTGTTCTTGTGGAATGGTGAGGCTGAAGTGTGGAGGGGGAGGTGGTATTTATACGGCGTGTTTGGCTGGCTGGCCGTCCGTTTGACCTTCGAGTCGCCGAGCTGCTTGGTGGGCACGCGCGGGGGTTGTCGCCTTGTCGGGTGAGATCAGCGGTGACGCATGCGAGTTTTCGTCCAGACCTGCGACAACTTTGGTAGTGGGGAAACTGGCCGCTTGGACGTCCACACCCACCACATGGAGAAGAGAAGCCGCGTCGCGCCTCCGGTTTCTGGAAGATCTAGCAATCTTACGCTGGACCTTGGAATGACGCATGATTAGTTTACTCCAGTCATCACGTTTCAATATCGTTAGTTCGTTACGGCATGTAAGTCGTGCTGACACGTGCAGACAATAATTCAGGTTCACAGCCTATTTATGCTCGAGTTGATAAAAATAACACATGCACGTGCAATCAGCAGTTCTGTTACCAAAACGTCCGAAAGGGGATAAAGGAAGGAAGCTGCTTGCGTACACGTTCACTAATCGAGGCAACAGCACCGGTTCATGGCTGACCTTTTCAAATTGACCTCTACGTGAATCTTTCAAGAATCCATTGCTTGTCAAACAGGGTACTCTCGGCCTTTTGAGCTGATATTGCTTCTAGAAAGGAGGCTGTGAAGCGGGGCACGTGGAGACTAAGGACTGCAGTGCGTGCCAGCCTGCAGCTCCGAACAAGCGTGCAGACGCTGACGTAGGTTCTGATGCCATCGACGATAGGGACATCTGAATCCGAGAGGAGTATCTTCCCTGGGTCGCTTTTGCATTCTAGAAGCCTCAATTACATGGGCATCAAGCCGTCAACTTTATCTTAATACAATGGTACGTTTTTAAGTGCTGACAACATGGGAGTGCATAGAACTTCTAGATTTCAGTCACTGTTTCGTCTTTCGTCTTACCAGTTACCGCAAAATTTAATATCTTAACAATGGTACGTTCTCCGAGGGAGTCAAGAAAATTACCACGTTAATCTAAAAAAGATAAATAATATATAATATTGGATTTTATGAAGATCTAACGGTCTAGACTATCCAAAAAATCCATGTCAAATATGGGTAATAATATACTAAGTTCAGATTAAAAAATACAACCTAATATCTATACAGATTAGGACCAAATCACTTATATATGCCATATATATTAAGCTTTGCGTTATATGTCTAAAAGAATTAATATGGCAAGAACGTGGTACTCAAAAGCCTGCCAAAGTAGCTCATGTCCACGCACAGTTTGCCGTGTGCCATAGTTGCTTTTGCGTATGTGTTGCCCCTTATCCACGGCAGCGACACGCTTTTAAAATTTTCTCAACATTTATTTTTCTTAACATAAAATTTAGTATAGGAAAAATAATTGATTATTTTTCTAAATTAAATAAGATTGTTTTGTGTGTTGCATTCTAAGAATTTTTAATATGTGTTTAGACAATGTCTAGACCCTTCTGAGAATTTTTCAGTTTTTTTCTGGAATTTATTCTCCTTTTCCTAGAGCTAAATCTAATTTTTGGAAGGCTCTAGAATCCTTTTCACGAGCTCCAAGTATTTGATTTGGACTCCTCGTATCCCAATCTATCTCTAGGAATTTTCGTAGAATTTTTGGGATTTTCAGAATATTTTTCGTGGCTTAAATGAATTATCTAGATTTTCTAGATTTTTATTTACACGGGAAATGAATTCTGAAAAAAAGAAGAAATCTTCTCTATCCTATCGGACCGAGCTCGTGGGCCCGACCCACTCCAGCCCGCCAAGCCCATCGGGCTTGCTGTCGCCGTCGCCACCTCGGCGTGCGCGCCTATAAAACCTCCGCCCGCGCTCGCCCTACGCCCCTGCCGTCCACGCTCGCCTGCGCCGCGCTCGCCCCTACTCGCCTCGCGCCGTCGGTTGGCCTGCACCGCATCACCGCCGCCGTCCAGCCTCCTGGGCCACGCCTCCACCAGCGCCGCGCCGCCCTGCGTCGCTGCCTTCCCCGGCCGTCTCACGTGCCCCTGCGCCTAGTGCCGCCGATGAGCACCGCGGCCGCGCGTGCCGCCCCGGCCCCGGCCGCCGCCGCCAGCTAGTCTATCCGGCCAAGTGGATAGGTGAGGAAGAAGATAAGCCCTTTTGTGGTTTAGACCCTGAGAAGAGTCATAATCCCGAGATCCAGTCAAGTTTAAGTTTTTAATGCATTTAAGCCCTTGGTTTTCGCAGTTAAGCCCCTAAATAGATTAGGTCCTTTCAACCTAGCCCAAACCATGATCTTTAACAGATCTAACCCTATCCTTTGGGATTTTTGCAAGCACTATTAACTGTGTCTTGCCTATCTTCCTTGCTGGCCTCTGTTATCTAGGGTTAATCACGATTAGGTCCTTAGAACCTTGTTTAATTCATAGATTTCACATTTTAGCTCCGTTTAAATCGGTTCTTATTGTGTTAGATTCATATCAACTTAAATTATGCATTACAAGCAATGTTGATCATATTCTCTATTTTATAATTTATTTAAAATATCAATATGATTAAATACTTATATACTTGCTTTTCTAATTGAAATCTAATTAGAGTTCAACCCCACATTTTCATAAATAATGCAAAATTTGGTTAATGTTTAATTAAATAACTCTTCCAATTAAAAGCTAATTAGAGCTAATTAGAGTTATACCTCGGCTTTTTATAAATTAGACTCAATTTGATTAATGTTTATTTAATTTGTTTTATGAATAAAAGGTACATAGGTTATATCTCGGGTTTTCCTTATTAAATGTTAATTTGACAAAAAGTAAATATAAATGTGTTTTGGATTATATTTGGTTAGTTCAACCCGAATCATAAAGCTATGTGCTTAGATGTTTACATATACTTTATTTTCAAATTAAAATGTTTATTTGCATAAATTGTACTTGAATATTTGTAAATAAAATTTGACTAAGTTCTACATCGTCTTTTCATATATAAATATAACTTGCTTAATTTCATATTTCTCTCAAATATCTTTACATTATTTTTCTCAACTAAAATAAATGAAGCGTGTAGCTCTTATCTTTTCTTTTATATAATCCAAATCTCTCGATAGCTGTACCTTTTCAACCTTAGTACCTTGCGCTCGCGTGATCCTAGAATCGAACCCTATCCTTTAGTACGCTCTTTTAAATCTTTTCTTTTGTTTTGATGTTTTGTTCTTAGTTGTAATTATTTGTTTGCTTGTATGTTTGTATCGGTGATTGCTTCGAGTAGAAGGATTGTTGTTCGAAAGATTTGAAGATTAAGAGTTTCAAGAGAGCAAGAGCTAAAAGAGCAGTAAGAGTAACTTTTCATTGTAGAAAGGCAAGTGTCCCTAACCATCCCTCTATCTATGCTTATTTACAAGAATATCATATATTAATTGGAACATGAAATGACCACCCAGGAAAACAGTACAACCATAAGACAACCGGACTCTGGTCTTGGCTAATTAATTAGAGACTTTGGTTTGTGGTGGTCTTACCGAAAGGGCAAGAGGGGGTCTTGTGATAGGGTATAGCTCGGCTACTTTGAGTGGTATTATCTTTGTAGATACTCACCTTAGGGTAGGGTTATGCACACGCAACTGTCGAAACCTTAGCGAACTACTACTACTAGGAAATCTTTGTAAAGGCCTCGTAGCGTCCCTATGCAGTCACACCTCGGTAGTGTGATAAGTGCCTACTTTTGCACATCATGGTTGGGTCTAAAGTTCTCTTGAACTTTTACACGACTTATGGTGAAAGTTTACAACCTCTGCAGAGTGTAAAAATGATATATTAGCCATGCTCACAGTCAAGAGAGGCCTGAACCCTCACGTGATTAATTAAACTTGAAGATGGACTTAAATCATTTATTTTGGTTATTTCTTGTGGTCTTGCTAAGTACCAACCATAAGTGTACTCACCCTTGCTTACTGGTGCTTAGAAGAGGAAGGTGTGTGAAGTTTTTTTGAAGATGATGCTGAGTTCTAGGTGTACGTAGCCCTCAGTCAATTGCCTGAGTCCTTGTAGGTTTTTCTTATTTTCCACCCATAAGCTATGCAATCAAAAGTTTGTGAATTAAAAAGAATGAAAGAAGGCGGATCAAGGTTGTTACATATAGTTGTCTTATTCAAGTTAACTTATTGCAAAATCAACATCTAGCATTGCCTCAATAAACCACATATATTAATTATTTTAATACTTAAAGTGTCATATATAATGTGATTCTAACTTAAAATAAAGTTTAGCCTCAAAACGAACGGATTATTTTGATAAATCATACGAGGTAGGTAACAAAAATAGGGTGAGATGCAAGGAGCTCTACCACCATGTTCAGCTAGCCGAATTCCATCCAAGGCATTGCTAGAAACCATGTGTCGGGCAAGCAGCCTCGCCATGTGAAGTCGTGTTGGCCAAACAAGCGTCTTTGCAATGGGTCTGAGCAAGTGTCGGCAATGTTTACATCCTTCACATCTAGCCTCCTAGATCCTGGCACAAATGGATTAGCGACCATTCGCTGCCCACTGTGCATCACTCTTCTAGATCCGAGGCATTAAAGAAAGCAAATGGGGTCATTGAAAAGTAGAAGAAGAGAAATAAAAGAACATCTAAGGTTGCCGAAGTTGTAGACAAAGCATCCTGGGACAACGCCCCAACAATAATTACCTCAAATGCCTAATGTATAAGGGCAAGAGCAAATCAGTGTTCATAAAATTAGTGTGTTGTGATAAGGGGGAGAAGCCGAGTAGATTCAATGTGCCCTTATTGAGTTGCCATCCAAACGACGGCCCGAAGAAAAAAAATTTAACCTACGGGAGGTAAGATAGCCCTGTGCTTTTTGCTAAGAGAAGACCTCACATAGGCTAAGAAAATCCCTGAACTTCTGCTCCACCCTTACACAGGGTCCGTAACCGTTGTGAGACTACCTGGTGATTGCAGCAACTATCCCAAGTAGGAGGGCCCAAACCAACCACAGCTGTGACCTTGGTCGAACCTTAACCTGTGCTTTAGTTATGGTGATAGACGAGGTGATTTTTTTTAACCCCAACCAAAAATTCGCTCGCACGAGAAAGGCCAAGAAAAAAATAGAGAAGAAATCAATTTTCCTAGAGGGACGAAAAAGACCGACGACAAACTGTTTGTGGTGTGTCCCAAGGTTATATTCCCTATAATTTTCTAAACAATTTAATTAAAAAATTTATTTATAAAAGTTTATGAATATTAAATGAATTTAAATGCTATAAAAGCAAGTATAACTGAATATCTAGGGTAACTCTAGCAAAACAATAAAAAATAAAAAATTTAACAATTTAGTTATCATATGGATTCATAATTAACTAAACTATATCAAATGCATATAATAAATACAAAATTTATTAGTAAGAAAAGTAAACTAATCAATATGCAGTATTTTTTGATATATGTTCATAAGAGAAAGACCTAAAAAAGGACTAACAATTCATGTAAAACATAACCATATGATGACCGAAACAAGTAAACTATAAACTCCACTTTACGTGGCTTACGCTTTATTCCAACCAAAGTTGGAGACAAAGCGTTGTGGGGCAATGCTTCTACAACAATTAACTCAAGAGTGCAATGTATAGGCACCATATCAAATTGGTGTTAGGGTGCATTTGGCAGAGCTCTCAAAGCTGATTCTCTGTTGATTCCTACAAAATCTCTGCCAAACAGTTTTTTTCGAGAGAAGTGATTCTCTACTGATTCTGTGAAGTGATTCTCTAAAATAAACTAAGAGGCTGGAAGCTGAAAAAAGTAGCTTCTCCTGATTCTGTCAAGTGATTATCCATCCTCATTTTAAGAGTTTATGCTAGAGAATCAAAGAGAACCACTTTTAGCTAAAGAATCACTTCTCTCAAAGAATTAGCTCCCATAAAGAATCAATCAGATGGAGCTCTACCAAACAGACTCTTAATACAATTGGTAGGGTACAATGAGGGAGAGGATAAAAGAGTCAACAAGATCTATTGTGCCATAGATTTTCACAATTGCGGGTGAACATACAAGGTAGTACCGCATTCAATGACTGACGCAAAAACCGTGCTACATATTCCCTATTCTTTTCAAAACAATTTTAAACTTAAAAGATATACCTAAATTGATGAAACAAGAAATGAATTTTAAAAAGGAGATTACGTTAGAATTAAAGTTCTAAAATGGATCCAAGCAGTTAATATAATTATGTAAAATTAGCACTTCGGTTTTCATATGGCTTTGGAATTGAAATAACCAGATAAAAGTCTATGTCAAATAAATATAATAAATACCCAAGATTTTTAGTAAAAAATAAAAAAATTCAGCATGTAGTTATATTTTCATATCTATCAAGAATAAAAAGACTTATACAAGACTCATCCAAAATCTAATTCACAATAACTAAATTGTATACGAAAACCGAACTGGCTCATCTTCTTTATGGTGGAACCTACCAATCCAGGTTCAATTGACTCGCCATGAGTTTGCATTTTTCGATTTATTCCAGGAATTAACCGGCACTAGAGATCTGCTAGCTTAGTCTTTCGGAGGTGTTCCTAGGGTAGAGTTGCGTGCGTGTATTCATAGAGTGTGTGCGGATAGGTTTAACTAACTGTCTATGTATGTACCGTGTTTGAAAAAAAATATTATACTAAAAAAGATGAACAACCACCAAGCAAAGCTGTTCGACTGTTTAGAGCTGCAATCCAACCAGCATAGATGCGCAGCACTAGCCTGCCACCTTGCTGCAGCTCCTAAAGTGATTTGGAGGCTGGCAGCTGCAGCGGCAGCGCTGCGCAGCAAAGCACTTCCAAAGGGACTATTGCTTTTTTCCTTAAAGACTAAGGCTTCTGCTATATTTGCAAGCAAGTACAAATTGATTTCCTTAGAGAGAGCCTTAAATGCTAGTATTATTATAGTTATACGTAATTTACAAAATGGATTTCTTTATCATCGTATACTCCACTTTTCTGGTCGGATGTTGGCTTTCCTCTATTCACTGATTCTTTCTCTATGTTTCATCATAGTTGATCCCATACTTTTTCTAGCTCACACATATATTATTGTTGGTATTAACATATATTTCTTCCCATTCATTATCGTTCCTCAGTCCTATTACTCTTTTCCTTTCACACCCGATTCATGCACTCTTTTCTTAAGTACAATGAGGACTTTTATCATTTTAAAACATTTTGAATTAAGAAACCAATTAATTTCTTCTAGAAAGATTTTAAAAGTTTTGCATATATTTTACTTATGTATTTTAAAATCTTCTTAAACATTTTTAGAAAAATAATCCTAGTAAGTTGTTGGGAAAATTTTCTAATATTTTTATTCATTTTTAGTTTTTTTTCCAAAAAATATTTCAAAAATGTTTTTTTAAAAATCTAAATAGGGGAATAGGATTTTTTTCAAAAAAGGAAAGACAGGAGCCAGTCGTGTTAGTTTCCTTAATCGAGAAAAATGTTCTTTAAAGTTCCTTCGGAGAAGTTTTCCAAAATATATTTTTTTAAAATAAACACTTCCTAGAAAGTACATTAATAAAATTTGATGCGCCTCTCGTATTATCAATGGTGGACTGCAAAAATATTTTTTCATATAATGTTTGGCGTACATTTTATAGTTTCATGTCAAACTTCTTCAAAAGCTACAACATAGCAAATTGTAAAGTTAACAGGCTTTTCTTGTTAAGAAAAGGACAAGCCAGATAACAACACACAAGTAGGCGAAGCAAGGGCGAGCTATATTTATTGGGTTCAGCTCTAAACCCTCACATCAATGGCTAATGGCGCTGGCGGACTGCCGACAACAGCAGACTTGCCTGTTGCACTCCACCAGCACATCACTAAGTTGGTGCCATAGACATTATCACTATGATGTATTGATGTCTTTCATGTCTTTGATGTTCAAATTAATTGATCCAAATTAATCATGGAGCTAATTCTTCCCCTTTTGAGCATTGTTATTCAGCTCATTTTACCACTTTGAGTAATTGATTGTGATGTAACAGAAACTTCAAAACTTTTACAATCCATGTAATAATCTAAAACATACATATAGGATGTAGTATATTATACATCAAACAAAATTGAATGGAAATTTTTTTTTCCGTGCATGCGTAGCACGCGACTCTTATCACTCTTTACGCCTCCAGACGCTTGAGGAGCATTGGAAGCCCATGCCTTGGCCGCAGTGTGATGACATCCATGGGCGCGTGCACGTACTTGGGGGACAGCTCGAGCGAGAACCTCTGCAGGATCATGGCGACCACGGCCTTGGCCTCGATCATGGCGAAGTTCTGCCCGATGCACGACCTTGGCCCGCTGGAGAAGGACAGTAATGCATTAGGGTGCTTGGCCGCCCTCGTCACCCCGTTCTCGAACCTCTCCGGCCTGAACTCATCAGCGTCCTCACCCCAAACCTCCTTGTCACGGTGGATCGTCGCGATCGAAATCGTCAAGATCGCGCCCTCGGGCACCCGGATGCCGCCAATGTCGAGGTCCGAGCTCGCCTTCCTCTGAATAATGGACACTGGGGCATATAGCCGCAGGGTCTCTAGGAGGAACATGTTCACCAGCTTGAGCTTGTTGAGCGTCTCACCGTTGGGCTCCTCGTCGCCACACTCCCGTCGCACCTCCTCCCGGAGCTTGTCCTGCCATTCCGGGTGCGTGCTGAGTAGGAACGAGGCCCAGGTGAGCAGGTGCGAGGTGGTGTCGTGCCCCGCGAAGAAGAACGTCTTGCACTCGTCGATGATCTCGTCCATGCTTAGCGCCGGGGTCTCGCCGTGCTCCGGCGCGCACGCCTCCAGCATCAGGCCGAGCAGGTCGTTCCCGTAGCCGGCGGTGTCCTTGGTGGCGAGCCGGCTCTTGATGATGTCCATTAGCATGCCCCTCACCTGCTTGTCCAGCTTCCATGTCCTGCGATTCTTCTCCGTTGGAAGGTACCTGAGCACCGGGATCTGGACACTGAAAACCGTGGAGAAGGCGAGGATCTGGAGCTCCCTCTGCGCCAGGAAGACCTGCCTCCCCTCCTTGTAGCTGCTCCCGAACGCCGTGTGCGAGATCACGTCGGCGGTGAGCTCCTCGAACTGCCTGCTCAGCTCGATCTCCACGCCGCCGGCCTTTGCCAGCTGCGCCTCCCACTCGGACATCATCGACCGAGCGCAGGTGGACATGGTCTCCGTCATCATCTGCCATTGTCAAACATTCAAGCGATGAAAGAGGCTCAACAACCGAAAGAAAAGGTCCACACGTACGTCCGTCCGATGATGACTTTTGAAAAAAAAAGGGTACAAAGACAACACTTGAACTGAACACGTGCTTATCGTTGAGTTTGTTACCTTGAGCTTGTCCATGCTGAATGCCGGGTGCACGACCTTGCGGTGGCGCTTCCAGTCGTCGCCGTCGGTGAGGACGAGGCCCTTGCCGAGCAGGCGGCAGAGGTGCGGGTTCATGAGGTTCTTGGGGTAGAGCCCCGTGCGGTCGAAGAGCACATGCCTGACCACGTTCACGTCCCCCAAGAACACGTTCGGCGTCGCGCCGCTCCAGTACAAGAACGTCCGCCCTGCAGATCAATCGAGTGATCAATTAGTTCGTTCGCTCGCCACGCCGCGCAATAACAACAGCAGATCGAGGCCAATCAACAACTTACCGTAGAGCGAGATCCAATTGCGGTGGTGCGGGTGCACGATGGGGATGAAGT
Organism: Setaria italica; assembly: GCF_000263155.2. NCBI lineage: Eukaryota > Viridiplantae > Streptophyta > Magnoliopsida > Poales > Poaceae > Setaria > Setaria italica. Next base: position 46,561,655 of record NC_028451.1, on the reverse strand, counting down.
CGTGGTCGCCGACGCCCAGCGTGGCGCCCGCGATCCCGGCTTGGAGCCGCCTGATCTCGCCGAAGTTCCCGTTGAAGAACCGGTACCCCGGCCCGCGCACGCCCTGCGCGCGCAGCCTCCGGGCGACGGCGCGGGGGCGCCAGACGAGGTGCACCAGCGCGTTGAACGCCCAGGTCGCCAGCACCGCCGCGGCGGCCATCCACGCCGCACCCATGGCGCCCGCGCGCGGGGTCACTTGTACGGCCGACGACAGGGTAATCTTCCTTCGTGGCTGCTAGACAAGATTGCTTTTGCTGGATCTGGTTTGTACGGGTCTTTGTGAGGCCGCTCGTGATTGGTCTGGTTGTGTGGGAATGGAATGGTGGGAGAGGCTGGGTGCGGGAGGGCGGAGCCATTTATACGGCGCTCCCTGGCCGATTTGACGCTGCACGGATCGGGTGGGTGTCGAGTCGAGGTGCCATCGGCGATGATGCACTCGCGTCTTCGTCCCGGGCTCCCCAACAGCAGCAACTTGGAGTGGGAACGGGCGTCCCCACCGGCCATTGGCGCTCACGGGCTTCTGGACGATCTAGTAGCCATCTCGTTTGCTTGCAGTAGAGGGGAAGATTCCGTGTCGACCACGTGCCAGTTTCGGCAACTTCGCATTCAAATAGTAAAGCTGGAAACGTGAAAGTATTCGGATCCATGGCGTCTTAGAGCAGCGAATGGCGAGTTAACTAATGGATTCAACGCGCTGTGCCATTCAAATGATAGCTGACTTCTCTGCCAGCTTATGGGATCGCCAATGAATCCGTTTCTTGTCAAGCAGGGCACCTTTTCTTTTTACCAAAACCCAGTAACCCTCTGTAAAAAAAAAAACAACAGTAGCCCAGTTTCGCCTGCGGGTCTTGTCCATTGGCTTCTGGCAGCGTCAAAGCTAGACCGGTTGCGAGGCTGACGCCGAGTTCCCGAGTGAACAACTGAGTTCCAGCTTCTGGTCGCTTGCGGCACACGTTCACACGTGTTCTGTTACTTTTGCACCGCGTTCGTCTCGAAATATAAAACTCAGACGCATTTTAAAGATCTAAACATTGTAACCGTTGATCAGCAATCAAATCAGTCTGTCTGTCCACCTTAATTAAAAATAAAAATAAGATTCTGCCTGTCCCAGCGCCCACGCCGAGAAAGAGGAAGCTTCCTGCGCTCCTAAATTAATCGGTTCAACGCCTGTCCCGGTTTATCTACTCCTTGGGTCGCCAAGATCCAATCCGTTTCCCGTCAAACATGGCATTTTTCTGTTTTTTCAAGGTAAAAAACTAGGACTTGTCGAACGGGCAAATCCGCAAATGCTTCAAGAAGGAGGCAATAATGGAGGGAACGGAGAGAAGACGGCCGATGGTGACTGCAGCACTGCTGTGTGTTTTCTCAAAACTCCAGTGCTGCTCACGGACGCTTGCACATGGGACATTGGGAGCCGTACAGTACAATACTAGGCTGATGACCTGGGTGGCTGCTGGGTCCTCAACTCCTGACGCCACCAACGATCGAGTCGAGCCTGATAAGATTTTTGAAAAAGAAAATCGAGACTGGAGAGGACACGGACACGGTCCACGGAGTCCTCATCGCAGCGACGGACCACGGACCACGGCCTCGCGTCGTGATTTCTTCCGATGGATGGACGCGAAGGGACCGTGCCCCGGGCGTGCGGGTGCGACCTGCGTCTCCCTTCGAGCTCTCTTCCGGTTTAATTTCGTCCAGGCTCTTGGGTATTTGGTTTCCACAAGCTAGCGTGAATGACTCTGGCGGGCAGCCTGGAGCTGAGTTTCGGAGTAATCAACGTACAGTACTCGGGGTAGCTAGCTAGACCATCGGAGGACAATTTGGCAGCCTCATCTCGCCCGAGGTTCCCGGAGAAGAACCTGTAGCCCGGCCCTGCGCACGCATCCTCCGGGAGACGCCGTAGGGCCGAAAGACGAGGCGCACCAGCGCGTTGAACGCCGACGACGCAAGCACTGCGGCGGCGGCCGCGGTCACCATCCACGCCACACTCATGGCGCCCCCGCGCGCTGTCACTCACTCTCGATCTGTCGACCCCTCTGGCGGTCCGAGAAGGGAATCTTCTTGATCGCTTTGTTGAAACTTTAAACTGGCTTCTGGATGATTGAGGATTTGAGAAGCAGCTTTCGTGTTTGCTTGTGTGGAATGGTGAGGCTGGCGTTCCGTACGTGGCCGGGTTTGGCGCTCCATGGAGCCGTTGGGCTGGAGCTGCTTGCCCGTGGGAACGGGCGTGGTCCCCGGCCCGGCGTCCCCATAGGCCATCGGCGCTCATGACTCATGAGCGCTAGCCCATGGGGCGTACTCCGTACAATACAGGAGCTGATGACCTGCGTCCTGATGCCACCAATCATGAGACTGAAACTGAAGAGGACACGGACACATTCCACAGAGTCCTTGTCGCAGCGACGGACCATCGCCTGGCGTCGCGATTTACCGATTTCTTCCGATGGGTGGTTGCGATTTGCGACGCAGGGACGCGAACGATTGAAGCGGAGCTGTAGTGCCCCGGCCGACGCCCGAGTGGGTGCGCGCTCCCAGGCTCCCAGCTAGCGAGCTGCGTTTCTTTTCTTTGTTTTTTTTGAAATAATCGCGAGCTGCGTTTCTAGTGCCAGCGTTTGCAATAAACCAATAACTTTTGCCTAGGCGATACGTGAACGTGAGAGGGAACAGAAGAACGACTACGAGATCTTCCCTCCGTTCTAAATTGTAGATCGTTTTGATTTTTCTAGGTGTATAATTTTTTTATGCATTAAGATACAATGTATGTCTAGATGCATTGTTGATAAAACAATCTACAATTTTTTTTAAACTAAAATGACCTACAATTTGGAACGGAGGGAGTGGAAGACTACTATTACCATGGATGTTACATCTTGGTTTATGGACAAGTACTTGTCATTAGATATCTAAGCAATGAAGAGATAAGTATCTTTTGTAAAGAAAACATGACAAATTGCAATATAGAAAATAGGGAAGGGAAAAAAAAGGGTTTGACGCAGAGCAGGTCCATGGGCCCATTCTGGAACCAAGGTTAGTCCTCAGCCTACCAAGTTCTCTACGCGCTCGCTATTCGGTGCGTGTGAATTTGGGCGCGACTTAGGCCCAGCCGAGGAATGGGCCGCTTTTCACATGAATCCTTCCTAAAAAACCTCTTGTGTACGTTAAGCTGGCAGTTGATTCTCCCCAGGACGTTAGTGAAGTTTTGACCTCCACATCCTCCGGACAACCGTCGTTGTTCATCTGCCGCAGCCGTATCGCGCATTAGCAACCCGGCCGATCAGCCATTCGTTCGAATCAAAGCCCACCACCAAGTACACGCACCGCTTCGCGCTCCCTCGCCTATACTAGCGTCCGGGCTGCCACGTCGTCGTCCCCCACGAGAAACCGCTCCGTCGCCTCTCAAACAGATCGATTAATCGCTGCTGCGCCCGGACGTGAGCACACACATATGGGGCTCCCCCTCGAGCCGTGCTGCGCGGGCGCGTCGCCGGCGCCGGCCAGCCGCCAGCGGCCGTGCGGTGCCGTCGGCAAGGAGCCCGCGGCCGCCATCGGGTGCCGGACGCCGCCGAGGAGGCAGGGAGGCGTGGTGGCGGGCGGCGGTGGTGACGGCGAGGCGGGGGTGCTGGTGTGCCCGCCCGCGCCAAGGAAGAAGCGGAGGCCGGCGGCGCCCGCGGCCGGCGCGCAGCGGGCGACGCCGGAGTTCTATACGGGAGCCGACCTGGAGGCATTCTTCGCGGCGCACAACGTCTGACACGTGATGGATCGCACTGATCGATTTCTACAAGCCCCAGTGGCGATGGCATATAGGAGGTGCGTACTGCGTAGTACAGAGTGATTTGCATTTGCGACTGGCCAGCAGAGCCTATAGACTATGGTTGTTGGATTCATTCGGAGACTACGTGACGTACATGATGTAGGAACGGACGTGCTTAATGTTAATTAGGGAGATTTGTTTACGTTACATTCTCTGGTGCGCAAACTGACCTCATAATTTTGAGCTTCTTTAGCCGTTACACACTTACACTAGATCGTGCGTGCACGGGCAAAGCAACGGCTGGGAATATCCCTGACCGCACTGTTCGGCATTGGGCCCAATTGCTCGGCACTGTTCTTCTTTTACTTCACTCCCACGATTTATCTTTCCCGTCGAAATAGATGTATTTCCTTCGTTAAAAAAATGAAGAAACAGATGCTTTACTCCCAGTTTCAAGCTCTAAATGAGTACAAGGAAAATGCTTCCTTCCTCATTATTGTGTTTTGAAAGAATTAACAAGAAACCCATAATAATAAAAAAAAAGTTGTTAGAGCAACTCCAAGAAGCTGCTAATCTTACCCCCAATACCTTTTTTAGGAAAAAAAGAGAAAAATGAACTCCAACAATCCACCTAAACCTTCCCCAATTTTTTAGCGACGCTAAAAAACAGCCTGCCACCGCGTATATTTTAGCGTTGGCGTCCCTCCCCCAATTCTGATTCCCGCACGCCCGCGCGTCCCTTCCGATGGGTCCAATACGATGACGTGGCCTGTGTTTGAAATATTGGGGGCTATTTATTAGCGATCTGCTGTGGACTGATATGTTTTTTGGGGAAATTTTTTTGGGAGAACCCCCAATACATAGTTTTGGGGAAGAATTTTTTAGGATACTCTTGGAGTTGCTCTTGCGCAATTATTCTTACGCAATTGTACTAGAGAGTCAACCGCCCAATTATTATGTAGTCCTCTACCACTCACAGACTGAGCTAGTTGGGGGGCCATGGTCCCTTACCATCTATTTTCATTCTTGTGTATTATGTATTTACTATGTTATAATTTGATTTTGTATTGTCCATTGCGAAAAGGTTACTAGTTGGCCATCTTTTTATACGATTTCTTATTCCGTCCTTGTGCCGGTTCTTCAGTTTATCTCCAAGACCGCCGAACAATAGAGTCCAAAAAAAAAGCTAGTTTTGAGACCTTACCAAAAAAATTTGAGAGTGAAAAAGACTTTCCATCCAACAATTGGTAAAAAAACTATTCAAAAAAATTAATTGTTGCTGCATCATCTATTCGGACCCAGTATTTGATTTTTCAGTTCACAACTCACATCATTGAAATTTTACTTCTTATTTTAAATTGTACGTCGTTTACAATTTGGAACGGAGGATTGGATATTCAAAGAATTTCCTTCTTTCCCGTGGCCATACAGAGGCAGGGCAGCAGCGTAAAAGTGTGGAGGATACCGAAGCAGCGTCAAATGGACACCACGCATTGGCGGCGGCTGGTGAGTAAAACGGTTGCAAGCAGCCTAGGGGCGCCGCGCAGAACTCAAGCTCCGGCCGTGTCTCCTCTCCTCCTCACGAGCGCTGACGCTAGGGGTCCAGGGCCTGCGCGCTGCTCCGTATCCACGCGCAGCTGCGCCAGGGCCCTCTGCTCCGCGTCCCTGCAGGCTGCAGCGATCACCTGGCCTCAAAGCCGCCGAACCAATCCTTTTTCTCGTCGTGGACCTGCACCATGCCTGGAGAAAAAGCGACGGCCTGCAGCCGCTGCCGAACGAAATGGACGAAGACAAGCTAACAGTGTTGGCCCCGGATTCAATGACCAGCGGCGACGCGCCATTGCAATGCAGGAAGGCGCGCCATTGCGTTTAGGGTTGGTTTCTAAAATTAATTTTTTACGGATAACTTATTTTAATATCCTTGAAGATGTTCTCGTGGATGTCAATATGTCATTCTCTTGCACAATGGTTTGGAGCGTCAAAGTGGTTGGCATCGACGATCTGAAGAATTCATTCGAGCTCTGCCGTGTGCAAGTTTTTTTTTTGTTTTTTTTTGGGACGAGTCTTCGAGCGAGAGACCCACAGGAGTCCTTGTCGATCTCTCTTTGATACATCCCGTGATGGTACGTTTAACCACTGGCCTCGCTATCAACAAGCTAGCTTGGGCCAGCACGCGCGCAGCGTGTTTCTGATGTCTCGCATACGTGTGCTCCACAAATATACAGATACAGTCACGGCTACGGCCTTGCTACGATCCTTCAACGTCCACAGGAGTTAACCGAACTGACCACCTTCGCGGCACGTTCCATCAGCTGCAGCGATCGACCAAACCGTGCAGTATAATCTTCACACTGCAGACGCATGAGGAGCATGTCGTGCATTTGTCATGTCACATGTGGGTATCCTTAGACGCCGGATCGATCGACGTGAGCCACACAGAACACGTAACGCTTCTGCCCTGCACAACAATGCTCGCTCTAACCGAATTAGTAAGGAATAAGCCCGCGGTTGTGGACCAGTTTAGGCCTCGTTCGTTTAAGCCGGATTGGATTCCGACCAGGATTACTTTCAGGCTCGGTTTGAGTGATTCCACCTGTGTCATTCAATCCGGTCAGGATTTAATCCTGCAATCCACTCAAAACGAACAGGTCAATCCATCTGGCAGAGATGGAATCAATCCAGATCAATCCGATGCATGTTGGAAGAGCATACAGATGTGTTGACGTACCAATGGAATCATCCGAGATCAGGACTGTTGCTAGCTTCTTGCAGTGGAAGAAAGAAGAGAGCAGAGGTATATCTGATTTTCACCTTGGCGCTCAACAAGCCGGTCTCGTTCATGACGCAGTTGACGCTCAGGTCGTGGAGGTAGAGCCACCGCCACGACGCTGTTTTGCCTGCGCGCCAATCACGGTCGCGGCCGCCACCCACTCGCCGCTCCACTAGGCTATTCCGGCCGCCGCGCTCCCTGAGCTCGCTGCGCAGCCGTGGCTACTGCCCGCTCCATGCACCATCTTCAAATCCAATCGCCACAGGCAAGAAAACGAGACTTTCAAAAAAGATTTGCCAAGAAACAAAACCAAGAAAAGAAGAAGAAATCCTGGTGTGCCAAGGAAATTAGCGAAAGAACACACCTGAGGGCATCACCGATGGAGATTCGGGGGACGGGGCACGAGCGCGGCAATGGCATCCCTCATGGCGTTGTCCTGCAGCGGGGTGCCGCTGACCTCCAGCACGCGGAGCTGTTCCATCCGGCGGCACGCCAACGCGGCTGTGAGCGGCAATCCCAGAAGGGAGAGAAGAGGGCGCCTGCTCGGCGGACCTCCATCTCACCCGCCCCGCGCGGAGCTCGTGCCGTGCTCGCCTGGCCGGTGGAGCTCGCCCTATGCAGATCTAAGGCCGGTGGAGGTCGGCTGGCCTTCCACGACTCGCCTCGTGCGCTGCTAGCTCCTCTTGTCATGGCCAGGAACCGATTCGGAGGGGAGGAGATGGGGCTTCAAACCGGGCCGTGGAGGGTGGGGGAAAGCCAAACCGGGTCTGTTTTCATTCCGAGCCAAGCCTAACCGAACAGTGATTCCGATGCAAACCTAGCTTGGAAACGGGCCGTTCCAATATGCCCAGAACGGGCCACATTCCGGGCCATTCCCAGGAAACCGAACGGCCCTTAGTGTGGTTTATGACGGCATTGATTCAATTGGTCCTGCACGCTCCTGAGGCGTCCTCCTCCGTGCATTCATGGATGGAGCAAGCATTGGATGCTGGCCTGACGGATGCCTGCCAGCCCTGTGTGATGAGGATGTAACGTCCGTGTATCTCGTTTGTCAATCAGTCAGAGCTGGCCGGCTCTATGCGTGCATGGGCCAACAACAAGCTGCTGCTTGAATTGCATTGCTATCTTCACTGAAGCGTCAGTGGTCGGATCCCATGAGCTGCATGTGTCGCCCGATCGGCCTCATATGGTAGCCCTAGCGACGTCGAAAGCACGGCGAAGCCAGGCCACCTAGGGCGGATGAGTTGCATGTGTCGTCCGGGCTTTATTTAGTAACCTAGCGACGATGAAAGCACGATGAGAGCAGGCCACCTATGACCTACACTACAGTGACTCGTGACATGCGAGGAGGTGAACCTTGGTCAGAGTGAGAGGTGGGCGCCCGTTTTTTCTGTTGAAACACAGTACATATGCGTGAACGTTCACATGCACGCACGCACATTCATCCCTGTAAATACACGCATACAACACTACTCTATGATGTTAAATTACAAGTTCAGTCTGAAAAAATGTTAAATTACAACGAGTTATAGGTTCATTTCCTCCAACTAGAATTTAGGCGCACGTTTTCTTCTTCATAAGAAAACTCATATTCCTCCTATGATGGATCTCGCTCATTATGTTTGTTAGGGGCGCCATAAGAGAAAGTGAAAAACATAGTTTCTTCTCATAGAAGTATCTGTGGCTGAATCTAACTTCGAGGAAAGAAAAAAAAAATAAGATAATGCATGTGTCGGCAGGGAATACTACCCACATATCAGCTCTCAGTCTCCACACTACAGAGGAAGTGACCTTCAGTACCAGTCAGTAACTAACCAGTACCGCTCGTTCAGTCCTAAATGCCACGCCATTTAGTACCGACCTTAATGTCTGGTACTAAATGCGCCATTTACCGACCGGTCCTAAACGGCTTTGCGCCCAAAAAAATAAGGAAAAAAATTAACGAACAGACGGGAGGTCCTCGCACATTCACTTGTAATATGCGAGTGCGCGGTCCGTGGAATTCGAACCCTAACCTCAAGCCTCGTGCGAACCATCCTTACCATCTCACTTACACAACACATTTGATTGAGTTAGATATGCTTTCCTTTTGAAAGAACCCGTGGAGCGGCCTTTAATACCGATCAATAACACCGACCAGTACTATTGCCCGGTACTAAAAGACCTCTGAGGACCGAAAATTTCTACATGGTACTAATTTCGCGCGTTAGTACTGGACGAAAAGTTGTCCGGTACTAATGTCAAGTACGAGATGCTTGTATTTCTAGTAGTGTCACATGCTCATCATAACTAATCACCACGGTTGTGTAGGCCAGCAAATGAATTATATGATTGCTAGGTCATATCAGTGGACCTAAATAAATTTGAGCCCATGAGTCTTGAATTCTAATGTAAAATTTATGAAAAAAAATCTGAATTTCCAGTTCCATGTACGTGCAATTAATCTTGCTTAGTAGTTTCGTATGGCAATTGTGAGTCATATTTACTCTGATCGCACCCTCATTATAAATAACCAATAAGTTTTCATTGAGTTATTTCATAAAATGCTGATTGGCTTAGATTTGTCATTTGTCCAAAATGTTTAGGGTTTATGGTCCCCTTCTTAAATAGCATCCAATAAATTCGAATTGACATGTCCAAACTTATTTAGGTCCTATCAGTGGTGTTCTCCATTTCATTGAAAGTTGCGACTTCGTCACAACTACTGTGAGCCACACTTTGGCTTAGAACTCGTTTTCAAGCTAACCAACAAGTGCAACAATTGTTGTTGACAAATTGAACCTGTTGGCACCCCATACTTGCTGCACTTTCATGGCAAAACTTTGACTTGACAATCATTTAGCCCCATGTAGTCTTGTTGGGCATCCATGGTGAAAGCTCATTTCGAGCTGGGGAATCCATAGCACTCTAGTATGAGAATCATCCGGTATATAATTATGAAACATGAGAGAACCCCAACTTTGTTGTCGAACATGCATGCCTCTAGACTTAGGCATGCATGAAATTATCTCTAATAAACTCTTGCATGGCAACCTCGATAGAGCTCTCCAAATTTCTCCAGAATATTTTCAAGTATGCATCGCTACTTTTTAACAATTGAATTTCCAGGATTTTGTGTTCTGAAAAATATTTCATTAGCTATACGACAAAAGTTTTACAGGAGAAAAAACTAATTGCAGTACAACACTCAATGATAACCAAATTGGAACACGGGCGATGCCGGGACCATCACCTACACCATCACGAAAATAAAAAACTAGAGGACCCCATGATAAAGCCAATGCTGAAGTAGAGAGATCACTGACCAATCACCACTCTTTTTTATTAAATTAACCACATAATTTAATTAATTAAACACCTTTCTTTTCACATATATATATCTATATATCTATATAATTCTTTGTCCCGTCGTCACCAATTCACCATCACCACATGCACTTTACATGTCGATCGCACCGGAAAATTAACACGCAACGCAAGCCCGGTAATCCAAAAGAGGAAGAAATTTACAAACCAGAAGCTCACCACCAAACATTAGCTATCAACAACCGTGTAGGCACATACACGAGCACATGTACGCGTATAAAGTGTTGGGGGGTTTGATCGATCGATCGATCGATTAATTGCTCGCCGCCGTGTGCGTTGGCTCGAGATACGATCAATTCAAGCACCAACTGCTGCTGAGTCCGCTGGCGTCGACGAACTGCACGGCGTCCTTGCTGTCGCCGTAGATGCACTGTCCCTGCTGGTACTGCCCGCCGCCGCCGTAGCCGTCGAACACGTAGTCGGACCACTTGAGCTCGTCCAGCGCCGCGCCGTACTGGTCCAAGACGGCGGCGGCGCCGCTGCTCGTGCCCAGCTCCAGCCATGGCAGCTGGCTAGCGCTGCAGCTCTGCTGCGTCGACAGCTCGAACGACCCGTTGCCGCCGCCGCTGCTACTGTTGTTGTTGCACTGTTCGTCGGTGGCCGTGGTGGCCGGGGGGCTTAGGCCAGCCATCGAGTTCAGCGTGCTGGAGCTCGACACCGACGGGAGAACTACCGCCGGCGGGCCATCGGAGGGGCCGCCCTGCTGCAGCGCGTCCGGTTCCTGCAGGTAGCCCGCGGCGAAGTCCCCGTTGTACCCGGACAGCGACTGCAGGGAGCCGTCGCTCACGCCGCCGTCGGCGCTGATGCTGCGGCTGTACACGTAGCTCTCCGCCGTCACCGGCGGCGGCGGCATGTGCTTGCCCGCCGCCGACGACAGGATGAGCTCGGCGTCGCTGAACACCGCCGTGCGGCTGGCTGCGGCGGCGCCGCCCCCGCGGCTGCTGCTGGCCTCGGCCAGCGGCTTGTGCGTGTCCGGGTCGATGCCGCGCTGCCGGAGCTTCTTCTTGATGTACGAGTTCCAGAAGTTCTTGACCTCGTTGTCCGTCCGCCCCGGCAGCTGCGCTGCAATCTGAGACCACCTGTGTTATTCGCGCACCGACAAGCAAACAAAATTCCCAATTTGATCAGCTAAATTGGCAAAGCTTTGGACTTAATAATCTGATAGAATGCATGGATGTTGAGTCAAAATGGCACGTACTTGTTGCCCAGCATGGAGTGGAGATGGATGATGAGGTCCTCCTCCTCCTGCGAGAACGCGCCCCTCTTGAGGTCCGGCCTCAGGTAGTTGATCCACCTCAGCCTGCAGCTCTTTCCACACCTCTCAAGGCCTAATGCAAACAAACCCCACGAATTCCATCAATTCAACTAGAAAGCAACTTCGAATATTGTCGGAACGATGACGCAAACATATATGATCCTTTCTTAATTAGGCACAATCCTAGAATTATAATCTTTCTTAGCTGAATAGTAACCATGCTGCATTGCCTTAAGAGAGACCCGAATTAACAAATTCTAGTTAAGGTGTCTGGATGGTACACAGTAGTGGTACCTGCAAGCTTGGGGACGGAACTCCAGCAGCCATGGCCATACTTGGCAATGTGGTTCATCAGCTTCTCATCCTCCTCCGGCGACCAGAGTCCTCTCCTCAGCTTCTTCTTGGGACCGCTCGTCCTCCTCGCCATGATGCCACCCCCAACCGATGAGCTACCGCACGCAAAGGAGAGCTGCGGCGGCCGTTGCGGCAGTTGCTGCCAACTACAACGGCGAAGCTCTGGGAGGAAGAAGACGACAATGAGGAGAGGGAAGGGTGGGGGGGAAGAAGGTGAGGTATAAAAGAGAGCCCGGACGTGGCGGGCGGCAGGTCGCTCTCTAGTAGGTGCAGGCCACTGTACTGTAGACTGTAGGGAGTGTGTGATCGGTGTACTCTCCCTTCCTCCTCAGCTCGACCCCCTTCACCTTTTCAGCTCCATCGATCTCCTTTAATTCCTTTGCTCCGAGCAACAAAGGTTGTCCATCGTGAAGGAAATCATGCACGAGAAAAAGGCTACATCACTTTCTAGAAATGTTTTTTCTTCAACGCTGAAATTAAGTTAGGGCTACAATATCTTTGGATTAGGTGCATACCGTAACACTGTCCACCGAACTGTGTCCTTGTTATTGGTAGGGCAAGGCTGCCTCCCACTAGCCACTACTCCGCCTGCACTTTCTCCAGCCGAATTATTTTCACCTTTGACACTGGGGTGCGAGTGCATGCATGGCCCTGTTGGGCTTTGCGCACACACAGCTCGACTGATCCATCCGCTTTGCGTTAACATCACTTCATGATATCACCTGTTATTTGCAACGCAAGCAAACAGCATGGCAGCAACATGCACACACACATGCATGGCCATTATCGATCGGCATTGCCACGATGACGAACAACGTATAAAAAAAAGGCCGTTGCTGTCAGGGATTAATTGCGATTAATTAGAGGCAGGATCTAGCCAATAATGGCCATGGTAGGCTAGGCAGCTAGGTAGGGGCACAGCAAGCACACGATTAGCTAGGGTTTGAAAAGGCCACGATATGCCCAAATGGGGGGGTTTGGAGACATCACAGCGCAGCGCTGCGTGTCAGCGTGTGTGCAAGAGAGACGACAAACCAATGGTAACCACATGTTGATGCTGTGTGAACCTTTTTTTTATGCACTTTTCGAGCCCTGCTGGCGGGCTGTTTGGAGTGTACATGCAGCAATCTAATCTGACCTGATTTTCTAAACATATATTGGTGATTGTTAGTGTGTGTACGGAGTGTATGATCTCTCCTTGGCCACACACACACACCTCCCAAGGCTGGCCTTTTCTTGCTGGTTTTGGAACAGATCATTTTCACTGGCAGGATTCGGGTCGCCACCAGATTGTTACCTCATCAAGACAGGATAGAATAATCCCACGTGTCTTTTTGTTAAAAAAATATTTCCTCCTCCACACCGACAAACTATGCCCTGTTCTCACTGTAAGCATCAACTGATAGATAATTTTTTTCACGCTATATATAAACACACACCAAAAAATTGACAATTCAAGCACGCTTCCGTGCTCAAGCAAGACTGTCTGAACTCGAATTGATAGGATATACTATACTATGACTAATTTTATTCAACTAAGTATACGTATACATCTTTATAAATATAAAAAAGTATATACCATATATATGCATGTGCGAATCTGTTGGAGCAAGTGGCCTAGAATTGTGCAGCTACGTATGTCTACGTTCATGCATTAGACAGCGACTGCACGTCACATTCAGGTCACTGGCTGCACAATCACGCATGCGTATAGAGTACATGATCATCCTGAATGTCTAACCGAGAAGCTATTCGCTAGCTACTGTATCCGATGCAGCTATCGTCTTTTCCCAATTTATGCTTGTTGCTTTCACCTTTTAAGTCCATGAGAATTATTGTATGTATTTCTTTTATTTAATTCATGATTGTATATATATTGCTTGTGAACTAAAATAGTGCCATTTGGGTCGGCATACAACGACAGAACCGTGTACCGTCTGTATCATGAAAAGTAAGCGATGAATATACTAGTCTTGCAGTCTTGCTTGTTTCAAGAAATTCTCATTTAAATCAATGACCTGGCAAAAGATGCATGGACAACAATAATCATGTGTTGTATATTGTTCTTCCGTTTGTTGGTATAGCTTCTGGGTGCCAATTGTTTGAGGCAAAGCTTCAGGATGCTGCATTGGTTGGTAATGCACGAAACTTCTTTTTCAATGAAATAATATATACGGTTACAAGTGAGAGTAAAAAAATTAGGAAAAAATCACTTTACTACCCTCAAGTATAGCTTAAGTCCAAATAACCTCCTAAAATAACAAAAGGTTTACTAAACCCCTTGTTTAGCTAAACCGGTTCAAACCACACCTTTCATGCAATGGCAAAACTGAAGATGCGGACGTGGGAGCTGGCAGGCTGGTTTTGCTGACGAGGAATGCCACGTCGGCGGACCTACGTGGCAGGTTTAATTACGTTTTGATCAAAATATAAAAATTAAATATAAACATTATTTCAAAATAAATAGTACAAAGAAAGCACATTATGAATTGACAACAGCGGACTGTGTATACCAAAGTATCCACAAACGGATTCTCCATCGGGAGAAACTGTGCTAATTATGATTTGGAGTTATCTGAGGAATTGAAATATGCATATGAATATAGTGTTATTTTTTCTCCATCGTTTAACAGATATGCATTCCGGTTCGTTTAAAAAAAATAGATATATATGCATCGACAATTATGAACACACGTCCATCGTCAAAAGTAGCGTAATTGCGCAGGCACTATTGGACGTTAGGGATTCCTTTGGTTAGAAAGGAGATTCTGTTTTAGAACAGAGTGATTTGTTTTAATCAAAACAGACCTGGCGGCCGGCATAAAGATATAACAAAAGCATGTTAGGTACGGCTCAATTATGCATGTATTATTTGGATTGCAGAGAGATAGAGACGAGGGCACCTGTAACTGCGAATAATGGAGACCTGCATAAAGTTTCCGACGAGAAAGAGAAATCCATGTTGCTAGTAATAACTGGGTGGATGAATACTGCGATCTTACCTATTTCCCCCTGCAGCCACACATTCCGCACGTATATGTATAGCAGTATAGGAGACCGATGGATACAGCAATCTGGCACGGAAACGGTTAGTTGGTGCTACTTCATATACTTGTCTAGCAAGTTCCTAATTCTGAAATTTAATTTGATACAATACCATGCACCTTCCACCAGTCCACAAATACAATGCTCCCTCCATTCAAGAATGTGACAAATTCTATCTCCGTCTTCAGGCATAGACTTTAACCATTGTTTTCAATCGAAACCTATATCACTTCACTACAACATAGTCAACATTGGTCGGGTGTTTTCTCAAATGGACGAAGGTTATTATTTTTTCTCAAGTCGAGTATTTTTAGACTAACTTGGACGACAATCCCTAGTTCCCCAGCCAACGTTTCCCAACAAAAAAAAAAGATCATCGGTCACTTGGCAAATTACTCTGAGGAAATGTATTAATTAAACTAAAAAACCTTGGGCGTTTGACAAAAGATCCTAAAGAAGACCAATGACAATTAGCCGTTGCAAAAATAACAGAAAATTTTTAATCTAGTAGCGCTTATAGCTAAACCCAATATAGTGTGTAAGTATTTTTCCAATTAGAATATAATCTAATTATCCAATTTTTATATACTAAAGATACTTATAATGACATTGATTCTTTTTGTCAAACACAGTCGCAAACACTCATATACACGCACGTAAACTTATCCCTATAAATGCACACACGCAACCCTACCTAATGAGCACCTCCGAGAGATTAAGTCAGCAGATCTTAAGATTGATGAAATCACCATAAGTGCCTCATTGTCGACGGGTACATGGCCTATCACTTAAAAAATAGGGTCAATTAATTCCTAGAATAAATCCACAAAAATACGAGCACCCGTACTGAGTCGAGGAGTCAAACCCGGATGGGCAAGTTTCACCATAAGAAACCTACCAGCTGAACTACACTTCCGCTGCCGCAATAATATTGGTTTTTGTTCAAATATATGAACAAAGTTTTGAGTTTTCAAAAACAGATATGCCTTTATATCATCTTGAAGGCGGTAGTTCATATAAGCCAGCTGGTCTAATTAAGAACCAAGTGAAGCTCAAAAACATGTTGAAAGGCTGCCAAATATGGCATGCATATTGTATTCTGTATATAGTCACTAGAGAAAGCAACGTCGCAACGACCCTTGTGGAGCATATACCCAATTAAGGCGCCACTAATAGGAGCAAAATTGTGGCGATAGAGGTAAAAGGGACAAGCGAGGGGGGGAACTGCAGCCACAGAAAATAGTCTTGCTATGGCCTGCTAGCTTTGGCTTGTTGACTCAATTTACGAGCATCCTTACATTTCATGAAACTTATATAGTTATATGTAGCTAGTAACAATATATAAGGTCTAGCATACACGAGGACAAAAAGATTACTTCAGTGTTACATTAGTCAGACATTAGTTGGTAAAAGTCAGTTAATTATCACTGACAAAAACGTCGATCGGTTGCTAAAGTTGGGTTGCTAAAATAGCACATATTCGGACCTGCATCCATCGATCGTGTATGCATGCATGCATTCAGCTCGATTATTCTCTGGTAACCGACGTTCGTGTACAACTGAAGGCACCTCAGAAGAGGCCCCTCCGCCAGCACGGCGTGCGGCGCCGTACCCAGGCGCATGGATGATGTGTGTAGACAGGCTGGCTGGCTGGCAGGTGCCAACAAGCCATTGACCTGACCTCCAGGCATCATCTTCCGTTCCGCCGCGGTGGTATTCCGATACTCTGATATCTCCATGCACGTACGACAGCCGCGGCGGGACAGAATGTTAAAGCCGGCCGACCACCAAACACGGGCGGCTATGTCCTGCACACATCACGGCGCGTACCACACGAGCATACACGACGGAACGCCGAACGCAACACCCGCCCCGGCCCGGCATGCACACCTGCCCCGCTTGGCACGACGCGAGAGCTAGGCGCTAGGTACACACAAAACTACACTATTGCTATACAAGGAACACGCGTGCGCACAGGACCAACATTCCAGGCCACTCAAGTTTGTCATCCACGCCGATAGGCATGTATGTATGGCAGGTCATGCATCTCCACCCGTGATGGATGAGATTTGTCAAAGCATCCGAGCAGCAGCCGGTCCTGTCGAGCTACAGGGCCATGCACCGCACGCGCGCGTACGCCCGGCTCGATCCCCCCGCGGCGGCGTCCCCACGGCGGACGCGCACGTCCCACCTGCCCAGGCGGCCCCGCGACGGCTCGCACCCGCTCCCGTCGCCCTCGGCCCCGTCCGATCACAGCAAAGAGCGGGACGGGGGCCTGCACGGCGCGTCCCACTCTCTCTCTCTCTCTCTCTCTCTCTCTCTCTCTCTCTCTCTCTCTCTCTCTCTCTCTCTCTCTCTCTCTCTCTCTCTCTCTCTCTCTCTCTCTCGTGGAGCCGTGGGCGCGCGCTAGCGATCCCTCTTGATGCGCGCGGCTCTAGCTGCCCGGCCAGCCGGTGCGGGTCTGGCTGGCCGTGGGCGCGCGCGCTGGCGGGGACGTCGCTGTATGCAACCCTGTGTGTGCGCGCGCGCGCGCGCGTCGCCGTCGCGTGTGCGTTGTCCGTCCGTCCGGGCCGGGGCGGTGGGAGTGGGAGTGTGGGACACGGACTCGGCGCGCCGGGGATACGTCCGCGTGGAGGGGTGCTTTCGGACGTTCGATGCTCAACAGTGAACAACACGACGGCGGGGCTCCGCCACTCCGTCGTATACGAACGGTATACACCGGACGGGCTCTCCTCGCTTTCCGGTGACCGGGCGGGGGCACAGGCCGCACAGAGGAGCGCTGCCAGGTAAAAGCTGCTTTTATTGGCGCGATTCATATGCATGCAGATGGATGCATCATGCTCTGATACTCAAGTACATGTGAAAAATTATCTACCTTTTCCTATCAGATATACTGTATCAGAAACATACGTCCTGAATTCGAATCTCGACGGTTACGATTAAATATATTAATTATAACCGACTCCTATTTTCACGCTTGAGGGAGCCACATCAATTTTACAACTTTCTCTATTAACAAATTCTTTGAGTTGAATCGGTTACGTGTGCATTCAACTCAATGCAAGTTCAATGTCAATGAAAGGTGTACGGTCGAAATCAGAGATTAATGGTCATGTATTATTTTTTTCCCCGGACTGTCAAATTGAATTTTTGTTCTAGGCAGGGACTGTCATCAGTTTATTTGGGAAAGTTTCTCGAGCCATCTACCGTCAGAGAGGATGCCAGTTTGGACAAGGTCTGAACAAGGCTAGAATTTGTTGAAACGCGGAGCAATAATCTGACAAAGCTTATTCGTCGTTTGTTAAAAAAATATATAGTGCCTGGTTCTCCGAGGATCATGTGATGATAAGGGGGCGCTGCCATTGGGGGCGCTGTCGTTGTCATCAAAAACATTTTGGTCACGCCAAATGAAAACTTGGCCCATTCTTTCTTTAATAGACGGATCGATGGCGATGTTTTTGACACCATTCCTTTCTTGGAAGTGCCGTCTTGCATATCCTTCCGCTCTACTGCTCCGGCTCGGGTGACCTCAACGTTGTTCTGTTTGTTTGGCAGTTCTGTAGGTAATCTTTATGCTGTCTTTTTATTCTTGCAGGTTGTCAGTTGCTTGGGTCATAGCTTTCAGCTATTTTGGTCACTCCTTTTTATTTTGGGTGTTGTTGTGGGGTGAGTGGTGCTTTCTCATGGTCGCTCCATGGTCGTCTTTGGTTGTGCCTGCGGATGTTCCTCATTGTTGTCGTCGTGGATTACTCGCTGCCATCCCATCACTTTGGCTCTCATCCAGGCATTGGCAGTTTCCTATGTGAAGACTTGGTCTGGCCCTTCGTGGATAGATGGACGATGGCGGCGTTGGCGGCGCTAGACATCATCTTGCATGACTCCCTCACTCGGCTTCCGCTGGCTCAGGTTATTAGGCATTCGGTGATGTGCGTGTGTTCTTGGCGTCTCTTTCTCCTACAGGCTTCAGGCAGTCATCTTGATTGTGTTTAGTGTGGTCGTGGTGAGGTGGTTTCTTCTTTTCTGTTGTCGTGTTTGTGTTGTTTGTCGCCGGTGCGTCTTGTTACTTTAGGAGTTTTTTTTTAAGTTGCATCGTTGTAATTCTCTTATTCTTAATAAAAAATCGTGCTATGCAAAAGAAAGCGATGATATAATAAGGGATGATGGTGCTGGTGCCTCCAGGCTCCAGGGCTCACCACGCCGGCGGCGGGAGTCGACGACGGCTCGAGGGCTACGTGGACCAAATTCCCCGACGCGGGCCTCAACAAAGAAAAGATGGGATGGGCTCAGGAAACTGGGCGGGCCAAGCAACGCTGCCGTTTCGGCTTATAACAGATCGAATCGCCTCCGAACCCGCGACGGTAAATGAAATACCGTCGGGTGGACGGGAAATGAAATACCTTCCGGGCGGCCAGACCTTCTGGCGAACGCTCTCATGCTCGCCGCGCTTGGTATCGCCGGCGCCCGCGCCGTCACAGCACGTTCCCTCCTCTAGTGTCATCTCCGATGAATTCAGTGCCGCCGCTTCAACACTCTCCCGCGAGCCTCCCCTCGCCGCATTCCGCTGCACGGCGGCGGCCGGCATCTCGCCGCCGTGCCCGTGCCCGCGGCCAGCGCCACTGGGACGACACCGACAGTGCCGCCGCCTGCAGCCCTTCCGCATCAATCTACGTGGTCCAGCTCCGCTGCTTGGCGATGGAGGTCCGCGCCGATGCTGACCACCACGTCCATGGCCTGCTGCACCGACACAATGCAGTCTGTCAAAGTGGATGTCATCATGCCTGCGGGCTGTTGCTGTACCCTTGACCTTGAGGTGAGGAACGCTAAAAAAATTCCCAATTTTCAGGTTCCCGATCCATGACGACATCGGCAGCAATGTGGCAGTAACAATCCGCTGCTCTCAAAGATCCAATCAGAAATGTATCCATCTGAATGTTCAGAACTTGTTGCCTCCAACGCTCAGCTCGTGACCTGCACTGCCATCCCTGCTGCAGTCTCTGCTTAGCACTGGAGATTCAGGACACAACTTCTATAAGTCCAGATTTTCAGAACATCATCAAATCGTGAGCTGAACTGCGATCTCTGCTGCAGTTTGATAAGACAATGTGCTCACACGAAAAAGAAATGGCACGCCTGTCGCCTACTCGCCTTATTAGCACTTCTCGGATGACTTGCTACAACGATGGCATGCTTGCAAGTGTATGCATGTATATGATCAATCCCCATGATCTGGAGTAATGCCAATCACCGGTGATATGATCCTCCAGTGCTTTGATGTCTTGTATTTCTGTTCACTGTAAAATGACAGTCAGTCCTGCATTTCAGAGTGCAATCAACCGATGAACTACTGAGCTGTAAATGCCAGTAGGCTGTGCATGTAGCAAACCGGCGTGTCTCAGCATCAGAAAACATCTCCAGAGCTATCATTTTCCACAGGCTCATACATTGAGATGCACCAAATTAAGCATTGAAGGCAACAAGTTTGAACATTTAGATGCAGCGTCTTTCGTTCCCCAATTCCCCTCCATTTCTGACAGGATGTCTGACAGTACTACTAAATTGTGACAAGCACGTTGCTGCTCCTGCTGCTGATGTTTTCATGCATCGAGAACTCGTAACCCTTCCTCACCTCAAGCGGATCAGTCATCGGCCTGAAGGTGCAATCGACTTTCGCAGCAGGCCACGGACGCGGTCGTCAGCATACATCGTTGAGGCCCTCGATCCAAATCCAACTCCAAGTCCAAGAGGCGGCGCTGTAACATCTCGACGCGCCAGAGCCACGGGCGGAGGAAATGCGCGCGACGGGGCTGGGCGGTCTCGTCCCGGGCGGCGCTGACCGCGAGCACGACGGCGCGGGAAGATGTCGGACGCGACCGCGGCGGAGCGCAATGCGGCGAGTGAAGGCGCGCGGGAAATGCCGCATGCCGCGGATATTACACTGGGGGATCGTGGTGTGACGTCGCCGCCTCGCCGGCGCCGGCGATGCCAAGCGCGACGGCTCGGCGAGCACCAGAGCGCGCCAGGCCAGGAGGACCCTTGGAATATTTCTAGCCGTTGGATCGAGAGGTTGCGGTCACGATTCGATCTGCTGAAGACTGAAGGGGACGCGGCAGCGCTACTGGGCCAACGGGGAGGCCCAGTTTATTGAGCCCATCCCTCTTTTGTTGAGGGCCTTGAGGCCCCTCGTAAGCCTCGTCGGGGAATTTGGTCCGCGTGACCCTTGCGCTCGCCGTCGTCGATGCGCCCGCGGTGTAGACGTCGACCGTCGCCTGCCACAGTGCCACCACCATGCGGCCAACCGGCCGCCGCGGAGGCACCATCAATCCACGAGCCCCATGCGCGTCCAGTTTCGCTTCTCCTTGGTTGGTGATCGCGTGAGTTGTTGGCCGTCGGTGCTAGTTCTGCTCTGGAATCTCTCATCGTACTTTCGCAGACTGCAGACACTCAGATACCCCGCATGTCATAAACCAGAATCATTGCCGGAACAACCACCACGACACATTTCACAAGGATACCAAGTACAATTGGCACCACAAATTAAGGTACTTCACCGCACAAATTCTCTTCACACTATTATCACGTTTCATACATGAATGTATAACATTATACAGTACACCAATAGGGCCAAATGTTCAGGCACATGATGAATGATGTGTGCAACGAAAAGAATCGATATCATGGTATGTGGAACTAACGCAGAGGCCTCCTCGCATTTGCGGGCGAGGCCCCTGCCCTATCAATCATATCATCGTGATGAACAAGGGCAAGCCATGACGCTTGCACCCTCTCTATATCTATACCTTGTTTCTGAACTTTTGATTCTGTACCCGTTGGGGTATGTTCCTTTCACCATCTGAATCATGGGTGGCAAAGAATAACTAATATTAATGGTCTCCCCTGAACACGAGATGATGGCAAGTGTTATCGCAAGGGTATGCGCAGTCTGTGTACTTCGCGTCTCCCCTCTGGAAGTACCAGTCCCCGACAGCTTCAGCAATTCTCTGCTCGTAGTAAGCAATGGAAGTATCATCAGAATAGGAAGAACACTCGGTTCGTGAAGGAAATTTACCATGAAACTGAGATAAAGATGGTTTGTTGTTTGCGTTGCTGCAAGCGTACCTTGTTACCAAGACGTGGCGAGTTGCTTGCGTACCATGTATCCTGCCTCTCACTCTGACAATGAGCAAAACATGAGTTGATGAACACGCCATTTTGCCTTGACGCAGAGAAACCCCTTACAGAGTCGAGCATTTCATTCCTGAAACCTGCATCGCAAATAGTAGGTCAGCCTATTTTCCTTTAGTTAATAAATTATTACAATCAAAAGGTCTGGTGAAACAATGAAATACCTTGTAAAAACTGAAGTTGGTTGCTATTACAAAAAGCGTGGTTCGTTCTACATTTTGACCATAGACCTTGGGGGTCAGCAGCTTTGGGGGCCACACTTTGTTGAAGCTGGAAAACATAGGACACTGAATTACTTCACTGAAAAGTTTAGCTAATAACCCTTTCAGTTTAAATTCCAGATAAGTTACAGCATAGCATTATATGCATAACAAGTACCTGCCACACATCATAGGCGGTGTTCAAAATAAAAGTTGGAGTCTGAATGTTTGGCACCACGTTCTGCGGGAAAAAGCACTGTAGGAACCACTAGTTAGAAAAAGGAAATTTTCACATGTTTTAATCTTTGATGGATAGTCATTGATGTTTGCATTACCGAGGTTTTGTCCATGCGAGAGGTGCAAGACCTAGGCAAGCTTCTTCCAGAACCCTGAATTTTAGGTGAATTTTTATTAGAGCTGTGTAGGCAAAATGAAATTACTGCTATTGGCACAAAAATACATGAGTAACAAAAACAAAACATACCTGCAATCTCACAATGCCATTGAAGAAGGATCTCATTTCTCGATGACCAGAAACATCAATGCTGCAAATGGTTGGATGATCTATTTGCATTAATATACAATTGAGCGAATACACTTTATTGATAGGAAATAAATAATTACATGAGTAACAAAGATTATAGGAAAGCGAGTTTCGTCTATTTGCGTGAACATACGTGTCAAGAAACATTCCAGCATCAGCCAGGCATTTGACTCTGGTGTTTGATGGAAACAATCCACGGAATTCATCGCAGTGAAGTATGGTAGAAACACCACCAGCAGAGCATCCAGCAAGAAGGGCCTGGATCGATAAATTGCATCAGGAGATGAAATTGAATCCGCAAAAGCTAAAGCAAAATGAGTCAAAAGTGGAAGGAATGAAGGATAAATACCTGATTAGCATAACGCATTCCTTGTGCCATCAGGTCATCCATAGCAGCCTGCCAAATGCGCTGACCTCGGAAATAAAGGCCTGCAGCCTAAAAAAAGAAGGAAACTAGTGAATTGTTGTGGTTCCTTAATAAAACAAAGGCAACATGGATTGTTGGATTAACATCCTCATAGTGCATATTTAGTTTAGTGAAACTAAGGAAACAAAACGCCGAGACTCGAGACAGAATCTCACTAACCGCATTAGAACCATCACCAGTGAAGGATCCGCCATCACAGTACCGGACCTTCACTCTGTTCCAGTTGTAGAAATCTAAGAGACCAAAAACATCAATACAATTACACAACTATAAGTAACAACTAATTAATCAACAGTGATATTTGTTTTTGGTGTCAGCAGAGGCGCAGTATGAAGTTTGAAAAAAAATCTTAATGCAGATTAGCTGAGAACAATACCAGGATTCTCTTCAGGTCTGTTACTCATTATCCCAGTAAACTGGAGCTGCCTCTCCATGTGATTTGATGACCCACGACGACTGCCCTTGCGGAACACACAGCTGCTAACATCATTGCACCAGCCTCCACCCTGAATGCCATATTCATGTTAATCCTAAATGGAACATTGCAATGCTAATTGTACAATTGCCATTTTCATGAATTTATCTGTGACTTCACGTCCGTGTGGTTGTAAAGTATTTCTCACCTCCAGGTTGACAAGCCAACTGTTTGCTCCTGATCCAAACCCTCGGTGCAGGTGGTAACCCGGTAAGCTTCCATCCAAGCACACTGTAAGATAGTATAGCACGAAGTAAGCATCAACTTATACTAGTCTACCTCTGCTACATGCTCGAATAAATTTTCATGCACAATCAAATTCTGATGTAAGCTGAATTAAATTACTGATGGACTACTTCATCAGTGCTATTATTTAATTGAACATCCAAAGCAATGGCCACTCAGCAGACTTTCTTCAATCAAGTTTCCACAAACAAGACTATCGCAACATAAATCCAAAAATAAGCAGTCGCAAAAAATTCGAATCTTGACCAACTGACTGCACCTAAACAAAGAGGAACCCAAGTCGTTAAATTATTTGATACTTACCACAAGCAGTCACAAGGCAATCAATCATAACAACTTGCAAATGACATGGGACTGATGGTATTGAGCCCCTTTTCCCCAATCAGGTAGCAATAATTCATCCTGACAGTTCTAAGGAGCAATAATTCATCATGGCAACCACCTACAGGGCCAAGGTTAGATCCACACCCAAGGATCCACACATGCTGCATGATCACCCAATCAGCATGCTACCTATATAAAGGGGTACATGAGAGGGGCAAAAAAAAGAGCAATCGCAACCAATCTAGTAATACTATATAGATGCGCTGACCAACCAGGGTCAACACAGGAGAGGAACATGCCTCACACAACTCAATGAGCCAATCCAGGCACTCACACTCGAGTCTCACACACTGACTGAGCCCGAGAAGAACTCGCGTGACTGCTAATAAAAAACTAAACTTTGCAAGGAAACGGATTAAAGAAAGGAGCGATTCTGCTTCTGGGACAAGAGAAAACCTCACCGGCTCCCTTGGCGGCCGCCGACTGGATGAGTGTGAGGCCAACGAAGACGCCGTTGCTGCCGCCGGAGCTGGCGGTGGTGCCGTACACCTGCGTCTCGTTCAGCCACGGCTCGGAGCCATGGGCCGCGCTCGCTCCTGCTCCCACAAGGAAGGCAAGAATCACGGCAAAAAGACGAGAAGCCATGGTTCTTTGCCTCGCCCCGCCTCGGCCTCTCCCTGCTCTGTCTCGCCGCAGGGGAGGCGTGAGCACGGGGAGGAATGGATCTGGGGAGGTCTCGGGAAGTCGGGAGGGAGGGAGAAGAGCGGCGAGCGCAGAAGCGGCCAAGGCCCAAGGGAGGAGAAGGAACTTTATACGCAGAGACAAGCGCGGCGCAGCTGGCTGGCAATGGAGATTCTGTAGCGTAGCGTAGTGCTAGCCGGAACGTGTAACGCGGCGTGCCGCGGCCCTGTGCGGCGTTACAGGTGTGAGGAAGTAAAGCATCTCTCCCTCATTTGGAGTGAGCAGGAAAGGCGAGGCTTTAGTGAGGGTGAGGTAACGGAATTACAGCACAGGGAGGGAGGGTGGAGGAGGAAGAAAAGGGTTCGAGGATGGGAGGAGGTCTGTGTGACCGCATTTACGCTTTGGGAGCTCGGCCCGCCATTGCACTACAGCTGTGCGCTCTGGCTGCGGTAGGCTGGTTGGTCTCCCGTGCTTCATTGCGACTTGCGCGAGCGCAGCTTTTTCGTTGGGAGGCGCAATACAATTAGTGGTGTGCTGGTGTCGGTTTCTACTACCGTGACGTGACATGAATGAACCGCGACAATACTGCTACGCAGTGACCGGCCGGTAGCTTCTTTTGTTTCCATTCTCCTTCGATCCATCCGCGTATTATACAGTATTGTACACCGTAGCAACTAGCAAGGTAGCAGGTCTCAGATCGTGTCTGTAGCAGTCTACGTACATATATGTAGTCAGAAATAGTCTTTTTGGATGGAGGAAATCCTCTTGTGCGCAACCATCAATATCTTCGACCTAAGTCATGATCCGAGCAGAAACAGCGGAGTATAATAATTAGTGGCGTAGTACCAACCCAATGACTGTCCATAGAAAAGATAAAAGATTATGTGGCTAAGGAATAAATGAAAAAAAGAAGGAAATCAAGTCTTACGATCTAATTTCTACCCATCATTCAAAATATAATGAGAGATGAATAGTATATTAAATTTAAATATGAAACAGTGATGTTTGCATCGGAATTTGATGCGGAACTTATGGAAATTTAGGCCTTGTTTAGTTCCCAATTTGGGAGTGGCAAAATTGGTATTTTGCCATAAATACGCAACTGTAGCATTTCGTTTGTATTTGTGAATTATTGTCCAAACATCGACTAATTAAGCTTAAAAGATTCATCTCGCAAAGTACAACAAAACTGTGCAATTAGTTTTTGATTTCGTCTACATTTAGTATTCCATGCATGTACCGCAAGTTTGATGTAATGGGGAATCTTATTTTTCATAGTGCCAAAGTTGGGAATTTGGGGGTAATTAAACATGGCCTTAGGTCTGATTTGGTTCCACCGACTTATTTTTAAGCACCCGTCACATCGAATGTTTAGATACTAATTAGGAGTATTAAACGTAGACTATTTACAAAACCCATTACATAAGTGGAGGCTAAACGGCGAGACAAATCTATTAAACCTAATTAGTTCATGATTTGACAATGTGTTGCTACAGTAAAATATTTGCTAATGATGGATTAATTAGGCTTAATAGATTCGTCTCGCTGTTTAGCCTCCACTTATATAATGAGTTTTTTAAATAGTTTATGTTTAATACCTCTAATTAGTATCTAAACATTCGACGTGAAACGTGCTAAAAATAAGCAAAAGGAACCAAACGAACTTATAGCTGGGACTGCACTAACCACACTTTGATGACAAGATTAATGCTCCACTGACGGACCTGACGTGCCCAGGATCATCTGCGGCGGCCGCCATGTGGTCACGTGGACACCGCCCGCCGCCACCAGCTGCTGATACGAACAAGTTGGACCACCGGTTTTGCAGGCCCGTGCGAAGCTGCATTTTTGTCGTAGCGGCACGCTGCATGCATCCACAGCACGTACGTCGATGGACAACGAAACCTGACCAACTTTGCAACCGACCGGCACGTGCTGCCCTAGATGGCGTATAGCCGTGCACCGGCGCAACCCGCCCTGCCAGCTCAGCTGAGCCTCAAGAGGGAAATGTAGAATGCCTATGCTTGGAGCATGGCTCAATGATTCTCGTGGTCGTGGAGAATCCAGCTAGAGGAATCTAATCATGACAGCGACATGTAGGATTATACGTGTATAGCGCTCTCTCTGGTAAATCTATTGCATGCCCAATGATCATCAGATAAACGCTGTCATGAAAAGCAGATTGGCTCCGGTCATGGTCAAGAAGCCTGAAGAAAAGGAGGCTATGCCTACCACTTAGCCACATCATGGATGTCGATCAAACTAAGTTCAGGAAAGTTGGGTCCTGAAGAAAGGGAGCAAACGAGGAGTGAGTGACTGGGTGACACTCAGACAGTGGGACATGTTGAGTTGCCCGTGATTGCAGGGCCGGTAGCCGGTGTCAACTGACAATTTTTCTCTACGGCACACGGCGTCGATAGCGGGCTGGAGTCGGATTACGCCGGCGGCGAGCCGGCGAGCCCTACAGCGTTGAAGAAAAACCAATCAAAACGCATGGTCTGGGGGCTATTTAAAGAACTAAATAATAAAAATCCTGAGCTGGCACACGGCAGGTGCAGTGCATGGTGGCCTGGGCAGACCGGATGGCTCCGCTCTGCGACGGCAACAAAAGGTGGCCAGGTGGGGGGACGCACTGAAGAGCGGAGACGAAACAGAGCTAGGCCGGTGGAATAGATCGCCCTGCCGACACGACGTGATGGGACAGTGCTCCGTTCGCCACTCGGCGGCGGTAAAGCCGGAAGCTTCTTTGCCGGCTTTGGCTTTCGCGAGAACACGCTGCCGGTGCCGGCCTGGTGCAGTTTTCAGGCCACAAAGCGAGGCCGAGGCGCCTCATCCAGCGGCCTCTCATCAGAACTCAAAAACGATTCGGCGCAAAAAGTGAGCTCGGCACGGCGTAGGAATAGGCAGCTGGTGTGTGCGCCGATGGGGACATCCGGACATTATGCGCAGATGCTCTTGTTCTCTTCCCCAAGATCGATGCGTGCGTGTTAGGTACTCCTCTTTAACAGTCAGTCAGTCCATCAGAATAGAGACGCATATAGCACTAATCCCTCTGTAGATCCGTGCCACGCAGATTAATTTACAGCAGCAATGCTCGGGTAGTGGCCGTCAATCAGAGCGTAATCTCAGTAGCTATCCCCGGGAGCGGGAGCACATGGACCTGCAGTGCCCGTGCTGCCGCCTGCCGCCCGGCTCGCCGTAAACAAATGGTGGCGTGCGCGTCGCCTCCTCGTGCCCCCGCGCAGCGTGCAACGAATCGTGCCTGCCTTGGATCGCGTCGGCGCGGGCGCTGGGAGTCCCTCCTGCCCTGCAGAGTGCAAGACGGCAGACGGCAAGGCGACGAGGTAGAGAGAGAGAGAGGAGTAGATTCAGATTGGCGTGGGGGAGATTGGATGCGTGATGACAGGCGTCGCCTCGGGTCAAAGTTAGGCATGTTCCGCTGCTCATCCGTCGACCAGCAGCAGAGCAGCAGCTCCAATAGAAAAAAGGGAGTAGCGTGATAGCTTGATGCAGGTTTGGACTAGTTGCTCAATTTTGGAGTGCCAAAATGCATCATAGTACACTGTAACGTTTCGTTTGTATTTATGAATTATTATCCAAACATTGACTAATTAGGCTCAAAAGATTCGTCTCGCAAAGTACAACAAAACTGTGCAATTAGTTTTTAATTTCGTCTACATTTAGTACTCCATGCACGTACCGTAAGTTTGATGTGATGTGGAATCTTCTTTTTGCGTAGTGGCAAAGTTAGGATTTGGGGTGAACTAAACAAAGCCTTGGTACAGCCTGCGTGCATTAGCAGTAGCACAGTAACGAGACGGACTTCTGATTAAAACTCCAGTTAGGACCGCAAGCTTTGCACTGAAAGGGCGAAAGGCTAGCTGATTAATGGGAGCAATTGGAGGCTGGAGCGTGCCATTTCTGGCTGGCAGATGGTGATGGTTCGATGTGCATCGTCGGTGCAAGATAACCACCACGCCGTCGGGTCCTTTCATGGCCAACAGGCCGGCCGGGCGAACCACTGGAGGCGGATCGGAGGCCTATACACAGCTACCTACCTTTGCATGGTTTTTCAAAATGAAAGATGCAGCTGTCGTCTGCCTGTCTGGATCTGCGCCTCCGTGCCACTACGTAACAGTTTTTTTTTTTTTTTGAGGGGGCTGAGTGAAGCCGTCCATAAAAAAAAATTAAGAAAGGAAAAGATTGCGCAGATATGAGCCATAAATGGAACGGAATGAAAAATGCAATGCCGGGCTACACAGAACTTGGCCCAGATTATAACAGAAGAAGAAGCCCGACAGCCCACCACTTCAGCACGTCCACAACAGAAGAAGAAGGATAAAATAGTTGGATAAAAAGATTATGTATGTGTGGCTGCTGGGATTCGAGCCCAGGTCTCCACGGCCACAACGTGGAATTCTCACCACTAAACTACAGCCACATTTGATGCTTAGTTTTAAGCTTCAACTTATATAACCATTTTTATATCCGTTGTTTGCCAATTTTTTTTCCTTTCTTTGATAGAACCTTTTCTCCTTTCTAGAAAACGAGGAGATAAACATTACGACCTCTGCATCATGCCGAGATGCTATGCGCGAATCCTTTGTTTTTAATCATCTACACATATTATTTCAGTATTTTTGTATTCTGAATTATGCTATGCACAAGGTGTTAGCTACTTAATTATCTTATGACCTGGAGTATTCAGTTTCCGTAGCTCTCTCTATGGTTCTGGAAAATCTTAAAGACTTGGCTTTACCTTCTCAATGCTTCCTTTCTCTGTTTTGGATTGCCTTTTCCTCCATTAGACTACGACCATCATAAATCGATGCCACTGCCACGTGATTCTTTCCTCGAATCAAATCTCTTCAGGGATTTTGTCGAGATTTGATTCGAATGGCAGAGTAAACAAGGCACAAGCCACTGTTCTCCTCAACACTGATCATGCCGATCACCTCAGACTCAGAGCGTAACCAACATACCCTTGTTATCACATGGCCTGTGAGGCTGTGAAGTGACCAAACGAACAGACAACTCTGAATCTGATGGAGCGAGATAATTCAGTTCAGCTGCGTGTTGCAACAAGCAGCACCGCTGCACCGCACTGGCTGATAAAGCAAGTCGGCGAGCAAAGTGAGGGAGTGACAGACAGAGCAGATCGCCTCAGCCATGCACTACGGCATCATGATACGGGAGGCTCCCCCCAATGTTTAGCGAAAAGACAGGCTCCCTTTGCGCTGGCTAGTTGGAATGAGGACGCAGGCAGAGCCCCAGCCTAAAGCCACCGCCAGTGCTCAATCAGATTCAGTGGCCAGGTAGCTCAAATCCACTGGATAAGGTAGGCAAGTAGGCCTAACGCCTACCCATGTACTGAAAACCATGGAGAGTTGCAACTGTGAACAGGACTATGTGATACAGAGAGTTCAGTTCTCAAGACTCAAGAGATAGTGGTGTAAAGGCTGAAGAGCACCTGTATCAATTAGGTACGGAGTATGTATAAAGAACAAAAGAAGGCACGCAACATGAACAGAAGAGCATTTGGCCAAAAGAAAGCCCCAAAACTGTGAGCCTGAAGATTGAGCAGCAGGGTCACCACAGCAGCTGAAATCAACCACAAACAAGGAATGAAAGCGATGCGATCTCTTACCGCACTAGTCGCCTGTTCGTGGTAAGAAATGCCGTTACGAGACACATCAAACGCTTGACCGCTTCTGTCCATGTACGAGCTCAACAAAGCAACCGCACCCATCACTTTCAGGAACGCTCTGATAGCACGAGTGATCGATCCCCATCCCAGCAGCAATCCCCACGAATTATTGCCGATTACGACTGGATCCTTTATCCTTGCACTTGCATCCACGCCCAGTTGTCTACCAGGTCGGTTGCATCCGAAGCCAAAGTTAAAGCAGGCATTCCAGCTCCAGGAGGACTTGGAATTGGACGCCGCGTAGGAGAGCACTCTGATGAGGCTCTTGATGGAAAATGACAAGTAAAGCAGATGCTAGCAAAGCAGGAATCCGCGGAGTAGTTTAAGGTTTATTCGGTGGAGGGGATGGAGATATGCTTCCCTCAGACCCCCACTGATGTCGCTGCCATACCATGTGTCATCCTCCAACAAACAAAGCCAGCGGCTGGGCCTTCTCGACTCTCTGTATAAATACGGTGGGAGCCGATGCCAAGTGCGGCATCGACTTGCAGCGCATTGTGGCTGTGCTTCCCTTTGGCATCAGGGTGTTTAGTTGCTGTTTCAGATCAGTAATCTGTGAAGATGGAATCGTACGCTGCTGGAGCGAAATTTGATTGCTTGCTGTTTGGTGAGGACCTGGCGATTTAGATTATCACTGATTTCAAGCATTATATTCTTTTTTGTCAGATTTGTGAAAATGCTGCCCCATATATGCAGACATGGATGACACACTCTACCCACTGAGCTTAGGCATCAACTTGGCATGCCGCAAGAACATACAGGGTGAGTAGCACCTATGCCGATCCAAAAATGTTTACGCTACAAAATATGTCTGCTCATACACTTGCAATGGCCGACTTGCAGGCTACATGCTGAACAAGTTGCAGATTGAAGAGAGCCAGGTTCCCAAGATGTGCCTAGATTTGTACAAGGAGTATGGAACCACAATGGCCGGCCTCAAGGCATGTCTTGTTGCCACCGAATACTGATACATTTGCCACTTTTCCTGTTCAAGATTCTTTTTCGTAATCTCTGAAAAATCATCCAACTTCCATTATCATGTGGTAGGTTTTGGGCTATGATTTCGACTATGACGACTTCCACGCTTGTGTCCATGGTGCACTGCCGTATGAGAAGCTGAAACCTGACCCTGTCCTGAGGCAGCTGCTACTTTCCTTGCCACAGAGGAAGATAGTGAGTCCTTCCTGACGCCCATTTCCTTTGCATTCGTTGAATCATCATCAAGGGCAGTTACTGCACTGCATCTGTATTTTCTCAGACTGAAACTGTTGATCCCGCCACAGATTTTCACAAACTCTGACAAGGCCCATGCGGCAAGAGTCCTGGAGAAGCTCGGGCTAGAGGACTGCTTCGAAGGAATCATCTGCTTCGAGACCCTGAACCCGTCAACCCAACAAGATGCCAATGACCAGAACCAGAAGAATGCAGGTGAAGCTGACACTGATGGTGGCAGCAGAGCTGGCTCTGACGACCCAGCCCCTCCTCGCAGGGGAATCCTGTGCAAGCCGTCTCTGGAGTCCATGGAGGCCGTCATCGAGATCGCCAAGCTCGACGCCAAGAGAACGGTAATTGATCAAGCAATGAAGAAGCACTTATTTTTCTTCCATATTTCTCCGATCCATTGCGATCATCATGAGAGAACTCTCTCTGCGTGCATCCATGGCAGGTGTTCTTCGACGACAGTGCGCGCAACATCGCCTCGGGGAAGGCCGCCGGCTTCCACACCGTCGTTGTAAGCCCTATCACCGCGTGTGCCCTCTGCAACTTAGCATGCGGCTATCACTTTTCCATGGCTCATTATCCCACATGGAACGATGCAGGTCGGGACCTCAGCGCTGGTGCCTGGTGCGGACGTGGCGCTGGAGAGCATCCATAACATCAAGGAGGCCCTGCCGGAGCTCTGGGACGCCGCCGGCGAGCACGTCGAGGCGGTCCTCCGGCCCGCCGCCGTCGAGACCACGGTGCTCGCATGAACACGGAACCGTCACGGCCACGTAGTACATATGTTATATGTATCCTGTGCTGTGCGAAATGTGCTGGAACGCAATGTGCCTGATCAGTGATCAAGCATGGTAATATAACAACCAATATGTGGAACTAATAAGTTTGGATAATGTACTTCTATGTGGAATTCCTGTGCTTTTTTATGATGGCACAACCCGTTGCGAAAATGAATTTGTTGTGCTATATATCATGAGGAAGCCCAAAAGCAAGGTAAGTGG
This sequence comes from Setaria italica, assembly GCF_000263155.2. Taxonomy (NCBI): domain Eukaryota; kingdom Viridiplantae; phylum Streptophyta; class Magnoliopsida; order Poales; family Poaceae; genus Setaria; species Setaria italica. The sequence goes on along the minus strand of NC_028451.1, from coordinate 46,529,067 downwards.
AGACAGAAAGCCCAACCAGCCTAAGTAGGTGTCAACCAGGAAGCCCAAAAGGTGTCCAGCCTTTTTTTTAAAAAAAAAAAAGTCCTCCCGGCTAGTTTTTGAAATTTAGGTAGTAGTAAAAATCCAGCCTGGTGAAGGAATTCTAGCTAGTTCTAGTGATCTGGAATCGACCCGGCTAAAGTTAATTTCTAATCAAGGGGATGTTAAGGAAAACCAAACACTTAATCACAATATGCCGTGACATCAGGTGTAAAAGAAAAAAATTCCTTGAGGGAAGACGGTTCGACACGGTTAGAATGTTTTTAGACTTTTTCATTACTTTCTTTCCGTATAGTTTTGGTTATATCTATTTCACTCATTAGTCATTCTTTTCTTTCTTTCTTTCTACTATTTCTGCTCACTTTTTTTTTGTGTACCGTGTTCCTATTTCTTAGAAAAATCTTAAAGAACACCAATTGTAGATTAATGGTATATTGCCTATTCAGGCCTTGTTTGGATGTAATATAGATTATTAGACAATGACTTAAGATATTCCTAACCAGCTGTCAAGAAAGAAGTGTGATTAAATAATCCAATGATTTGCAAAGTCTCCAAGCGCATGTTCCTTCCATGGAATAGAACTCTTGCAAGATGAGCTAGAGACAGGCTTGGTAGTTGGTCGTTATGTTTTTTAAAAGAAAAAAACTCAACTTCTTTGTCAGGTTTTATTCGCTGAATGTGTCACTAATCCGTTTGGCTCCCTCGGGTATTCCCTGGCACATAATTTACTCCCTCGGGTATTCCCTGGCACATAATTTAGAACGAACACAGGGAAAGGGCTTTGAAAAATTCTATCTCAGTTGCTCTATTTTATTCTACTATGATCCTATATGTCATTGTGATGTTATTTGGTCTGAACTACTATGAACTAACAAAGTATGCAGTGCAGCTGACAATGTCAAGTGACGCATACTAATCACAAATCATATTTACATGTCCAACTTTTGGCCCGAAATAAGTTCATTGAAGTGTGACAAATACCTAATAATGCTAGAAGAAAAGGTTACTCGCGCAGAACCACCTCTTAATCAAGTGGTGAGAAGCCGTTTATGTGTTAGGCCATTCTCAGTGTAAGTTTTACGGGGTTCAATCCTTTTAAGCAACTATATATTTGCATAGTCAAGTCACAGTGCTACAAGTTCTTATGCACAACTACATATATTTGCATAGTCAAGTCCTTTTAAGCGTCGTGTCTTAACTCTTAAGCATGTGTCCGTACTATTTAATCAAATATTCAGATCTGATCTAATCCATTCCATCATTGAAGCTGGGAATATATATATGTGCTGTTTCATCCATTGTCCTCTCCTATCTTCCCATCCTTGACAATCTATAACTGATCCGTGAACCAAGGATGAGTGGATGAGTGCCTGGTGAGTGGATGGTTTTAGAATTCTGAAAAAATCACACGCGGAAAACGAAACGCGCATCTGCTGCATAATTAAGTCTTCCTGGACTAATTAAGCATGCAGGTTTGGCTAGCTTAGTGTGCTTTTGGTGAGGCGGCACCTGTCATGCGTTTCGTGAGCCTTGCCGTTTTCTCTCTTCTTTTTCTGCCGCTGCATGCTGACAAAAGTAGCAGTATTATTCCCGTCTTAAATTACTTTTCGTTTTGACTTTTCTTTGCTACGTATCTAGACATAATATATATCTAGCAAAAACTATATATCAAGAAAAGTCAAGATGAATAGTAATTCGGGATGGAGGGAGTAGCTTATTATACGAATATAGGTAGGTAAAAGTAAATAGAAGAGCAAATTTATCTCAGACAACCGTGTGGAGAACATATTCGAAAAAACAGTAAACTTGAACAGGTAACCACAATGGCACAACACCTCAAAAGTGTAAATAAGCAATGAGAGCGACGTGATTTTACCCCACACATATGTCGTTAGAAGAAAAAACACTTTTTTTTTTTTACTTTCTCCAAACCAGACATCATTTCGAGCAGCAAATTGAACTGTGTACTCGCTCACCCCTTTTCAACACGCTCTAACCTGAGTTGAGTGGTCGTTCACCCAAGCAATAATCACCACGCATTATGCATGCCCACAACCACTACCACTTGTAAAGTTAAGGTTACACCACTGCATCACTCGTGCACAATTTTCTATTAGGTCGGTTGCATCCAGTTAAGCCAAAGCAAGGGCAGTTCGTGTAGGAGAGCAACTAAAGCGAGATTCTTTGGTCGGTTCTTGGTGAAAATCGGCAGCTAAAGCGTATAGCAGGTAGTAGAAAAGATTGGAAGGACTCAGGCCGTGGATTAGTACTTTAAGGCCAGACCCCCACTAATGTGGCTAACCATGTGTCATCTCCCAACAAAGCCGGCAGCGCCTCCCAAGTGTATAAATAGGGAAAGCCTATGCGAGTTGTGGCATCAAACTCTGCGAAGACTTTGTGCTTCTCCTTTAGCTTAGCACCTAGGTACATGTCCAATTCTGCTGCCGTTTGAGTTCTTTCTTTCTGGGAAGAAGAATATTTCCCTGAAATTTCGTTCGTCTTGTCACAAAAAAAAAAAAAGAAATTTCGTTCGTCAAATTGTTGATCTTGGTTTGCACCGGCTGATTATTTGTTTTATGCGTAATTTTTCTGTAGTGTTTCTTTACTGATGAACATCATGATGATCTCTGGGCTCACTCTAGCTTCTAGTTGTTGATATTTATGGTTGTTTTTTGTCTGATTGATCGTGCATAGTAATTTCTTAAAAATATTTTCGCAACTGAAACATCCTATAACATTTTTGTGCATCCACAAGGCAGTAATTTTTCCTAACTTTTCCACACTTTAACATGGTTGGATACATGTTAAGTTGTAATCACTACTTGCTTAACACATCCTCGTATGGCCATTTTCTTTGTCTTGGCCGCTTGGGCAACAATTGATCTACTCAATCAATGAGTCGGCTGTTGCCAGATGAACCTTATGTTTCACTTCAATAACTATATCATTCTGGGTTTACAAGAACTAGTCAACACGCAAAACGGCGTGTGAATCTCCAATTCAGCAATATCTAACCAGATGTGCTTATGAGCATGGACTTGACATCTGAAGCTATATGAAAAGATGCAACTATAATCTTTTAATTTTTTCGTCCAAAGGAAAAAAGTCTTATCGTATTTCCCCTAAAAAATTTTCATGTGCTTTCGCAGACACTAATCTGTGAAGATGGAATCATACACTGCTGGAGCCAAATTTGATTGCTTGCTATTTGGTGAGCACCTGACATACATGTTGAAATGGATACCTGTTTGCACAGCTTTTGTTTTCCTTTCGGATGATTCTTTAACTTCTCTCTGCCCCTTGCATATGCAGACATTGACGACACCCTCTATCCACTGAGCTTAGGAATCAACCAAGCATGCCGTGACAACATACAAGGTAACAATAACATTTATTTCCATCCACAGATTCAGTCATTGATACAATATTATTTGTTCATACACTAATGTGGAATTACCATTATGCAGAATACATGCTGAACAAGCTGCATATTGAAGAGAGCCAGGTTCCAAAAATGTGCCTCGATTTGTACAAGGAGCATGGAACCACAATGGCTGGTCTCAAGGTTTGTCTGAATACTGGTACTTCAAGGTTCACCTTCAGAGGTTTTGATCCATCGTTTGCACACGTTTTATACTTTCCATAATCATGTGTGGTAGGTTTCGGGCTACGATTTCGACTACGATGACTTCCACGCTTGCGTTCATGGAAGGCTGCCGTATGAGAAGCTGAAGCCTGACCCTGTCCTAAGGCAGCTGCTGCTCTCTCTGCCACAGAGGAAGATAGTGAGTCGTTCTTGAATCCTGCTATCCTGTGTCAGCAAAGACAGCTAGTAGCTTCATGGCATCTGAATTTAGTCTGAAACTGACTGCTGCTCCGTGTGCAGATTTTCACCAACTCTGACAAAAACCATGCGTCTACGGTCCTGAAGAAGCTCGGGCTCGAGGGCTGCTTCGATGCCATCATTTGCTTCGAGACCTTGAACCCGCCAACTGAGCAAGACGACATCAATGGTGGTTCTGACGACTCAGCTCCTCCTCGCAGGGGAGTCCTGTGCAAGCCGTCTCTGGAGTCCATGGAAGCTGTCATAGAGATCGCCAAGCTCGACGCCAAGAGAACGGTAATTGATCAAGCAATGAAGAAACACTGATTTATTTTGTATTTCCCGGTTGCAACTATCGTGAAAGAACTCTCTCTGTGTGCATCCTGGCAGGTGTTCTTCGACGACAGCGCGCGGAACATCGCCGCAGGGAAGGCCGCCGGCTTCCACACCGTCGTTGTAAGTTTTTTTTTTTTTGTCTCTGCAATTGTGTGTCACACTGCCACTCTGCAAGTGCAGCACCAGCACCTGTCGAACAGTCGAAGCCTAAATGAGCGTGGTGTGCATAACGATGCAGGTCGGGACCTCAGCGCTGGTGGCAGGCGCGGACGTGGCGCTGGAGAGTATCCACAACATCAAGGAGGCCCTGCCGGAGCTCTGGGACGCCGCCGGCGAGCACGTCCAGGCGGTCCTCCGGCCCGCCGCCGTGGAGACCACGGTGCTCGCATGAACAGTTGAACACGAAGCTGTGACGGCCACGTAGGGCATATGTATCCTGTGCTATGCAAAATCTGTTGGAGCGCGGTGTGACTTACCTTTGGAGAATGAACTTCTGTGCCAGCTGTCTCCTCCGACACCGGGTCCATCGCAGTAATACCCCTATGTAAAATAATTTCCAATAGCAGTGTCATGGACAATAAATAGGCTATTATGTAATAAATTGTGATGCCATTTACAAGATAGCTTTTATCTTATACTAGTTTCGAAAATAATAAAAGATGAAACAATGCATTGTGTGGGCTATTTCATCTATGAACTAATTACGCTTTGTTTATGTGTTGTTTTTGGAAATATAAATATGAAACCTTACACAGATGATGGCTTAATTGGTACGCACATGTTAGCATGTTGTTGCTGCATGAACGGCTAGCTCGTGTTTCCACGTGAATTGGTCCATCCACATTGTCTCCGTGCGAAGCCTCAAGAGCATGCTGCCATCTCCGACACTGTATCCATCGTAGTAATTCTCCTAGTCTATCACTATTTCCAGCGCATGCTAATAATTTCAAGTCTTTGTATTAAAAAAAACGTACTTTAGCGGGCTCTCTATAGGCTTCTCAAGATGAGAAGACCTCCAAATTTCTCCCTCCCCCGTCATTCATGGAGGTCTCCAGAAAGCCCTATATCTAAGAGGATTATTGTTGGATTTGGATACAATTTTTTAATCCTAAAAATAGAAAGAACCTTATATGATTTTGAGTGCTTTGGTTTGAAGGCTATTGCTGAAGCCTAAAGTTGCTCTAAGATGTTTCATCCTCCAAGAAAGCCAGCAGCGCCTCCTAGCATATAAATAGGGGGAGCCTATGCGTGCTGGGGCATCAACCTCTGCACGACTGTGTGCTTCTCCTTCAGTCTAGCATCTAGGTACATGTCCAATTCTGCTGTCGTTTGAGTTCTATCTTTTAGGAAAGAACATTTCCCCAATTTCGTTCTTCGACTGTCGATCTTTGGTGTGCAACGGTTGATTTGTTGTCTGTGTAAATTTCTATGATGTTTCATTACTCATGAATATCATGATGCCCTCTGGGCTCACGCTACTTTCTAGTTTTTGATATCTACAGTTGTTTTTGGTCTGATTGATCATGCATAGTGTTGCTAGAATTGGTTGCACACGTTCTGCAATTTACCCATTTCAATTTACTAACTTCAGGCAACGAATCTCCAATTCTAGCAATAATCTAACAAGATTTTCTTATGAGAATGGACTTGGCATATGATCTATTTGGACAGATGCAACTGGAATATTTTTTTGTCGTCCGAAGAAAAATGTCTGCCGATGCTGAAATAATCTAACCATTGTTTGTTGGTTGCAGACACTAATCTGTGACGATGGAATCATACACTGCTGGATCCAAATTTGATTGCTTGCTATTTGGTGAGTACCTCTACCTGACATACATGATACATGGAGAAAAGACATCTCGTTGCCCGGCTTTTGCTTTCCATTTTGGACTATTCTTTAACTTCTCTTTGCCTTGCATATGCAGATCTTGATGAGACTCTCTTTCCACTGAGCATAGGACTCTACCTGGCATACTGTGCCAGCATACAAGGTAAACAACATTTATTTCCATCCACAAAATTCAGTGCTATAGTATTATTTGTTCACACACTAATTTGGAATTGCCATGACAGAATATATGCTGAACAAGCTGTATGTTGAAGAGAGTCAGATTCCAAAAATGTGCCACGATTTGTACAAGGAGCATGGAACCACAATGGCTGGTCTCAAGGTTTGTCTCAGTACTGATACTTCGAGGCTCACCTTCATAGAGTTTTGATCCAGTTATCGTGTGTTAGGCTTTGGGCTATGATTTCGATTACGATGACTTCCGCTCTTGCGTTCATGAGAGGCTGCCATATGAGAAGCTGAAGCCTGACCCTGTCATAAGGCAGCTGCTGCTCTCTCTGCCACAGAGGAAGATTGTGAGTTCTTCTTGATGCCCTTTCGCATGCCCTTTTTGTCAGCGAAGACACAGCTAGAGCTAGTGGCTGCGTGGCATCTGCCCTAGATCTAGTCGATCTGAAACTGACTGCTGCTTCCATCTACAGATTTTCACCAACTCTGGCAAAAACCATGCGGCTACAGTCCTGGAGAAGCTCGGGCTCGAAGGCTGCTTCGATGCCATCATCTGCTTCGAGACCTTGAACCCGGCAACTGAAAAAGACGACACTGGCAGTGGTTCTGACGGCCCAGCTCCTCCTCGCAGGGGAGTCTTGTGCAAACCGTCTCTGGAGTCCATGGAAGCTGTCATAGAGATCGCCAAGCTCGACGCCAAGAGAACGGTAATAAATCCAGTAACGAACCACAGTGATTTCTCTCAGATGTTTACTTCAGATCCTCGTTAGCTGCAATGGTGAAAGGACTCCCTTTCATTCATGATTCATCCATGGCAGATGTTCCTCGACGACAGTGCGCGCAACATCGCCGCAGGGAAGGCGGCCGGCTTCCACACCGTACCGTCGTTGTAAGCTCTTGTCTGCCATTGTGTTCCACTCTGCAAATTAATGCAGCGCCTGTCGAAGGGTAATCCCCATGTGTACATGGAACGATGCAGGTGGGAAGCTCGTCGCTGGTTCCGGGGGCGGACGTGGCGCTGGAGAGCATTCACAACATCAAGGAGGCGTTGCAGGAGCTCTGGGTGGAGGCCGACGGCGAGCACGCCGACGACGCGGTGCTCCGTGCCGCCGCCGTGGAGACCACGGTGCTCGCATGAACGCGTCGCACTCGCACCCTGCCTACTCAGACGTGCGCTTACTCGCTGCTGAGTGAACCTGTCCGCTGTATAGTGGACAGTGTGCGTGGGTGTGGCGTTGACCCGGCGATAATATGTCTGAAACTCTGAATCAATAAATAATCATGATGCTTCAGCCCATAGGCCGAAGATAGATGGCCCACACGTAGGCCCACAAGGCAGACGTGTGTATGATGCAGATGGGCCACGTATCCAGCCCATCGACCGAAGATAAATGGCCCACACAGTCATTTGGGAAAGATTAGCGCTCAGCCCACCAGAAAATATCCGTGATCACAGCCCGGCCCGTCGACCGTCCATGCGGTGGCAATTTTCGCCTTCCCTGCTGTGTCCTCTCACTCTGACCGTCTGACGCATCGCCTTGCATCCCCCCACTCCGCCGCCGTCGTTGCCGCCATGGGCCGAGGCCGCAACCGCAAGCCCCGCAACTTCGCCACGTTCCGCCTCTGCCCGCGCCCGGGCGCCGCCGACGCCTCCGACCGCGTCTTCGTCCGCGTCGACGACAACCCCTACTCCGTCCCCGGCTTCGCCGATGACGGCTGCGGCGGCCCCTCGTCCTCCACCGCCGTCGGAGGAGACGATGAGCCCTCATCCTCGTCGGCCGACGACGGCGGAGGCGCCCTCCCGGAGCACGTCCGCCGCGAGATCCTGGAGCTCGGCCTCCCCGACGACGGGTACGACTACCTCGCCCACCTCCGCGAGCTCCGCCCCTCCCTCTCCTCCACCGGCGGCGGAGGCTCCTCCGCCGTGTTCCTCCCCAGCCGCCGCCGCCCCGCGCGCTCCGGCCTCCCCGTGGACGTCATGGTCTGTCCGCTTCACCATTAGTCCGCGCCATTTCATCTGTCTGCCGGGTTGGCTAACTCTGTTCACTCGCGCGTGGCGCAGGCCTACGACTTGAGTCGTGCTCCGATTGGTTCCGGGGAGGTTGCGGTGGCGACGAGGCGGGTCGAGGAGGCTATCGACCTGGATGTCGCGAAGCTGCTTGACGGGAGTGATTTGCCGGCTGTTGAGTCCGGGGATGAGGATTTGGAGGAGGATTTTGTTATCCTTGCAAATCAGTCAGATGAGGAGCAGCAAAATGAGGAGGAAGAGAAGAACATTGGTGAGGGAAAGGGAAAATCGCAGCAGCTACATCATGAGCAGTTTGATTCGGTGAGCTCAGGGGCTGCTTCATCATCATTACTGCCTGTCAAATCTTAAATAGAAAGTGCTGCTGATCTACTAGCAATAGCAGCAAATCATTCTTACTATTGTTCATGTCGACAATCAACATACCATCCATGGTTGCTGTTTAAACATTTGAATTTATTCTTGTCAACACTTCACTGAGTATCCTGCCAACTTCATCTAACATGGATGCGAATTACGCTTAAGCTTTTTTGCATTCTAATTCTTTTGGCATGCTATTGAGCATTCAATGTTTATATGTACAAGTTTGGCACCTTTTTCCTATTACTCATTCAGGTATCATCTGGAATATGTTGATCCCCGATATCCAAGCATTTGACTTGTGTCCAATATGCAATTTTCAGCTTGCTTTGGAAGAATGTGCTGGCGGTGAAGACGCTGTTAAATATTGTGCTACTGCTACCGCTGTTTCCAGATCATATCTCAGTATTCACTCTCAGAAAACTCTAGTCCCAGAAAATGCAAAAAAGAAACTTCCAAAATTTTGTACAGGAGAAACAAGTATGAAAAAGGCTATCATCAAAAAAGGAATTGAGAACCTTCCTGGAGAGTACTTACCTCAGAGGAAAACCTTGAGTGGTGAGACTTTAAATCAGGGACCCTACAAGGAACTGCAAGAGGAAGCGAAAGAAACCTAGGTAAAATTGATGGTTTGAGATTTCTCATTTGAACTCTTGGACATTTAGTTCACGTTTGTTAATTTATTTATCTGAGCTTTATTCGATTAGTTGATAATGGAAATTAGAAAAGGAAGGAACACTATCGCATTTTGGTCTTCTGTATTTTAATCTGTTCACGTTTGTTAATTTATGTATTTTAGCTTTATTCGATTAGTTGATAATGGAAATGAGAAAAGGAAGGAACACTATCGCATTTTGTTCTTCTGTATTTTAATCTTGATTCATACTTTTGTTTTAATAATTACCAAACGTGTTCTCACATTATTCTGTTACAGCATTATAGGTTCAACAAACCTGTGTCTTCAAGATTTATTTCAAAGAAGTAAATCACTTTGGTGTTTTTCCCACTTCATGTTGATACGATGATAACCATGCAGTTCCATGAAATGCTTGAAACCGTGGTGTTTCCTGGCTTGTGGCTCCCCCCCCCCCCCCCCCCCCCCCCACACACACACCCCAAAAGAACATGTTTTCTTCTGGCAGTGTTGAATCCTGAAAGATCAAGGCGCAGAGGCAACGAAAGATGCCAAGGGCTTGTATATATGTGAAATACAGAAGGCTCAGCAAGTTGTTGCTGTAACTGGATCATATTCTTTACGCCTTATGTATGTCCTGTAATCTGAATGTCTATCTTGAACCATGTAGTATCAAACTTCAAGACAACATGGATTATGGCTACATTTTTGTCTCTTTACCATTCAGATCCTATCAGCATTTTTAGGAGCAAACGTTTGCTGTGGAGCAAACTATGAAAAGAAAAAAAATATACGGTTAACTAAGGGGGCTTGGCAATGAGAACTTGGTTAAAGTGAGAAGATAGTAAATTATATATCCGAGATATCCAACCAGTTGAGGGAACTGCAAATTGAAGAGAGAACGACGGTGACCCATGGAAGCTACCAACTACTGAAGAACTGCTGTGGTTGCCATCCAGATTTGCCAATGAGAGCTTGGTTAAAGTGGGAACAAAGTAAATTATGTATCTGAGATATTTCAATCAGTTGAGTGATCTGCAAATTGAAGGGTTAACGGCGTGTTCCACCATGGAAGCTACCAACTAGTGAACGACTGCTGGGGTTGCCATCCAGATAACTATTTGATGCACGGCATCTGTGTTCACTGTTCAGTCCGCTGTTGTTTGGTTCATGAGATGGACTGGAATTGGCATGCGTGCATCAGAGGGAACGCAGAAGATGTGAATCTGCAGCGGCACTGTTCCTAGCGATGATTAGCGATCCGTCCTTGTGGTTTCAACTTTGAAACGTTTCAGTCAGCTTTCATGCTTGCTGCTGCTGCTTGGCTTTCACGTTGCTATCGCGCTCCAATCATGATGATACTGCTCCCAAAGACGATGACATCTTATGATGTCCTCATCATTGACTGTGCTCGGTAACAAATGATACTGTTCCTGATCCTGCATATCATGATCACTTGCGATATTGTTGTCTAACGTTTGATATTTTCATTTTTCTTTCTGTTTTTGAACTTATCTGCCTTGAGTCGCTACCATCGACAGTTGTGGTATGGAAGCAGATGCCACTATGTCGCTATGACAATTTAGCGTATATTTCGCAGCCATTCCCTGGAACCTGAAAATCACCGTACGAAGGTGTCCTGGGGGCTAGGATGATGTAGAATGAATGAAAGAACGGTTTCTTTCTAGACTAGAATGATGCAGAATGACACAACAGTCGGTCGCACTTTCTCTTTACACAATCATGTATATCAATACCTTCCCAAGGATCAATCGAACTATACATTGATTTCCTCATGACGGAAAACACAGCTTTCATACAAGCAGCCTCGCCCCACCTCACCCTTTAGAACAAGAACATGGAAAAACAACTTTTCACAGACTTAACCTTACATACCCAGATGTGTCTCCCAATCCTACGCGTTCAACGCAGGCTGCCCTGGAAAGATAGATTATTCATCAACACAAAAGTTTGGGAATAAGACGATGCTAGCTGGATTCGATGGTCAAGAGAACAGAGATGGAGCAAGCTTAAGCAAGGTCAGAATATGAGAGATATCTTACAGGTTATGAGGAACAGCACCACCTCCCACCACTGCTTGTTTCATTGGTCTCACCCTGCAGCACCACAGCCTTCCCGTTGCTCAATGACTGCAGCTCGCTTCTCTTCTGCTCTTGAGATTGAAATACCTTCCGGCTTAGTATGCTGTAGATCTCCTTAACAACAGTTTGAAAAGCTGCTGCAACGTTTGATGAGTCCAGGGCCGAGGTTTCCATGAAGAAGAGGCCCTGAGCCTCAGCCAGCGCTTGGCCTTCCGCAGTGCTCACCTCGCGAGCATGCTTGAGGTCGGTTTTGTTACCCACCAGGATTGTGACGACATTCATATCGGAATGAGCTGTGGTAAAAATGAGTCAGAAATAAATTATGAGGTAAAAGCATAAACCTATAATAAGAAAAAAGGCCGAGTGTTGAAATCTAAAACTAAGTGCATCTTGCTTTTGTCCATGGTCGGCCATGAGATAATTGGTTCATGATGGCAAGTGCATTAATGCTAAGAACTCAAAAGTCATTCTAGATGACTAGGAAATTGTGACTTGTAACACACAGCCCCATTAATCGAAAATAAACTAGTGAAAGATTCATTGGAATGAGTGTATTCCATGCTTAAGAATTTGGTAAATAGTGGATCTTACTGTGCAGTTCATTAAGCCATCGACCAACACTATCAAAAGTCTGGCGTCTGCTAATATCATAAACAAGGAGAGCTCCGACAGCGCCTCGGTAGTAAGCAGATGTAACTGCTCTGAAGCGCTCTTGTCCAGCAGTATCCCATATCTGAGCTTTAATTTCCTTTCCATCAATTACCAACTTTTGTGTCTGGAACTCCACTCCTATAGTGGACTTGGAGTTTGGGTAGAACTCATTCCTTGCAAATCTTGCTAGCAAGTTTGATTTACCAACAGAGGAGTCACCGATCAGAACGATTTTGAATAGATAATCCTGGCTTTGTTCTCCATCTCCATCATAGGCCATTGTGAAACAACTCAATAAAGACAAGCTGCCCTTCTAGGGCTTGACAAAATTACAACAGCCCTGTCATGGTTATAAAGTTATACAATGAGATAAGTAGATGAACAGTGGGAAATGATTCAAAGTGTAACAGAAATATTTCTTAGTAATATCAGGAAATAAAACCCATAGATCTAGGAATATATTACATGCAGAATGGCTTGAAGAAATCAAAACAGTCACATGAAACTAAATAATCCTGATAAAACCTCACATTGGCACAGTAAAACAGTAATTAGCTATGCTTGATTAGAAGTTTATGATTTCAAGCATTTTCACCATCCACAGCTCAAGCGATATCAACAATATAAAAATTTCTGTACTGCCAACTTAACAGCATGTATCCAACAAAAGATCTTTCAGATCAATTGGAATTCAGAAGTAACAAGTGAACATTCTGTTTTCTGCCAACAGTAACAAGTTAACAACACCATGTTGATGAATGAAAACTATGCATACAACTAAGACTCATCAGAAAGGATAAATTTTATCACTCAAACTCATATCATAGTAATAATGGCAAGTTTGAACCCAAGCATCACATGAATTATAAGCAAACTACAGTTCATATCTACATAGAGATGATCTACAGCAATCATCGATGTGTTCGTATAGTGTTTGACTCTTGAGCAAATTTGATTTAAGCTAATCCTCTTCCAATCTCAGTCAATCAGAAACCCACAGAAAGTGGCATATTGTCATAATGTGGATTACTGTAGTACATCTGCCCATAAATCAGATCAGAGTGTCCTGGATCTGGAAAGTTCAGGCAAGCCACCACCTAGTGGATGTGAAGATCCTGGAAAAGGCCAACAATGGCACTGGATCGACTGATAATTTGTTCCAGCAGAACACCAATAGAACAGTGTGAAGTTTGTGTGGTCCTCAACAATCCATGCACGAAACCATCGATCGACATGTAGTTAACCCAATGAGGCACAACCCATTTCCGAAAGAAAGAAAGAAGGGAACAATGTGGTAGTCAGATTAGTGTTCTCGCCTAGCATGAGGCGCAAACAGTCGTACAATCGTCCACTATTTTCCTTAGGCTGGTGATCAGCTACCCATGACATCAACAGTAATTTGCCCAAAACCCGAGAGATTTCGATCACCCACTACCCGCGCTCACATTCTCAGAACAGGGCCCCTGCCCCCTTGTTGACTTACTTCCGCATTGCCCGCCAAATCACACAAACCCAGGTGGCTGTCCTGACACGATGCTCAGGCTCACCCAATGCAGCACTGGGGGCCAGCAGACACCCGCGAATTACCGGGAAAATAAACCGCGCCCGCACCTCGGCAGGCTGATCTCGCGCACTCATATATTACGGAAAACAAACCAAGCTACTGACGAACGCAAGGATTGGGTCAGTACGGCGCCAACGCGGCAAACCAATCCGCGACGAGACTAACCGGATGCAGATTGCAGACTTGCAGAGGCAGAAGCAAAAGCAGGCCGTGGAGAGGCAAGCGAAATCCATTCCATCGGAGCGAGCTCGAGCTACTCACCAGCACGAGACGAGATCACCCTCCGCGCCCCGATGGATCTCGACTCCACCCCGACTACGCCGAGGGCGGAGAACCGGCGCCAACGCGGCGGCGGACTGGCGGGCGGGCACTTCGGCCGGCTGGCGGCGGGAGCGGGCCGACCCGTACGGCCGGGCGGAGGATCCGGCAGCTGGAGGGAGCGTGGCCGCGGCGCGCGCCGGGAGGAGCGGGGTGTGGTCGACGGCGGCGTGGACTCGGGGGAGGCTAGGTTTGGACTCGGGGAGAGGAGGGTGCGTGCGCTGGTGGAGTGGAGGTGAGGTGAGGTGAGAGATCTAGATCCCCGGCCGTCCTCCCCGCCCCCGCGTCCACCGCTCTCTCGCCCGCGCCCGCTGCTGCTGCTGCTGCCCGTGTGTTCCGCCCGTGTGGTGGAACTCACGTACCGCGTGGTCTGTTTGCCGGAGCACCAGTGCGCAACGCACCGTCCGTCCCTTTAAATTTCTGCCGCGAGCCCTTTTACCGTCCTGTCCGAAAATGTTTTACCTCGGCACGAAGTAGCTGGTGCCTCGTCATGGTGATTATAAAAATGTGCGTAGGCTCATAAAATTTACTTCTATACTATCTGAAATGTTCTCCTTTCTTTCCTTCTCGACTCTGAAACTGGGAGTTTTTACCAAGCTGGAAGTGCAACTGGCCTCAGTTCTTCTACAACCAGATCATACTATGATCGTGTACAATGGCGATTACTAGTAGTTGTAAGTTTTTAACGAACCTTTTACGGAGTAACCGTCGCAGATTTTTTTTTTTTTACCTTGCGAAGAGTCAGTCCCCGGAGGCCGGAGCTATCAGTGGACTGTATGGCGGTTCGCTGCATCTTGGACCGGTGGGGGCACGAGGAATTGAAAGCACCTGCAGTCCTGTGCAGCAGCGGCTGCCGGGCGATGGCGACGCTGACGGTGACAAGCAAGTGAGGCGTCGTAGCCCCCGCCCCCGCCACCGGGGAGCCCTGTCCTGCTGCTGGTCTGTTCCCGCGCAACAACGCCGCCCCCCCACCCCCCGGGTAGCGGTAGTACGAGCAAACCAACCCAACCGGTGTACCACACGGCAATGCCATCGCATTGCATTATGCATCGTCGCCGGCGGTCAGTCTCTGCGACTCTTGCACCATCTATCCGTCGGTAGCCATGGCCCCAGGCTGCAGCATCATCTACCTGTAGCCTGCTGTGTCTGAGCAAGAAGATTACAGCGCTGTGGTTTAGCTTGTAGGGAGGTTACGCAACGCCTGTTGAGATCACTGGGCCAAACTGCCCAATCTGTATCTAGGTGAGAGCAAGCCAGCCACCGGCCAAGTGCTTAGCCTCACTGATCAGTGCTTGGGGTAGGATAGGAGCAGCAGCACAGAGGCACGTGATGTGATGTGAGAGAGTAGGATAGGAGCTGAGAGGCACGTGATGTGATGTGAGGAGCTGAGGATGGATGGATGGTTTGTTGGCAGTGAGTTGAAGTAAAAGGAGCCTGCTTGCGTTGCGGTTGCAGTAGCAGGAGTAGGAAGCGAAGCACCTAGGATCATTAGCCATGGCTCTTTGCTCTTGAGGTGGATGCAACTTTACGACAGCACAGATGATCGATGGATGGTCCATGCCACGCCCCCCTTCAATTCTTTGCTTGCCATGCCATCTTCCTTCTTTTATTCTTTTGCCCTTTTTCCCTTCCTTTTCTTCTTTGTTTATTTTAGTATTATAGTGGCACTGCTCAGCAAGTCAAGATCCTAGAAAATGCAGTTGTTGGTATACCAAAGCTGCGGGTTAGGTTATTCTTGGCTTTGAGAGGAAGAAATGCATTCTATCAGCACAGAAAGAATCTGCATGCTGCAACCTTTGTTGATTATCAGCACAAAGCATTTCAGCTTGAAACCTTTGCTGCATCTTTTACAAAGGTATAAATAAGTGTGGCGCTTTGGCTAAAATATTTTTCCGTCGGAATTGACTGAAAAATGAGAGGGAAATAAGAAATTCTAGCTGCCGCACTGTTTTTTCACAGCATGCAATGGCAAGGCAATGCATTGAATCTCGATGAACCATCGTGTCCACAGAAAATTTTTTGCCCTCCTCCCAGTGGCCTGGGGGGTAGCTGCTGCCTGCCTCCCTGGCTGTGCCTACGCACATGGACGCTGCGCGGGGCAGGCAGCACAGTGTGATGCACTGCACGGATGCTGCAGCACCCACTCGCGCAAGCTAGCGCGGAGACAACCAGCCACAGTGCCCGCCTGCCCTCCCTCTGCACCCCTGCAGGCAGGAGGAGTGTGCGACATGCAATCGCCCACGCGTCGGCTCCGTGCCACTGCCTCCCCCTCTGCCGCCGCCGCCGCTGCTGCTTCTGCGCCACTGAGCTGAGCTGACCCGTCACAGCACGTCGCCTCGTCGGCTTCTCTCTTCTCTCCTCCATTTTCCTTTTCGGGACAGAGGAGCTGAGGAAGGAGAGAGAGACGCAAACGGCAAAAGTGTACTCTCAAAGGCCCTCCGAAGGCCCAGGTACTCATGGGCCTCTTTTGGGCCAGCCCGGTCTACTCGAGGGTCTTGTGGGCTAAACTCGGCCCATCCCTTCCCTTCCCTTCCATCTGCCGCAATCGTCGCGGTTGCCGGGAGGACGAGGCCGACCTTGTTCCACTCCAACTTGATCTCTTCCTTTCCCTGTCGCTCTCTCTCCCCCCTTTCCCTCGCCATGACGGGAGTCCCACCAGCTGCTCCCGGCGCCGAAGCAACCGCGGCGGCGTCCCCGGCGGGCGAGCGCGATGAGCAGGCAAGCACGTCAGTACGCGTGGGGCCTCCGCTATCCCCCCCTCTTCTTCTACAGTTGTGCCTGCGTGGCGATCGTCTGATTGAAGCATTATGCGTGTATGTGGTTATTGGTTCAGCTCGGGGGCGACGGGTTCGCGGGGCGTGCCTGGCCGTCCGGAGGCGCCGAGCCGCGGGGGAGCCGGAGGTGAAGGGCCCGGGCGGAGCGCCGAGGGAGACGAGCACGCGCGGCTGGTCGTGGCGATGCCGTCGCCGCCACCGCCGGCGGGTGTGAACGCAGCGTATGTGCCTGCGCCCGTACCTGTGCAGGCGCGGCCTTGGCCGGGGTCGAGGTCGTCCATCCCATGGGTGAGGCTGGTGGTTGGATTGCTGCTTCTGGTGCTGCTGGGCTACGCGTTCCTCAAATGGGGCCTCCCCTTTCTCTCCGAGAAGGTGATGCTCCTTGTCTGATCTACCATTAGAGGACTTATTAGTGCAGGAATTGCTCGCAATCGGTCGATCCTTTCGGATTGGCAGAGAAATTGTTCCATCTTCTCTTTCAATCCGAAGAGATTGTGCCCAATAATCCCCAAAATCCAGGCAAGCTTCACATATGATTTATCAATCAGATGATGGTTAATCACACGATTCATATACTTCTTAAGAATCTCCAATTTGATGCAGTATAGATGCCCCCATACGTTTTCCACATCATTGTGATGGTAATGCTTCGTGTTCCATTTTCTGTACGCCTGATATTGTAGGTGATCATGCCGATTATTCAATGGGAAGCAAAATCTTTTCGAAGGCCAATGTTAGCGGTCGTGATAATTGCTTCTCTAGCACTCTTCCCAGTGGTGTTCCTGCCTTCTGGTCCAGCAATGTGGCTAACAGGAATTATTTTCGGCTACGGCTTCGGTTTCTTAATCATCATGGCTGGGATCACCATCGGCATGTCGATACCTTATTGGATCGGCTTATTGTTTCGTCACCGCCTAAATGTAATGTTTCTAAGCACTGTTTGATTATGAGCGATGGTTGGGTTTAATTTCCTTAGTGTATTATAATTTGCTACCCTTCTGCTCTTGTTTGTTTGTCAACATGCAGCTTTGGTTAGAAAAGAAATGGCCACGGCAGATTGCTCTGATTAAACTGGCTGGTGAAGGGAGTTGGTTCAAACAATTCCGTGTGGTTGCATTGCTAAGAATTTCACCATTCCCATATGCACTGCTTAACTATGCTGTAACTGTCACTGAGATGAAGTTCAACCCTTACATATGTGGCTCACTTGTCGGGATGATTCCTGATGTGTTCATCAACATCTACAGGTTAGATTCACATCAACACCTCATGGCTTTAGTTAGTGACTTGAAATAAATTTTATTGCAATCAGGATACTAGTCTAGTTCAGTAGTTGGGCATGGACTGTACCATTCATTCAGAGTCAAAGTCATTTATTACTTAGCAACTGCTCTTGTAAGTAATCCAAAAGTCCAAACTATCATGTCATCATATATTTTTGCACTACTTTTGTGCAGTGGGCGCCTGATACGCACATTAGCAGAGCTGAACTATCACAAGCATCGAATGACAACAGTTGAGATAGTGTACAACGTCGTATCTGTTATTGTCACCATTGTCTTTGCGATTGGATTTACAATATATGCAAGAAGAACCCTGGATAACATGGAACGTTCAGAAGGCATCTGCGTCGAACCTGTTGGTGTCCCTGCTGTCTCAACTGAGTTCAGAGATAACCTTCAAGGTTGCTCAACTGCACGTTCTGTGCCAATTGATGTTGTATAATAACAAATACATTACACCTCTATGGTCTGGTTAGTTTAAGGTTCCAATCATGTACATACACCACACTAGATTGGTGCAACAGAAACGTTAGCAGCACGCTTATGGGATGGCCTGCTGCTGCATTATGCAACCCTGTATATATAAGTGCTACTTCTGTAATGTGCTGATGCTGTTAAGTCGTTGCTTTTCAGACGTTTGATTGCTGCTTCTTCAGGCATGCATGTCGTGTGATGGTCTTAGCCCTTAACGGATTCTGCCTCCTGTTATCACTCACCAGTCAAGCATGTTGATTGTGTGCCAACCGGCTCCCAACTGAGAACTTGAATTTGGCTAGTGGTTTCGTTGCTGTCTATTATTGAAACAACAATAGCATGTTAACTGTTGGTGCGTGTGTAAACTGTGAAACCATCAACAATGTCAGATCATGTACGTTGATGCATTGAATTTTACCATCACAGTTACTAAACGATGCTCAACTGCTCATGTCAAAGAAATTAGGAGCCATAACGTACAAGACAGTCTTGCAGAGTCCTGAACTGAATCTCAAGTTGGCTTAGTTTAACGTATCCAAAGTACTTGGAGAGTACAGTACAGTCTTGCAAGCTTGCTAGCCATGTGCATGGCGTACTGCCACTAAACCTTTGCAGATTACTACAATGGGGAGCGAGGTGGTTGGTACGAGGCTCTCCACTGCAGCTTGCGACCAACCATGCAGGCCTGGTCGGCGTCGGATCGGAGCGACCGGCGCTTGTGTTCTTGATCGTCAGCACGGCGAGCCGGTGCCGTAGCCGGCGGATAGGCTCCTCTCGAGGTAGAACGCCCGCAGCCTGGAGCTCCTGGTGGTGCTCGCGGAGTGCGACAGCACGGGGAGCCCCCACTGCGAGGAGAAGACGATGGCGGGGCAGTCCGCCGCCGCGTTCGCCGCCACCGCCGCCGCCAGGCGCCGCACGAGCTCCGCCACCAGCGCGGCCAGCCGCCGCGCGGGGAGCAGGAGCACCAGCCGCATCAGCCGCAACCGCAGCGCCTTCCTGCCGCCGCCGGCCACCGTCGTCGCGTTCCTCCACCTCATCCCGGCCGCCTTGCAGCTCCTCCTCCGCAGCCGCAGCGGCCGCGGCCGCCTCGCCATGACACTACCCCTAACCACCCCGGCTTCCTCCCCCTCGCCACCGAGCTCGCCGCGCAGGCGCTGGTACCGGCACGCCGAGCGCGGCAGCTGCTCGTGCTCCCTCGCCATGAGCATCTCCACACCCATGTGATCTGACGAGCTAGCTGCTAAGGTGGCGTGGCAACAAGTTAAGCGCGTCGAGCGAGGACGCTGACCAATGCGAGCTGAGGACTTGAGCTCGGTGATTGATTAGCTGTGGGGAGGATATGGAGCGTACGTGACGTGCGTATATATAGCCGTGGAACTTACGGGGGCAAATTATTGCTGATCGGGGGCGCGGAGGCACATGGAACGAATCGTGTCCGGAGCGCGCCCAGTTGGGGGGCAGAGGAAATGGGCGGGGGCAGCGACCGGGGCGGCGCCTACACGGCCTGATTGCCTTTGACACATGCTTTCCGCCACCAAAGATTATATAAAACTGGTGGTGTACGCATGCGTAGTTGTGCTGCACCTGCACTCTTCTCCCTTCATGATCCGTCTCGAGAAAATTGAAAAGAAATGAGTAGTTAACAGTTGATACGCATAAACATATGGTGCATTAGTGTTAAGCTGATCAGTTTCTCTAGTTCGGTTTGGGCATTGGTGCATGTATATGCATGATTGTACAGATGTTTTCTCTTTCTTTTTTGGTAGAGTAGAGCATGATCTCTACCGGGACCAAATGCCATGATCACGAATACAAACTCCAATGATACGCTACATTGGGACCATATAGGGTTCGAGTGCGAGTCGGTGCAAAATTTCGATGTTTTAATTGTACATGATCTGAAGGGAATGCAATCTTTCGAAGATTGTAACTGTGATTGAGAGTGAGTAGATGGGATTGGAAGCTGTGGCCTGTGGCGTATGCCGAATGCACCTCCACCAGCATGATCTTCTTGGTCCGGTATGTGTGTTCGATCAGTAGGAGTTTAATTACAATAGCGTTGCGTACCACAAAAGCATATTCTTGCATGCCACGCGATGATTGAAGCGATCATTACACCATCACTTGACAGTTCGTTTACACGTACTCCTCAGCCTTTTTGCGTTGCCGTAGCACAAAGAAACTACACTGCCTTTTTGCCAAAACGAGAGCCTGGCATCGTCACCAGATGTACTTCTCGAGCATAAACAATTGCAACCGCAAGAAACTGTAGGGAGATTCTCACAAATCAGCAAGAGCACATACATGGACATGGTTAACTCCATACAAATGCAGCGCATGACGATTAGGGTGAAGGCGTATGGTAGGTTTTATCGTTAGGCCGTGTCATGTGCCATCATTAGCGCGAGGCATAAGAAAAGGTCACTAGAGGCCAATGCAAATCATGGCCAATGATTGGGAAACGGCCGGCCTGGATGATTGCTTATGGTTTTAGTAATGGCTAAAGGTATACGATGCAGCTTTGACAGCTCGAGTGTAAGCTTAATAACATGCATCACATTTGGTAGGACGCAAGTTGCGCCGTAGATACAATGGATACATTATTCAAGAGGAGAATAATATGGAGTAGCAAACCAGCTGCTGAGTCAGTGACCAGTGTAGATCCTCTCTGTAAAGTGTGTGAAAGAACAGACGCGCAAGCCGTACAAGTTACAACTAGCAGTTCAAGAAGTGGCAAAAGCAGTACAAATTAAGCATGTGGCTGCACAGGATCCATCCATGTAGAACAAGAAATTAACAGCCACAAGTTGGAATGCAAGTACCGAAACATTCTTCATGCTAGGTTAAGAAACACAAACAATCAAACATGAGCTCCAAAAGTTTATGAAAGAAACTCAGCAGTAGGTATTAACAAGGTTCGGTGCCAACATGCAGCCAAGATCTGGAGCACTCGCATAACTAAATTGCTGTCATCGTCACCATAGAGTTTTATAACAGGCCAACACAAGGTTCAACGCCACCATGCAGCAATAACTGGAGCAATTGCATAAACCAGATTATAAACAAGTCCAGACAAATATTTGTGCCGCGTAGAAACCATGATGTACCATGCAGCTCATCTCTAGAGGCACTGCAACTCAGACAAAATTAAGCAAAGAATGAATTAGCACACCAGTTCAAATGTGACATGGACAATGTTCTATGTGCACTTGCCCTCTATAAATCTCTACATCAGACAATGTTTTTCAAAAGAGCTCATTGTACTTCATTGCATTTAAACAGCTGCAGAATTCAAACTTTACTGGTTTTGCTATGATTATTGCATTTTAATCTGTGCAAAAATGTAACAGTATTCAACTTGGTTTGCACTGTGATCATTCCCAATGGCATTGGATCCCCATTAAATTAGCAGAAAACATTAAACAACTGAATCTTTGGTCAAAGATAAGAGAACTTACTACACAAGCATGAATTTCTGTGTCACATATCGACCTCTTGACTCTCGAGTCTCAAAACAGGTTATTTATATCTCTTGCTTATGATAGCCTTCAGTTGATTTAAATCAATTATATTTTTAGTCGAGCAAAACAAAATGTACGTTATATGCACATATAAAATGCACAACCCATAACTGGTGACTGGTCCATGTAGAAGCACATGATTTGTCTAACAAGAGATTTTAGGGTGTACCCTTACTAAGTGTAATCTTGCACTGTTTCAGGCTGAAGACAAGGTGCCAGTATCTTACCTTGTAGGGCATGAAAGATCAGAGGTTTTCCAACGCAAAATCACGCCATACATCCCCTTGTGCTGGTTGGCTTTCCTGATCTGTTAAGTATTTGGAGCATCATATCAGAAAATTCAAGATCAACCGTAGATAATGATCATATGAAACTTTCTATGGTACTCTTCTTGAAAAGACAAAGATGACAGTATGTAGACTGTGGGGAGAATTTTATCAAGAAAAGTAAAACAGATTTAAATTTGCACTTCAAACTGCCATCTCTTCTCAAAACATAGGGCACCCCCCCCCCTCGGTTAATTTATTGCTATTGAAACCGCCATCAGCATGTTAATTCAAACCACAAACTCCATACAGTATTGAAACCAACACTTGACTAGATTACAGTTCTGGACAATGTAACTAGCATCCACATTCCACGCCATCAAGTGCTTGCTTCACATTTTCATATATGATTTTAGTGTATGACAGATGGGGACTTGTGAATTGAAGAGGCCTAAGAGTCTCTTGCTGACCAAAAGTATCCTAAGAACTCAATTCCTATGAACAACTTTATTTATTGGTAAACTATCGTTTATGCCCATTGGAACTGCTGGGATTTTGCGCATTGTGTTTACTAATTTGTAACTCTAGTTTTTAGTTTTGGGGTTTTGCCAACAGATGTTTAGAACTGCAGTAGTGCAGTTAGAAACCGTGCCTGTAGCCTAACCCCCATTTACATAGGTTTCCTCTTAGCTATCGCCTTAACCAGATCGGAATCGGAACGAGTCGCAACATTGAGGACTGAGCAACAGAGTGAAAGGCAGCGAGAACGTGAGCGTACTGGCAGGTGCTGGATCCTCGGCGTCCTCGGTCTTGACGGCCATGGCCGGCGGCACGGGGATTTCTGCAAAACCAGACAGGGTGAGGGACGGATCCGTTGGGGAGTAACGGATTAGGTCACCGGCGCAAGGAAGGGGAAGGGTGGGGACGCACCGTCGGCGGGGAGGGTGTCGCGCATCCACTGCTCGTCGACGACGTCGATGAGGACGCCCAGGCTCAGGCCCAGCTCCTGCTCCAGCCCGCTCATCTCCTCGCCCTCCTCTTCTTCCCCGGCCACGCTCTGCTCTCGTGTCGAGACGTGCTCTCGTCGTGTCCTCGGCAATGGCGGCGGAGTTCGTTCGGTCTGTTGCTCTTCGTAGTCGAGAGGTAAATGGGCTATATTTTGCCAGCCCAATGATCTATTTAGGCTATATTTTTAGTATTTTGGGCCTCTATCTCCCAACATTTTGTTTTTTTCTGCGCTCGATCTGTGGGCCTCCGCACTATCGAGAATCTCCGAAAGTGTGGTAAATTAGGATATGCTTGTTACTAGCCACCGCTATTTGCCTCACTTAAGATATCTTAAGCAAGTGTGGTAAATTATAAAAAATGTGGTTAAAAAATTGAAGCCATACTTTATTATATTTAAGGAAAATTTACTTCACCTTTTTCACTCTATAGCATGCGGTGCTCAAATGAATATTGCCCAAAGTTAATTATGAACCAAAAACTTATCGGTGTGGTTAAACTTACTTAAGTTTAAGTCCGGTATTGTGGCTAGGAACAAAACATCCTTTTATTCTTTTAATAAGGTGCATAGTCTTTTAGTTAAGTTGGGATTTTAGAGTAACCTATTTTTATACGAAATAGTTAGTACAATGAGATGTTCGATCGCACGCTCGTACCCTAACTCATATTAAAATTTATGGATAGGTTTTGAAATTGACAAATATTACCGCCTAAAGAACACAGGTGCATTAATAGGACACCACATCATTGCATCGAGCTACTGGATACAGGGGTACAACCACATTTGTGAACTATCACTCGGTTCGAGAGTAGCATGTGTCGTAGGTGTACAGGGTCCCATAAGCGGTCCTAATTATGGAGCTGAACATCAACGCATCCAATATAAAAATTATGACGTGGGATGGTATAGTCTATATGAAAAGATAGAAACTAGTCGAGGATTAGAAAAGTGCTCGTTGTAATAAGAGTAGAACTCCTCTAGTCGTATCCGACTAGTATTCTTATAACCAACCGACCTATAACCCTACTCTCAGCAATATAAGGCGAGACAGGGACCCCCTCCACAGCAATCAATCCAACCAACACACAGGACGTAGGGTATTACGCTATTCAGCGGCTTGAACTGTCTAAATCGTATGTCTACGTTTACCTTCGAGTTTCTAATCTCGACGAGCCCTACCAACCAAAACACTACTTTGGGCACCCTCCTCAGTAGGTTGCCAGGTCTAAACACCGACAGCTATCACGCCAGGTAGGGGATCTCATCGAGAATCCACTGACGAACTCGATGGCACAAGTCATCATCAAGCCAATCGTCACGTTTAAAGCAGGCGCGATGTTCGTCTTCAGCTCCTGGGTTTGCGTCGCAGACGGCATTGGAAATTTCCGCTGTCACATTGCGCCGAGCCTGGAGAAGAAGTAATAAACTATGAAGCTCCAGCGCCAAGCTTTGAATGATTTCGTCGAGAATTTCAGCGAATTTTCAATTTCTAACCTAGTCAGAGGCTGGGGGACGAGTCCGAGTTCAACTCGACTTCTTCCGCCAGTCGGATTGACCTTCACGAGCCGGCGCGTAACCCATCATGCGAGTTGGATTACCACTAGAGTCGATTCCCGTCCGGACTCTGCAACACGACCACTGTTTATCAGGCGATCCTGTCCAGATCACAATCCGATACGGATGTAATCGATGACCTCGACTACTACTCGTATCCAAACGAAGAGACTCCTTTGTCGGGTCCACAGCAGGACCTGATAATCACATCAAGCTCTCGAGGCAAATTCATCTACTGGTCCAACATGAAACCACCCGCTCTCGCCAAACACGACGATTCACGCCTCATCACCTACCTTGACACTCTCCCATACTAGGAGGGAGCTCCTCTATCGTCCATCTACGAGGAAGGGGACACCACGAAGGTCATCACTTCAAGCTCGGGGAGCTACTCTCCAGAGAGAGAACTCTTCACCCTCATTACTAGACAAGAGGATGAAGAAGAAGAGCAACAGGACAGAAACCCACGACATGAGCATCACCCAGATGACGTCTTGCAGGACGAGCTCACCGCCAACGTTGTTGAAAAAGAGACTGAAGCTCAAAGAACTCGACGACGAGCAAGAGACTCTGCAAGAGTAGAGCGTCGCCGCCACCCTGCAACGGACCTACCAATCTAGAACCTGGATAACACCTTTGAAGCAGTTCAAACGCGTCACCATCGTACTCCCCCAGCTACCATCGTGTCTATTAATCTCATCACTCGCGTGATGCCCCTGAACAAGTACACTAGACAGTTGGCTGAACTGGCGTAACTCACGTACGAACAACTCGATTAGCAGAATTCGATACATTTAGTCCAACGCTCCGCATCCCAGCGAAGTCAACATGGCAGCAGCCATAAAGGCCCTCCGTCCAGACCAAGTCAACTCGGAGGCGCCAGACTAAGCCAAACTGGAGCTGAAGTTAGTCAGGTAGGACTCTCGGGAGGCCCTGGCCACCGTGGGGCTAACCCAAAGCCTGAACGCCCAGTAGGAGGCTTTCGCAATAAAATCAACGCTAGCCGCGACACTCGTACCCTCATCTATGGATGGCGCCACGAGCGCGAGCAAGAAGTCGAACACCCAGGGGATGATACTGACGGATTCCCCGCCTTCTCCAGACGTGTAAGGAGGGAAACTCTACCCGAAAAGTTCAAACCCTTGGGCATCACCAAGTACAATGGCAAGCAAGACCCAATCCAATAGCTCCGGTGCTACTCACTATCAGTACAAACAACTGGAGGAAACGACGACACCAAAGTCGTCTACTTCCCCATTTGCATGGAGGTTGCACCACTCACATGGCTCGAATCGTTGGACAAAAACTCCATCGACTCATGGAAGGACCTCAAGGTGGCGTTCACCAACAACTATGCAGGGGCAATGCAGCGTCCTGCCAACAAGATCGACTTGTCTTAGGTTAAGCAACAAGAAGGCGAGACCCTGCGGAGCTACTTACATCACTTCTTTGACAAAAAAGGCGACATTCATGGATGTCTCGGAGCGCGACGTCATTGACTATTTCCAAAACGGCCTCTACGACCGCCGAATGTTTCAAGACTTCAGCAGAAGATGCCCTGCTGATGTCAAATCTCTCAAGATCATGGTACAGACATGGGCAGATGAAGAAGACAGGGAGATCAAAAGGTTCGAGTCCAATCGCAACAAGGGCCAGAACAACAGCAATCAGAATAATGGCCAACACAATGACAAACCGCAACGATCGCCCCAACAATGACAACCGAAATAACTACTTGGGAAGTCACAACCGCAAGCGCAAGCCAGACAATACTATCGCGGCAATCTCGCAGTCATCCAAGAAGGGTGGCGGCAAGAACCAAGACAGGCCCTCGTTTAACGAGCTCCTGAAGAAACAATATATATGGCACCCATACCACAAGCACTCTGCGATAGATTATTTTAGTCTGCGCAGAGTCATGAAGGACCTGGTAGAACCATCTGGCACCAAAGGCAAAGGCAAGGCCAAGGAGGACGAAGACGATGGTGACAATCGCAGGTTTCAGAACCCATCCAACATCATCAACGTCATCTTCGACGGAACCCCGAGTACTACTACCAAGTGGTCCTAGAAGCTCACCCTTCGAGAGATAATGTTCATTGAACTTGCGACGCCAACATTCCTCTAATGGTTCGAGGTGCCAATTACCTTCTCCAGGAAAGATCAATGGACTAATTTATCAGACCCAGGACGGTATCCTCTCGTCCTAGACTCGGTTGTCACCGGCTCCAGACTTACTAAAGTACTCATCGACGGCGGTAGCGGCCTCAACGTCCTGTTCTCCAAGACACTGAAGAAGATGGGCCTCGACATCACTGATATGCTCACCCCAACGAACTCCCTGTTCTATTGGATCATCTTGGGCAACGCGGCTGTACCCTCGGATAGATGGTTTTGCCAGTTACCTTTAGAACCAAAGAATACTACCGGACATAATACATCCCGTTCAAGATGGCGGACTTCGACACATCATACCACGCCATCCTCAGAAGACCAGCATTGGCCAAATTCATGGCTATCCTGCACTACGTGTACTTAGTACTCAAGATGCCGGGACCCAAGGGAGTACTCTCCCTGCGCGGAGATTTGAAGAGGTCGTACAACTGTGACATAGAAGTTGTAGAGCTAGCAGCAACCACTCAAGTACCAAACTCGATGATGCAAGTCTTCGTCACATCCAAGAAGCTGTCCTTGTCAGAACTCGAGATTCCAGAAAAAAAGTCGGAGGCAACCAAGGTCAAATCGGCAAGTGAAGTAGACATCAAAGCCATTGACCTTGAGACTAGTGATAGCTCCAAGATAGCCTTGATTGGCACATGGCTAGATCCTAAATAGGAAAGCGCGCTCGTCAGCTTCCTTCGGACCAACCAAGACATCTTCGTGTGGAAACCAACAGATATGCCGGGGGTTCCCATGGAGTTGATCGAGCACTCACTCAACATGAATCAAAAAGCTACACCAAAGAGGCAACGCCTACGACGATTCACCCAAGATAGGAGGGAAGTCATCAAGAAAGAGCTGGACAAACTACTCGCAGCGGACTTCATAAAATAAGTTGATCATCCAGAGTGGCTCGCCAATCCAGTCCTAGGGTGAAAGAAAAACAAGTATGAGTAGAGGATGTGTGTCGGCTACACAGACCTCAGCAAGCACTGTCTAAAGGATCCCTTTGGACTTTTTAGGATTGATCCAGTCATCGACTCCACAGCTGGATATGTCCTCCTCTGTTTCCTCGATTGCTACTCGTTCATCACCCCATACGGAGCCTTTTGCTACACGACAATGTCTTTCAAACTGAAGAACACCGGCGCAACGTATCAACGGGTCATCTAGGAATGCTTTAAGAAACAGCTACACTGCAATGTCGAAGCGTACATGGATGACGTGGTCGTAAAGATCAGAAATCCTGACGATTTGATCACTGATCTAGAAGAAACCTTCACCAGCCTGCGAGCATTCCGATGGAAACTTAACCCAACAAAGTGCGTCTTTGGTGTGCCATCCGGGAAACTACTTGGTTTCATAATCAGTCACCGGGAGGATTGAGGCAAATCCAGAGAATATCTCCGCCATCACCGATATGCATGCCCCATCAGGTGTCAAGGATGTCTAGAAGCTGACTGGATGTATGGCGACTCTCAACAGATTTATCTCAAGGCTTGGAGAACGGGACCTACCCTTCTTCAAACTACACAAGCGGCAAGAATAGTGGACCGAGGAGGCAGATCAAGCCCTACAATAATTAAAGGACTTCCTATCAAAGCAACTCGTTTTGACGCATTCAGATCTCAAAGTCGTGAATGGCAAATTGGATGTTTTCATGTTCTTATATTGGTCGACAGCTTAGGATCTCATTTGGAACTTGAAAGTAGAAAGATAGAATAAAAGATAGTCTCGAAAGTTTTTGTCATGCGTTGGGAGTTTACAACTTGGAAGCTTCTATAGTTCTATGCCAGACACTGATATTTCCATCTAGGAATTTGATAGTTCATCGCTCATATCTCTCTCAACTCTACCGACAATCAAAAGCCCCTCGTCCCCAATTGATCAGGCACGTCTAACGTAGTCAAGCCGCGAAGTTACACACCAGTAACAGTCAGCGGTGACTCTTTTAGGCAAGTATACCTCTGTAACTACACAGGCTATTAGTCGTCTTAGGTCGTTTTAGTGGATTGTGGTGTTGTGGGCTTCTTTGTGTTGTTGTGTTTGAGTTGCTAGCATGTTGTCACCTTCCGCGTGATAACTATTATAACTCGATACTTAGGAGGTTCTTCAGTAATTACGTCATTATAATTCTCTTCTTTTTAATAATGATAGGTGCTCAGCCACGTTCTCGGGGGAAAAAAACAGTCATCACAAAACTTTCGTTTTCGGGCGGAGCACACGGGAAATTGTTCCGTGCGTGCGCAATCTTTCTTTCCCTAAAGATACTCCGGCGCCGCGCCGACACAACCAGGCAGCGCGCCAGCTCACCTCCTCCTCTCCCATCCCACCACACTCTACCCACCGCCCCCTCCCAAATCTCTCCGCCGCTCCCAGATCCAGGATGTCCTCCTCCGACCAGGACGACGCCCCCGACGGCGGCGAGGACTCGCCCCTCTTCCGCCGCCGGGGGTCCCCCTCCTCCGGCGCCGGCGGCGTCGCCGACGTCCCCGTCGCGCAGTCGCTCATCAAGGCGGCAAGCAACGTCTGCTTCTCCCTCTTCGTGCTCGCCGTCCTCGTCGTCACCGTCGTCGCCGTCACCTACCAGCCGCCGGACCCCTGGCTCCAGTCCTCCGCCGCCATCACCACCTCGCTCTCCCGCGTCCTCCCCAACTCCACCTTCCTCGTTCCCGACGACTCGCTCCTCCCCACCGGCGAGGACTCCAACTCCTCCTCGGCCGTCCCGGCCCCGGCGGGCGCCGACGCCAACCAGGACGACGCGGCCACGGCCGTCGCCGCCGCCTCCGCCGCCGCCGCCGCCAACGGGACCTGCGACCCGGACGCGCCGCTCAACTGCTCCGACCCGCGCGTGCTCGCCGCCGTCAAGGCGTTCAACGCCAAGGCCTTCTTCCGCAAGTCCATCGTGTTCCTCAGCTACGAAGCGCCGGTGCCCGGCCCCAAGCCCGGGCAGTGTGACGTCGCGTGGCGGTTCCGGAACCGGCGGGAGAAGTCGTGGCGCCGGTACAGGGACTACCGCCGCTTCAGCCTCACCTCGGGCGATGGGTGCGCTCTTGACATCGTTAAAGTCGGCAAGTTCCGTTCTGGGACCAATGCAGCTCGCCGGCCATATCGGAAGGGAGGCAAGGGACCGAAGAACCCTCTTGCCATGGCGCCACCAGTGGATGCAGATATCAACGACACGATCCCGGTGGTCGGATCAGAGGCAGAGTTCAAGAAGGGAAAGTACTTGTACTACATGAGAGGTGGTGACCACTGCAAGAGCATGAACCAGTTCATTTGGAGCTTCTTGTGTGGGCTTGGTGAAGCCAAGTTCCTGAACCGGACATTCGTGATGGATCTGAATTTGTGTTTGTCTGGGGCGCACACGGTGGATGGAAAGGATGTGGATGGCAAAGATTTCAGGTATTATTTTGATTTCGAGCATTTGAAGGAGAGTGTATCTGTGGTGGAGGAAGGGGACTTTTTGAAGGACTGGAAACGCTGGGATAAGAAGAAGGGTCCAGGCCGGATCACAGTCCGTAAGGTACCGTCGTACAAGGTGACACCAATGCAGCTTAAGAGGGACAAGAGCAGTATCATTTGGAGGCAGTTTGATGGGCAGGAGCCTGAGAATTACTGGTACAGGGTCTGCGAAGGGAGAGCTGCCAAGGTCATCCAAAGGCCATGGTATGCTATTTGGAAGTCCAAGAGGCTGATGAACATTGTAACAGAGATTGCTGGCAGGATGGACTGGGATTATGATGGTCTGCATGTGGTCAGAGGGTGGAAGGCGCAGAACAAGCAAATGTACCCAAACTTGGATGCTGACACATCACCTGATGCACTCGTGAATAAGGTGACCAAGCTTGTTAAGCCAATGAGAAATCTATACATTGCAACTAATGAGCCATTCTATAACTACTTCGACAAGCTGAGATCACACTACCATGTACATTTGCTTGATGATTACAAGCAGCTCTGGTCAAACACTAGTGAGTGGTACAATGAGACGACAACTCTCAGTGGGGGTAAGCCAGTGCCATTCGATGCGTACATGAGGGTGATTGTGGACACTGAGGTATTTTACAGATCAAAAACACAAGTTGAGACATTCAACAACTTGACGAGAGATTGCAAAGATGGAATCAACACGTGCAACTTGTGACACATGAGTTCATGTTTTGATAATTATTGGTGTTTGTATACTCTTCCAGTGGCTGGCACATTAAAATTCAGAGGAACTTTACCCAGGGTTTGTCTTTTGGCATACCATCTTAATGTATTTCCTGTCATGGAATGTTTAATTGGTTACTCGTTCATCTGAGTTGTGTGCCCTCCATTCTATTTTTTGTGTAGTTTATGTATTACTCTTCCAGTGTTCAAAAGTACTTAGTCGGACATTTGCAATATCTCTGCTCTCTGTACCCAGCTAGATTAGCTGAGGACTATAGTGTTCTCATATGCAGCTTGCCAAAATATTTTAAGTAGGAAATGAATTTGTTGGCAGACATATACATTTTACATTAGAGATCCATGATACCCTTCATATTGTGAAATGACTATATATGCTATTTTATGACTACTGAACAGCTCAAGCCACAATGTTGAACCTGTGTAATCTAGGGCATACTAACACTAGCAGTCTTCTATTATGGTCATCTGGCATTACTAATTGACCAGGATTAAGCTATTCAAGTTCATGTAGGGTGTGGGCATGGAGCAATGAGAACCAAAAGTTCAAACTGAATTTCGGGTATAGCTTTTTCTTGGGTGGCAGCTAATATTTAAGGGTAAATCATTATAATCAGTTAGTTCAAAGGAAAGATATCAATCAAATGCCAACGAGTATTCTTTTAGGTTGTCAGTCCAAACTTCACTATCAAGAGAGGTGGTAGGTAACACAAGTCTTTCACAATGATAGTGCACGAATTATTAGATCAGCTGTCATTTTCAGTATGTTATCATCACTTGGAGCAGCTGCAGTGCAACTACATGTTGAGTTTTGACATGGTAGTTTGTCGCAGTTGCTTCTATATAAAAGTTAACCCTTGGCAGTAAACTTACGAGATGATGTTTTTAGGTTTGTTACCTGACATATTTACATGATCCTTGAAATGTAAGTTGAATAATAACTATGGTTGTTAAATTGTTATTGTGACTCAGCTCTATCACATTTTTTGCTTAGTTTTAGTGTCAATATAAACATACTGAGCGATCTCGGAGATTTAGGTGGGATTTTGCTGCCAAAGATGAGGTAAAATAAAGTGGAGATGGAAATTCAGGCAAAATATGTGAAGTTAGTCTTTGTGAAAGCAGAATATTCGTATCATGATGTTTAGTTACCAGTTCTCACACCTAGGTGCAGCATGTAATTGGTCAAAAGCACTTAAGAATGGTGTAAGCACATGTTCATGTAGGTGTTGGATGGAACATCTCTGCCCCATTACATATTTGAAGGAAGCAGTTGTATTGACTAAAATCTGACTGATGAGAGAACTATCGAGATTGCAAACGGAGAATGATCGGTGCTTGTTTGCAATTTCGTAATTTCATTTCCAGGTGACTCCCCAGCTGTACTTTCTCAAGGCGCATCAATCTAATAGTTCTAGTTTAACTGAATCTCTCAGCTTTTTAAATTGCAGCTGGTATTGGTGTGCACCTCACTCTAAAAGTTGCAGCTCTCTCTGGGGCTCCCATGTAGCTTCCGTGTGCTGGATAATCCATATGGTTTTGTGCTGGATAAGCAATATGGTTTTAAAGCACATTAGGCCCAACTTATATGTATTTGTGCTGGATAAGCAATATGGTTTTAAAACTCATTAGATGTATGTAAAAATTCAACATTTCAAAAGATTACATTCAACATTTTCTGAGAAATAGATCAACATTTAGAAATACTACATTTAACATTTTTGGAAAATGTATACTATTTTCAACAATTTTCACAACCCGTTTCAACATTTTGAAAAAATGGATTCAACATCTTGAAAGAACATGTTCAACATTTTTTCTAACTAAAAAAATTATGCCCATTATTTCATCTTCTCCGGGGCTGACGGGCGCGACGGTGCCGGCAGTAGGCGCGGCGGGAGCGGCAACAGGGCCGACGAGCACAGCAGCGGCGGCATGCAGGAGGCCAGGAGAGAGCTAGGATTGAGGGAGTATGAGATGCATCCCACGAATCATACATTACACACGAATCTCAAACAATGAAAACCATATATATTTGGAAGCCATATAGGCCTGTTTGGTTACAGGGTGTTAAAGTTTAGCACCCGTCACATTGGATGTTGGATACTAATTAAGAGTATTAAATATAGGCTAATTACAAAACTAATTGCACAGATGGAGTCTAATTTGCGAGACGAATCTATTAAGCCTAATTAGTTCATGATTTGACAATGTGGTGCTACAGTAACCATTTGCTAATGATGGATTAATTAGGCTTAATATATTCGTCTCGCGAATTAGACTCCATCTGTGCAATTAGTTTTGTAATTAGCTCATATTTAATCTTCCTAATTAGCATCCGAACATGTGAGGTTAGCACCCGATATCAGACACGCCTATGGTTAACGATTGGCGCTCTCTACGGGGGTCGCTTCAGGGCCCAATTAGCCTTTGGCGGACTCCGCACTTTGGGCTAGCAGTAGGTAGGCTTCAAGTCACGCGGTCTGGGCAACAGGCAACGGCCCGACTACGCTGGCTACTACCCGCGCACCGGCCACACCTCTCTGCGCCGCCGGCCTAAACCTAGCCATCCGTCCGCCCGCCATCCCGACGCCGGCCGCACTCCCAGTCCCCTCCCCTAACCGCTCGCCGCTTACCCCCTCTCTTCCTTACAGCGATTCGGTGGCGCGTTCGCTCGCCGCTTCTCCCCGTCTCTCTTCGCAGCGATTCGGTGGCTCGTCCCCTCGTGCTCCTGGTCTCCACTTCCATCTGCAGCGCCGCTTTCTCTCCGCCGCGTGTGACTCCGTCGCTCGGTCACCGCTTGCTGCTGCGGCGATCTGGGTGTGAATTGAGGTTTAGGAGTAGTTAGTACCGACCGCCAGACCATGGAGGTCGACGGCGAGGCGCGACCTTTCCGCCTCTTCTCCAGCAGGGCCAAGACCAAACCGAAGCTCAAGCCTGAACCCGAGGTCCGGACCCGGCCGGAGCCACGAAGCCCTGACACCGGCGCCGTCGAGGCCGACCACGCTGGCTCCGATCCGGCCCCCACCATCGTGACCGAGACCGGCCAGGCCGACGACGCCGAAGCCGCGGCCGGCGCGGCGCCGGCCACGTTCTCGGACCTCGGCCTGTCGCAGTGGCTGGTCGACGCGTGCAGCGCCCTGGGCATGGAGCGCCCGACGGCGGTGCAGCGCCGGTGCATCCCGCGCGCGCTGGCGGGGGAGGACGTGCTCGGCATCGCCGAGACCGGGAGCGGCAAGACGGCCGCGTTCGCGCTGCCCATCCTGCACCGCCTCGGTGAGGACCCCTACGGCGTCGCCGCGCTCGCGCTGGCCCCCACGCGCGAGCTCGCGGCGCAGCTCACCGAGCAGTTCCGCGCCCTCGGGGCGCCGCTGGGGATCAGGTGCCTCGCGGCCATCGGAGGGTTCGAGTCACTCGCGCAGGCCAAGGGGCTCGCGCGCCGCCCCCACGTCGTCGTCGCCACCCCAGGCCGCATCGCCACGCTCGTCAAGGACGATCCTGACCTCGCCAAAGTATTCGCCCGCACCAAGGTCGGCACACGACGAGTTACATTTTGAGCATCAAAACAGAAATTATTGTTGGTTGCAAATGCTTTTGTGTGATCTATCTAGTACCTACTTAAAATTTCTATTCACCTTGCTCAAAATTTTTGTTTCGGTTTGCTCTCGACTGCTCACGAACGTGTTGCTGTTGCAAGTTGGAACTTATGCCCATATGGAACTTACACTTCTTTCTTGCTTATTCCTAGAGAATTTGTGTTCCCAAACTAGAAAATATTGCTGGTGTGTTCATTTGCAACATAATGATCCCAAATCTTTATCTGCTTGTATAGAAGCAGGAAATGTCGTATTGCTTATTCAGTGGTCTTTCGCTGAGTTTCCTTGGAGAGCAAAATCTGTACTACCTTAAATTGGTTTACACCGACACATACTGATTTCGTGCACTTAGATGTTCTTTGGTGGAGCTTTTTTCTGTGT
Organism: Setaria italica; assembly: GCF_000263155.2. Lineage (NCBI taxonomy): Eukaryota > Viridiplantae > Streptophyta > Magnoliopsida > Poales > Poaceae > Setaria > Setaria italica. The sequence continues at coordinate 46,494,006 of NC_028451.1, read as the reverse complement.
TTCTAAAGGTCTAATGTCGTTCATTAATACCATCATAGTATCGAGTAACTATGTTATTGACACACATTCAAGGATTGATGCAAATTATGCATACTGTTGTATATGATATGAAACGGTAATTTCAATATTATGCTCTATGGGCGCCCTTTGAACCTTTTCCTTGGGTTGTGTGGTTCATGTTTGAGTGTGTGTGTCTGAGAGGGTTATCCCTTTGAGTGATTTGTGTTTTACTGTACTTAACTGCATCCTAAGAAATGTTCCATTACCTTTAGCTGCCAGTTCCAGATTACTGAAGTTGTTGCTTTTGTATCACAGTTTCTTGTGTTGGACGAGGCAGATAGAGTACTAGATGTTAATTTCGAGGAGGAACTCCGGGTGATATTTAACTGTTTACCGAAGAAGCGGCAAACCTTTTTGTTTTCAGCAACAATGTCAGATAATCTGCGATCTTTGCTTGAACTTTCTGGCAACAAGTCATACTTTTTTGAAGCATATGAAGGATTCAAGACAGTAGAAACCTTAAATCAGCAATACATTCATGTTCCTCATGATGGAAAAGAGCTTCATCTTTCATATCTTCTGTCAAAAATGAAGGACAAGGAAGACCCTATTCATAGGATGGGAGACCCTATCCGCTCAGCCATCGTATTCGTTTCAAAATGCAGGTATGCTATCCTAAGTCCCTAAACAAGAATTTGAAGAAACTATGTTCCCCCACATAATCTTTTCATTGCTCATGTTGTGTGGAAGTAAGAAATCCTCCTGGCTGTGCGTGTCTATTTTTTTATCAATATAAGTGCTAGAAGCCAGATATGTGCAGTCCCCGTTGCTTTTAGGTTATTAAATGTTTCTGAATTTTAAAAGAAATACAGAGTTGCTTAACCTTTTCTTGACATGTTGTCGTGCACTTCAACAAAGTTTTTGCTCCATTTTCCACTAATGTGTACCTATAGCTTACATTGTGTTATGTTTTAGATAAAAGATTTCAAGTGAAATATTTGATTCTTTCCTCCCAAACATGTACTGTACACTCCATTTTGAAGTTTGATGCCTTCACCTCATTTTATCTGAATTGATTCCATTCTTTCGCAGAACTTGCTTATTTTTGGATCTGCTGCTGGAAGAGCTTGGCCATCCTGCTGTTTCTTTGCACTCTCTCAAGTCTCAAGCGCAAAGGCTCTCAGCACTTAATCGTTTTAAATCCGGTCAGGTTCCTGTACTGCTAGCTACTGATGTGGGCAGCCGTGGATTGGATATCCAAACAGTTGATCTTGTCATTAACTATGACGTTCCATGGTGTGTTTTATACTAACTTTACATACAATATTTTAAAATTCTTTGGAAACACTTCATTTCAACATTGACATTTTTATGTTCTTGTAGGAATGCACGCGATTACATCCATAGGGTTGGACGAACTGCAAGAGCTTCAAGGGGAGGGCTCGCTATAAGCTTTATTACTCAGGTTTGCTGAATTCTCTGAGTGATGATTTTACCCATGAAATTATCATTTGTTCTACTACGTTAAAGAAACACTAGCCTAATTTTCCGCTGATGGTTAGCATATCTAGATTGTCATAAATTGATGTGAATAAAACTTTTGATCAAAGGTCATCCGGAAGGTAAGTTATTCAAGAATTTTGGTTGAATAATTCCAATAGAAGAAATTGTGGTAGTTGCCTAAATCGTGTATAAATTAAAAGTCATAGGCTACCAATTAATTAGTTGTACCTCTACCCGCAAGAGCGGTATGCCTGTACTTGAAGTGATCACAGAAGCTTAAATAAACAGTACATTCAAGGTTGTTGGAACATGCTTCAGTTTTTGTCCCTGCACCATGACGATTGCCTTAGTGAAACTTGCATGCTTATCTGGTTGTGTCTGCAGAAGGATATATGTCTTTTACATGAGATAGAAGATATTGTGGGGAAGCAGTTGGAGGCCTACGAGTGCAGTGACAAAGAAGTTACTAAAAATATTACAAAGGTACATACTTCCGCCTGAAATAGCTGAGTTCTGCATCTGTCCCTTCAATTTCCCTATCTATTATAGTATCTGTTTCTGTGAGCACTGAGTTATTCTCAACTGTACAATCATACAGGTATTCAAAGCAAAGCGTTTTGCGAAAATGAAGATGGATGATGAGGGCCATGAGGAGAAAGTACAAGCTAGAAAAGAGCAGAAGAAAAGGGATCTGGCGCGAAAGCGGAAACACGAAGAATGAAACCATGGAACCGGCTGCATTGATGGTTCATCGTTGATTGATGTTCCCAATACATCTGTTGGGGTGGCAGCTTTGCTTAGTGTAACTCGAGGAATCGATGGTGGCTTATTCCAGTGAGCTCATCTAGTCGACTCTTCACATTTTTGTCGATGAGGAGATTAATAGCGGCGCATGTAAAATTCTACTGCTAGATTCAGGTGATGTAGGCAAATGCTCTACTGAGTTCATGGTTTGCGCTATTGGCGCTGGACGGCAGCAGTGATGAATTCACCATTACTGCCCAATGCCATAGATCACAGGTCGAGGAAAAAAAATCATGTAATGTACCATTGACTTGTTCACAGAGAGCAGCAAGCTAAAAATGCATGTCTTGCTGTTTAGTCCTCTTTCGTGGTGGTCGTGACCTAGTTTTTACTACCTGTTGCAAAGTGACCATTATGATCAGGCACTTTTTTTAACTAAAGATTATGATCTTGCACTAGCTCCTTAGTTCTCTCGTGGTTGTAATTGTCGTGTGCTCGTCGAGGCCTCAAGGGCGACGGTGGTGTTGAGCTGCAATCTGCTAACCTGCAGTGTCGACTCGACTGTGTCGTCTCCGAGCGCAAGTGGGCTTAAACTGAGAACGGTGATGGGCTAGGTGGGCTTCCTGGTGAGGCGCGCGGGCTTGTAGCACTTGCAGGCCCAAAGGGAAGAGATCAAGAGAAGTGTTGCTGGCTTGCTGCGGTGTCTAGTTCCACCTCGGCAGGCGAAGCGAGGACCAGGCTGAGCGCCGGCTACATAAGGGAGCAGGTGGCTGCCTGAGGAATGCACGCAGCTGCGTGGTGAGCACAAAGCGAACTATTCTTTCGCCTTTTACTAAAGAATACCGTGTGCACGCCACAAATAGCAGCATACGCTTATTTTTGGAGGGTGCTCTTCTCTGAGAGAAGAGCCCCAACAATATCGAAGTTAAATTTTTAAGCGAAGCATTCCGAAGTAAATTTGGCCGATTATTCTGTCAGATTTAGTTCCCCCTAAATAAGAAATTGATTACTAAATGAGCTAGTGGGGGTCTGAAACGTTGTGCCAGGTTAATTTCAGATTTAGTGAATTCTTTGCGGTCAACTAAATTCGAAGTCAGTGTTTCAGAATTGGACAGTTGGAGCAGTACGCAATGAAGTAAAATAATTTGTATTTCTCCTTGCATTATTTCATCAGGGTTACAAAGAATTAAAGAATTTTTGTGTTGATCACGTATGTTCACCACTCTACAGGATCTACACGGGGAGCAGTTTTTACTCCCCATTTTATTCTTTCGTCTATGCACAATCCGGCCCACCAAAACGCTCAAGAAAAAAGTCACTCCATTCATCGAAACTGAATGGCCGATCTGATTCTGAACTTCTGATCATCCTCTCGCCATCAGATGCGTCCGGAACGCCTCCCTCGCCGTCAGCGGCTCGCACCGCCCCCTCGCCATCGGGCTGCTGGACCGCTGCGGCGACGCGAACCGGGACGACGCCGCCCTGCCGCCGCTGCTGCCCAGCGTCAGTTGCTCGCACCGCCCCCTCGCCATAGGGCTGCTGGACCGTTGCGGCGAGGCGAACCGGGACGACGCCGCCTTGACGGCGCCGGCACCGCCGCTCCTCGGCGACAGGTGCATTTGCTCCAGCGCGCGGAGCTGGAGCTCCGACGGGTAGTCCCGGACGCACACGATGCGGGGCCCGGCGCCCGTGGTCCACTTGAAGGACACCTGCTTCCCGAGCTGGTACGACTTGGTCTCCTTCTTCGAGCTGATCCTCTGAAGGATCTTCTCCCTCGGCACGGCCGCGTTGTCGCCGTCGCCGTTGTGGTTCTCCTCTTCAGATGAGGCACGGTCGCTGGTCGTCGAAGTCTCGGCGTTTTCGGCGGCGTCCTCTGATGAATCTTGCCTCGCGACAGTCGCAATGGGTTTCGGATTCGTCCTGGTTTCTTCATGCTCTGGGACAGACACTTCTTCAGGTGTAGTGGCTTCAATTACTAGAGGCGCCTGGCAAGGGTTGGTATCTTGAGTTGCAACAATTTCATCTTCTTCAGGTTTGTCAGCAGAGGCGCGGCAGTCCGAGGGGATGCTTTTGAGCCTGCTCCAGAACTCCTCATCATTTTCATCTGGGCTCATCTGCAGATAGACATCGAGAAGGTTCAGAATAGGCATCTTGCAACACTTTGTGAAGCACCACATTTTTAAGGCAGTGGTTATACAATGCTCACCTTGACGTCAGTAAGATCGACACTTTTGTCCTTGAGGAAGCTCTGGAATTCCTGGAAGTTCTCTTCAGTCGGGCGGTAGTGACCGCTGTGAGGCCAAATAGCCTGTGAAAAATCATCTGAATGTGTCAGGGTGTTTGTTATCTGACAAATTTCTGAGTTGGACGACAGAAATTAAAGATAGCATCAGCAGTTCAGCACCACTGGATGTTATGAATATTAAGCAGACAAGTACCTTCAGAACTCCATCTTCCACAACTAATCGGCCAGCAGCAGATGTAGCCCCTCCGGCGAGGAAGCTGGAGTGCTGAAATGTGCCCTTTCTCTTCTGCAGTAGTGATTCATGGACAAATGTTACATGATGAACCGGTGCACAAAAGGCTACTACATTGTGCTGGTAGTATGAAAGAAGCTGCATATTACCTGTCCAACATATAAATTCTTGGATGTGCTTAGAACAAAAATCCACTTGGCGTCCCTCGGTCCACCAGAGGTGTCGAGGATTTGCCTGCTGTTCTTGAACATGAACTTGCCATCCTCAATCACAACCTCATAGTCCTCTCTTTCTTTCTGCACAAATACAGCTTGGTTTGTTATTTTCTGAAAAAGCAAAGCATGAGTCTAGAGATGCTCTCTTCAGATTGTTTGCGGAGACTCACCGGACCAAGGTACTTGATGCACTGGCTCAGAAGCTTCGATCGCGGGCACCGCTCAAGATTAATTTCCCTGCCTTCTCCAACGTCCAGCCTGAATAAGGTAAACAAAAAAGTCAAATTTCAACAACTGACGAGATATTTAGAAGATGCAAATGCCATGGTCAGACAGTGACACTAACCAGTAGAAGAATGGCTCCTTGCTTTCGCACCGCAGCCAGCAGTCATAGTAGTAGTGAAGGTTATGGCCGTACCGGTGGCGCGGGTCAATCTGTTCGTCAGAATTCCAGCATTTGACATCAGCACAGCTTCGCATGACACCCTAACCGACACAAAATTGGGAGAAAAAAAAAAGAACATCTCCAGCGAAATGGCTAATACTCACAGCTTCAAGCCAGTGCTGCAACGCGAGTTTCTGGGCTTTATCGTCCTTGGACAACCCCTTGCCAACCTGAATTCGGTGGAATTTGCAAATGCCATCAGTACGGTTTTCGCCAACCTCACATCAAATGATTTGGAACTGATGAGGAGTGACAGATTGGCAGGTGCGAGACGATGATGCAAACCTTGGCAGCTCTGGTTCTTGCCCTCGCCCACTTGGACACCGCGGACTCCTGCCTCTCGATGTCAAAGAAGGAGACGGAGCTCCGCCGGAGCAGCGCGAAATCCAGCAGCTCCCACCTGCAAAGAAGACGGCGTTTTAGGAGCAAGAACAAGCAATGCCGCTGCCGATTCGGGAAGAAGAGAGAAGTCTGTGCAGGTAGATGGAGGTGGGGTACGCACCAGCTCTGCTCGACGAGCACGGCGCAGTCCGCGAGGCGGCGGCGGGTGCGGAAGCTCTTGTACACCTTCTGCACCGTCACCGCCGCCGACTCGTGCTTGGGGCTCTCCGGCGCCGGGCACGCGGCCACCGCCGCGTCGGCGAACCTGGTCCGCGCGAGCTCCCTAGGTATCATCGTCGGCACGGGCGCCACGGTGGCGCGCGGCGACGCGACGGAGATCTTGGCCTCCACCTGCAGGACCGCGCCGGGGCTCTGCTGCTGCTGCTCCCGCTTGAAGCTGAGGGAGCCCTCGAACCGGAGCTTCCCGGAGCCCAGCGACGCCATCAGGACCGCCGGCTCCCCGGCATTGCCGCCGCCCGGCGGCGCTGGAACGCCAGCCTCTGCCGGCACGTCCTCCTCCTCCACGGGGCAGGAGAAGAGCATCCCCATCACTGAACGCAAAGCAAAATCACCCGCCCGCCTTCTTCTTCTCTCCGGAGCGGCAGGTGACTGCGAATTATCTTGGGCTCGTGGTTGACTCCTCTACTGAAACGCGGCCTCGAGATCAGAGTACAGTGAGGATCATTCAAGTCTGAGCTAACTACCCAAGGTGGTAGAGCGAGGCGACGGCCATATATAGCGCGCGGGGGGGGGGGGGGGGGGGGGCCCGGGGCGCCCGAATCCGAAAAAACCCGGGACCGGATGGGTTCCCCGGTCCCCCGGTTTTGTTTTTTTGGGAAAATTTGGGGGGGGGAATTTCCTTCGATTTTCGGGGGGGTTTGG
>NC_028451.1:46470185-46487259 GCF_000263155.2 Setaria italica | reverse complement strand
GTAACCATTCGCTAATGATGGATTAATTAGGCTTAATAGATTCGTCTCGTGATTTAGCCTAGGGGTTGTGCAATTAATTTTATAATTAGACTATGTTTAATACTCCGAATTAGTGTCCAAACATCCGATGTGACAGGTGCTAAAATTTAGCACCTGCTATCCAAACACCCTGACCTGTCCTGTCCTTGTCCTGGTCAGGTCAGTGATGAGAAGCGTGTATGGAACTATGGGTTCAGGACTTGGGTTCAGTAACAACCATTCCGCAGCTCCCTGGGTGGCCACCAAAGCCACAGGAAAAAAAGAAGTGACTTTTTTTTATCCTTAAAAAGTCTAGTCCATATCACATTAAATTTTCGGAGGCTAATTAGAAAAACTAAATATGAGTTAATTATAAAACTAATTACAAGGATGGAGGCTAATTCGCGAGACGAATTATTAAGCCTAATTATTTCATGATTAGCACATATTTACTGTAGTATCATATTGTCAAATCACGGACTAATTAGGCTTAATAGATTCGGCTCGCAAATTAGCCTCCGTCTGTGCAATTGGTTTTGTAATTAGTCTATATTTAATACTTCTAATTAATATCTAAATATTGGATGTGACAGGAACTTTAGTCCGGACTAAAAAATCAAACACCCCGTTGGACAAAAGCTTCTTAGGCTGGATTTTTTTCCACCTTTTTGCGAATCATGTTGGTTAGATATTTTTTTGTGTTTCATCATCACAATTATTTTTGCTAATACAATGCATTGGAAACTAGAAAATGATGCATTATTTGGGAGACTGTTTGATGCTCAAGTTGGCTGGTTTTTCTTTGCTGCGTATCTGTAGTGCTAGGAAATCGGCTAATATGGTTCAGTTTATTTAGTTTTATACTATAAACCAAAATAGTGAAACGAAAAAAATGCATGGTGGTTAACCTATCAGGGTTTGTTCAAAAAGAAAGGAAGGTAAAGTAAAGACGGAACGTCGGAACCTTACTAGCGAAAATATTGTCGTTTTTCCTTTTAAATTAAAATACATGTCGTTTTAGATATGGGCAATTCCGCAGAAGGACCCACTAATTTCGTACATGAAACATAGGAATTTGAAACAGATGTTAATTAGATGAGTTCCAAATAAACCTAGTAAAAATCATGCGCGAATAACATTTCCATGCTCCAATACCAACCAGTCGCGAAATACCACTAGCCTATGTATAGTATTTGATCAAGTGAGATAAAGGTATATAGTCTTTGATCAAGTGAAATATAAGCTTATTACTATAGTTCACCACAATATTGTTTCTCCTTCCGTTTCAAATTATAAGCCTTATTTCATTTCGTTAGAATAAAGACCTCCGACTAGTACTTCATTAACACATCACTCTGTGGCATAAAAGCTGATGTTATAATATTTGTACGACAAATACTTATTATCATGATCTTTAACTACATAAATACCTATTGTTATCCATCAAAGCTTTGTATATTAACAAAGTATTATGTAAAGTATTATGGCGACCGGGTACACTTCCGTCGGAATCATGTGACGCGAGCGGGCAGATGTGTACGTTGGAATCGAGCGCATGATTTGGCCATTCGGGTCAGCCCCGCCAGTCTGTCCGGGACGTCACGCACCGGCCGGTTCTGATGCCTACGGCTTCCCTTCCCTTCCCTTCCCTTCCCCTCCCCTCCCCACCGCCGAGCCGACCCGCTGAATTTGACTTGGTGACAGGAATGTGCCGCCGGCCGCTGCCGCTTCCTACTGCCTTTTGCCCATCCGTGCGTGCCGACTGCCGTGTCCAGATGCGACCGCGACCCCGCATTTCCATTCCCCCGGGGAAATCATTGGTCGGCGGTCCTTGGGGCCTTTGCCGGCTAAAAAATTTCGAGCCGGTGAGCTCCTTTTCCACAGGTCGGTGGATCGGACGAACTCGATCGTTTGGCTACGCACAGCCAGATGGACACTGAAAAGTTGGGGCGGTGTTTCAGAACGCTTTCTGGGCTCACTGTTAGGCTGCAATACTGACTACTGTGGTTGGAGGACAATCATGACGTGTTATAGCTAGTGTCTGACTACTGTGGTTGGGGAACCAGCTAGGGACACCCCCGCATGCATGCACCCATGCATGGCCGGAGCCACACCAATACAGCCGTCGTCGTCGTCGGCTCAAGAGACGCTCTACTCGCAACGAACAAATCAAGAGTACAATCATCCGGAATAAACAAGTACACATGCAACTCCCGCAGAAATGATGAACCGGCCGGAGAGTACGTATATATGCGTCGCAAGGAATCGCAGCAAGAGTACGTGATCTTATCATCATTCTCTGCAAGCAAAAATGCAGGGCGCGAGACTTGGAGACCGATAATGCAGTGCAAGCAAGTTGACGAACGTGCGATGATTAGGGTCAGGGTTATCTGTAGGTGGGAGGTGAGGGAGTTGTTTAGTGGCGCTCATGGATCATGCGCGATATGATGTGTGGCTGCACCGCGAGACGGGGACAGTAACGGTACTGCAAACTGTACAGCTGGGATCTTTCGGTTCCGGCGTACTGAAATATTCAGGCAGGAACCTTCCATCGAAGCTTCCGTCATACAGTACCCTGCATTTAAGTATGCTCTCTGTCTCTCCCTAAATGAACTCAAAGTGTACTTGCGTTCTAGTACCCATTCTTCCTTCGAAATTCACATAAATTAATTAGATGTGTATCCAAATGGGAAAAAATAAAGGAAAAAGGCACAAAACTAATTAAAACTTGTGTTGTTTGCTGAGAAAATAAAAGCATGTACGCGATAATTTTCCGTCATGCTCACTAGCTAGCTTTGCGAATATAGTTATGTATGTACACGCATGGCTTATTGTTTTGACCTATTATATTTCTCTCCTTTTTGTACGCGTGCGGTGACTAATCTATGGCAAGGGCTGGTGCGTCCACTCGGTGTTCGCTACACTTTACAACCATACTTTACCATAACACACGACAATCCGGTGGCAGGAGAAGATAGAAAAAGCGAGAGTTCTGCTGGGGGCTATGAAATCCTTTGAACGGTTACTCTGTAAATCAGCCTAAACTTTTGATCCAGTGTAGCAAGAAAATTCACGATGCAACCAATATAATCTAGCAATATACCCAAAATCTTGATCTCTTAAAGTCATTACGAACTACTAAAATATATTTTAGCAACCAGTTCGAACGCGACTAACAATCAGATAGCTTAAAATCCTCGACGCTCACTTTGCTTGGTAAAGAAGAGAAAAGCATCTCTCACAACATCCATAGCTACTCTCAACCTAGAAACGCATATAAGAACCTACTGCTTATATATTTTAAGCACCATAACCTCTGACAGTCTCCTTATTACCATCACCTCTACCTTCGTTGTCCGCACCTCCATCTCCACCTCCACATCTGTTGGTGTCGCCACCAATAACCCTACCTCCACCTCCATGACGCCAATGATCTCACCTCCACCGTCATTGCATCGTCGTCCACTAGCTCTACAGTTGGCGACTTGACGTGCTTGGTCGACAAGGTCTTTGCTTGCCTGATACATAGCTTGTTTTACCTGTAAAACTGCACTTGTCACTAGTTACTAGGGTAGAACTAGAACAAAGTAGTAGAGGGACTAGACATACCATCCTTGTCTCTCTGCTGGCAAAGCCAATGGTTAGGGGCACGAGCCCCCCACCCACCCCATTTGTTTTCGTTAGGTCAATGGAGATGTATGTGTCTTAACATCAGATATGGACACAGTTACAGTATTGTGCATCTTAATTTGTACATGATATTTTTTAATTTGTTGCACGTATACATTTATTACTTATATATTTGTCTACGTAGAAAAATGTACAATCCATTAATTATACAACGTAGCATAATAATAGTATTATACAAATCCGCACCGTATTGATTATTGAAGAACCATCACACCGGAGTGGAGAGTGCAAGCAGGCAAGCTGCTGGCGAGTCGAGCAATCACAATGATTGATGTATCGGAGCTTAAGTACTTGCTAGCTGGTCTGGTCAGGCATCATCACTTAAAAGGGGCCGAGCCGCACTAAATGCAGTCGAGCTGTGCGTGCACCCATCATCCTCCGTACGGCGCCCAAACGCCGTAGTACGTGGCACGCGCACTTGACACACATATATGGAAGCGCCTGTCCGCACACACAGCGCGACGATGGCCTGGTCCGCTCCGACGCTGCCGTCCGGCCGTGAGGTCCCCGGCCGGTTCGACAGCCATCGTACAGTTAGCTGCCGCCGACGAGAGAGCCGCTGCGCCTTGGCCTTGTGCCGGACGACGACGACACGGACGGCATCTTGGTTGGGTACGGTGCACAACACGAGCGGGGGATTTGCACCCTTTGTTTCTGACAGTTGATGCTCGTGGAGTCATCGTTGGCACCGCCATGCATGCGCATGGCTTAAACAAAAACACGCTCTAATAAAAAGTTTGTTAGCTCTAGAAGCGCATGCTTAAACAGATTGGCACAGCATACGTCCAGCCTCACTGACGGGTACCACTATTCCACGTGTGGATGCAAGGTTTGTTATCAGAAGCCTGACGCGCAAACCAACCAGAACCAGCAGTGTCCCGTGTCCGTCAGAGACCACGCAACCAGCTAGCCGGAGACGCGTGTCCGCGCGGAGATGACAGAACATGAGATGCAGATCCGAGCTGTTGGCTCCGAGGTCCGGTCCAAAAGAGCGACGACAGACAGATGCGGCATCGATTTGAGAAGAGGGGACCTTACCGTGGTACTTGCACGTACCACGGTACCATGCACCGCGAATTCTGGCCGACGCACAGTACCATGTGCCTCTCCTGACAAAGGCACCAAACTCAACAGCTAAAACGCATCGTGTACAGTATTCGTTTACCACTACCAACCCATCACCCATGCATGACAGCGTGTATACTCCCTCCGTCCTAAATTACAATTTGTTTTGACTTTTGTCGATGCATAATTTTTGCTACGTATCTAAACATAATATATATCTAAGGCATAATAAACAACGAGCATTAGTTCCGATTAAGAAACCTCATATATCTCGATTTTCCCAACCGGTACTAATTAATCGAGACTAAAGACCTTCCTTTAGCTTTAGGTTTTGCGCCAAAAAATATTCTAAATTGCCGGGAGGCTCCCCACACGCGCAAAATTTAGACCCGGACTAAAGGTATATTTAGACCCGAGACTAAAGAGGTTTTAGTCCCGAATTCAAAAACAACCGATATTTTTGTTTGAGGATGGAAGGTCATTTTTCTACTAGTGAAAAGCTATGCATCTAGAAAAGCCAAAATGAATAGTAATTTGGGATGGGGTGATTGTCGTATTTAGTGACCGACAGTCTACCAGGGGTTACCCAGGTGGTAGATTTGTAGGCGGGGGAGATCACGAGAACAAGAACTCGAATGGTAACACAGAGACACAAAGTTTAGATAGATTCGGGTCTCCGGAGAGTAATACCCTATGTCATATGTTCTGGTAGATTGTATTGCTGGTATGGGATGTGAGGAGCTGAGGTACCCTCGAGGGGCGTCCCTGGCCGCCTTATATAGGCTGACGACCTAGGTTACAATCGAATAGGATCTAATCCTAGTCGATTGTTACATGGAAAGAAATTTGAATCGGACTACAACAAGTATCTCGCAATATCTGAGCAGAATCCATTCGCCCGGCTTCCAAGTTTGTGCTCCATGTATCTTCATGCCTTGGCCCGCACAACGTGATCGAGCGGGCTTACCTGTTAGGGCCAGCCAATATCCTGGTCGGTGGGGACCCGTGGGTACCCTTATCCCTCACTGATAAAACTACTTATTCTCTGCAATATTATCCTCTCCAGTTTGTCTTCATGCACGTATTCTTTTTTTTTCCACATTTTGTCATTCAAGTGGAATTCATCATGTATCCCATATGCACGAGATCTAATGCATAAGTAGACAAAACCAGCCTTTTCTCGAAGCTTATTAGTGAAACAAAAAGTACTATAGCACTAGTCTAATCCATGATCGAGCAACTAGCTAGTTAATGTCTTAATGAGCGATCGAGGCACCAATTATTTGAAGCGATCCAGATCAAGCATGCATTGCCCTAGCTGCCACCTTTCCGCAGTGGACAGCTCGGAAAGCTAGGGCGGGACCGAGCGACGGGTTCTGCAGCAGCCAACATATATCTCCCCACCTCCAATCCACTGTTCCAAGATCTTGATGCTGATCCATGACATGCAAAACTATACTAATACGCTGTTAGGTTAAAAGTTCGCCTCCAACCTTTGACTTGCTACAAAAAAAGAATAGCAAGGAAATCCCATATATACGAGCAGGGGGTGAGAAGAGATCGATGCGGATTGGATTATATTATTGATGATGAGGAGTCAAATGCTGTTTATTTGCTTGTGTTCTGAACATGCATGAACTCTTTTCTTGGACACACAAATAAAAGTACTCGCCACCACACACTCATGAGCCTGAGCCTGAGCCTGATCCTGATCCTGATGGAAGCCGGTCAGTCTTGATGCATGAAGAAGCGATTGCATGTAGCATGATTGGCCTAAAAAAGGGTTGTGTGCAAACGTACGTATGTCAGGCTCCAGCTTGGCCAACAACAGGTCCAGCTGTTGGCTTGCATTAACTAAACCCTATTTTAGTCGTAAACTAATCGCGTCCTGTACGTCGACGTCGATCAGAGTTCAGAGGTGTATATGCGTGATCTTTCGGCCGGTGACCGCTGACATGTGCAGCTTCATATACGCTTCTCTTCCAGTTCCAGCATATATATTCTTTCCCTGAAGACTTGTATATATACATATTTACATATACATATTTACATATACATATATATATGCTTGGCTTGATCACCTCTGATTCGGTAACAGTGGTTCCTGTAGTAAGATAACCATACAAATCGCGCGCTCTACATCGCCCCCTGTCTGCTCCCGTACTACTATATTCCAGGAGCTCGCTGGCCTTGCTGCCACCGTACACGCCATCCCCGGCCTCCACATGTTCCAGAAGTACGGAATCCATGACGCATCTCTCATCTCTAGACCAATTCAAAACCCAGGGTTTTTTTATGTTCAAAAAAAGAAAAGAAATCCAGGGTTTTGAATACTTGCCATCCAGTACGTACGCATAACTGTACGCATTTGTTTTCTTCTTCTTCTTCGTCCCTTGTTTTCTTTTGGCACCTGTTTGATCGAACTTTTCCAAAAATGTTGAGGCCCACCGGATTTGCGCTTTTAGACCTGACCGAAAATGGGGACGGGGGTCCCAAGTGGCCACCAAACGAATCGACCAGTGGATACCCGCGACGTCGCGCGCCTCCGGACCACCCAGTGGTTCCCGATCCGCCGTCAGAAATGGACGAAAAGATCTGCGAGCTAGGAACCGAGGATTCATCATGCACGCCGTCGCCGCGCCTTTAATCCGACTGACCGATCGCGCCCCATTAGTTTGGTGCGCCGGCGTACGTCCGCGGGCCGGGACGACGTCGGCGTCACCGACGAACAGGGCACCGCCGCGCCGCAGATCTCTCTTCACGCGGATCCACCGGGCGTGTAATGTGACATGAAACTACCGCATTCTTCCGCCGCGAGTCAAGAGGCCGGGGTCCCGGCCGGAGCCACAAATGAATTGAATTGAACGAGAGATCGCATGAAGCGACCGTGGGACAGCGACGGGGCACATAGGGCATCGTCGTCTTGCGTAATCAGGGGATGATGGATGGGCGGCAGATGGCAATGCCGCACCTAGAACGAATTGACAGAGCATCGTTCTCATCCTTATCCGCCGTCGTCCCCTCCGCGCCGGAATTAGGTCAACACGCGTCTTGAGATTTGCAGACATGGAAAAAAAAAAAGGGTTAGTAGCCAGGGTGCTTCGAGTTAGTAGGTCTACCAGGACTTACGGATGCAAAGAGTGAAAAGACCAGGAAGTCATTAAAAGCAGTGTGTCGCTAGTCTTCGAGCAAATTAAACGAAGTCTACGTCACGTCCGTGTGAAGGAGACCTACGACTTGGGGTGACTCCTGTGCCGAGCTGGCGCGCGGTTCTCGGGCCAATCTCGACGCATGGTTTCATCGGACAGACGCTATGAAAGGTCAAAATCAAAGATGTAGAGTAATAAACAAGCCGCCTACTAGTTCCATGGCACGGAGACTTTTGAGGGGGTTTGGAACGTTAACGGGTGGTTTTCCGGTTGCCAAACTTGTTCTCGTTACCAAAGTCCAACAAGTTGACAATAGTTGAACGCGGGGCGCGCGACGCGAGGTCCACGAATCCGTGTGCCGGCCGGAACGTCGGAACGGGCACCGCTTGCCTTGCCGTGCCCCGGACTCGACACGTTCGTGGCGTCTTGTACTGCGGTCACACAGACACGTACTCCAGGTCGTCACGGTCCTCGTGGCCGCATTCACTCATGACTCGTGGTTGCACGCACGCATTCCTCACTTTGGGGTACCTGCTGGCTCGGACGGTCAGATGGAAACAACCCGCGCGCGCTGTCCATCATGCGAGGCTCGTTCACACGGGCACGCCGCGCCACTCCCGCACACGCGCGCGGCCGGCGCTGCCGATCGATCGAGTGGCCGCCTCGGCGCTTTCTGCCAGCGTGTCAACGCCGTGGCTTTTGTTTAGCACGGGCGCGTCCGGGCAAGGCTGCGGGGTGGTGGGTCGTGGTCGAGGAGCGCGCGCTCCTGAATCCTCGCTTCGCCGCGCGTGCGCGACCGCAGCAGCCCACAGGCTGGACGGGTTGCTGGAGCCCAACCCAACCCAACTCGGCGTGCGCACGCGCTCAAGGAAGGAGTTGCTGGAGCCCAACCCACAACCGCGCCTCCGTGCGATACAGCCCAGTTAATGATTAACCCGGAAGGCCGGAACGACAGCGGAGAAGGTGTACGTACAATGGCAGCTGACAGACGAGTTGCTAATGATTATCTTCTCGTGTTTCTGACACCTAACAGTACTTTGCATCTGTGCAAGATCGATCACGTCTGATAGCCACCCATGTCTATCTTGGTGCGCAGGCATGAAATGGTTTCAAATGATCGAGATCCAACGTTACCATAACTCGGCCGTGTAAATTGTTCAACCCCAGCGCATCACACAGCTATCGTAATCCAACCAACTTTATTCATACCGTAAACCAGCCTATTACACCCAAAGCAATCACTCTACAGACAACAGATGGTCCGAATTGGTAACAAACGTTCTGAATTGCCATACTCTGACGATAGTCTGTCGATACTACTGGGAATTATCTTGGATACACCACAGATCATATGGTTCAGAAATACACAGCAAGTAGGTCACCACTCGGCAAGCGCTGATTTCACAGTAGTAGCTCCAGATCATAAGACTACTTCATCCGCTAACAGGGAGAGACCTCTCTCTTGGTGAGGATCTGCGGTATCGCTCCTCATAGGGGCTCCCGCTTCTTGATCTGCTGTCAACAGGTGAGCGTGAGTAGGACCTCTCCCTGAGCCTGTGTTTTGGATTCGGAGGTGAAGGAGACCTATCAATGAAGCACATTTGAATTGTATCAACGAGAATTCGATACCCTTTAAGACCAAGATACAAGGGGCACACATACCTCGAGTAGCTGCGTGAAGGAGAACGGCCCCTAGAATAAGGAGGGGACCTAGAGCGAGAATATCTCCGGTCATAGGAACGACCTCTGCAATGGGCAGCAAACAATGAATAGAGAAACAATGTGCCATTCAGTAGCAAGGTAGTCGCACTGGGAAGAATCAACAAACCTGACTCTGTCCCTAGCTCTCATCTCCTGAGGCTTCTTCCTATTCTCCTCCGCAAATACAACAGTTATTTGCCTGCCAAGAACTATTTGCCCATCCATGTAGTACTTTGCATCAGCAGCATCTTCAGGATCATAAAACTGCACAAACCCAAATCCTCGGGGCTCCCTGTAGCGGAGCTCAAGAAAATTCTCTTATCAGAGTTCTAAAAAAATCACACTCATTTTTCAAAGATATCAGGTTAGAATTAGTATTTCAGAGCAGACCAGATATCGAACTGGTAAAACTATATGGATGTTTCACATGGTTGCTGATAGAAATAAGAAAAAAACTTAAGTTAAACAGGTAAAAGTGCACTAGGTTGCTGCTGACCTTGCACCCAAGTGAGTTCCAATACAAACTTGAAACTCTTCATGACTTGAGTATCTCTTAAACTTGTAAATATAATTCTTCCCTTCTCTTGAATAGTACTGGGTACTCTTTTAAGTTGCAGATCACTTAATTGAAATTCTCTATTTCTTCCTTCTGTTCAACAGTAATCTTTTAGACTTGTGTCTTCAAACAATTATTTTCACGTTATCTCAAGAGGTGGGAAAAAGTAACCATCTTCAAAGGTTCTATGTCAATACCGCAATGACATAAATACATCTTTTCATAGGGCTGCAACAACTTGTGCAATGCCACAAAGACACAAAGTTGAAGCGAGAGCTACGTTTTTACAAGTAGCTTCTCAGTCACAGAAGCCCATTGGCAACAATCTAGGTTAGTTTCTTACCCAGTGTAATAATCTCTTGGGAGATATATATCTTTAACTCGACCAAACTGTGCGAATGGGCGACGAAGGTCTTCTGGCCTGAAATCAATTATCAATGTACTGTACATTAGAAGGTGACAAAATACAGGAAGAAGGAAGTCTCTTTTGAGACGCTACCTATGATCGCCAGGGCATGCACATGGGAACCATAACTGAATAATAAGCGCTAGAAAACGCAAAGAGAGAATAAATAGAGAGAAATCACTAAGGTGCCAAAACTAACTGAATATCGATTTGGCTCTTGGCAAAATCTCACGTGTACAGGCACGGCCGATGTGGTAACACTGGTCAACCGGATACATCTTTGGAACCTATACCACTATTATCCATTAAGGAAGAAGAATCCTAGAATTGTATAAATAGAAAATAACTGGCGTTACATAAGTTATCCTAGCTTCAGGCTCTATTCAAATGATTTGCTAGGTCTACAAGACAAGATTCCCTTAATGAACAAAACAAACGGGAACATTGCAGATTTGCACTTCAATTAGTTTCTGAGCATGCAAGGCACTGAATTGAGTTTGAATATGTAGATTAACAAACTATCTGTTATACAGCAACAAGCTCTATAGCTGTAATTACAGCAGAAAGTGAAAGTTGGACAAATATTTACCTGCAGTCCCGACGGAGATTCCTGACCAAAAGACTGGTTGGTAGATCTCTACCACGGTCACCATTATAATCACGGGGAGTCGGGCTGCGAGCCCTTCTCCTGTAACCCCTTGGTGGCGAAGGACTGTAACTGTAACCCCTTCTCATATTGATCTAGGATAAATCAATAACATGAGCAGAAAAAAACTATAGTTAGATCAATGCAGTGGTGCTAATGAATCATCTTATTAGACATCAGTAACTTCCTAATGGAACAGTAGATCTGTAGATGCACAAAGAAAGACTTTCAAGAAGACATCAATATATGGAACAGCTTAAGCATAAAGTACCCAACTTTTAAGAAAAGCAAAGCTTTCTATCTCATCACTCTCTCCCTAAAAACTACCTTTTAGGGCATGTTTGGAAGGCTGGTTTTAGTCCCAAAACCTCTGTAAAATACAACTCCTGATTTTTTTACAAGTCTAGCTCCAAAAATCTGTTTGGAAGAGGGGTAATCCAATTTTAAATACCAGCGGTTTTAACGATTACCACCGGAAAAAAATAATCATCTACGGAGGCCTGACTTTTAAAACGACAGATATCGGGACGTCTCGATTCGATTCGCTCTCTTCTCACCACATGACCGAGCCATCCCACCCGGCGGCGGCGGCGGCGGCCAGCAACCGCGAATCAAATAGTAGAATCCTAGGTAAAATTAGCAATTTTCAGCAAACTAACTGCCGATCCTCAACCATCTGAGTGTAGAAATGTAGAATCCTGGATATAATTAGCAGCTAAATAATGGGTACATCTCAACAGATTACCACCGCGAAGCCAGATAGTAATATAGAACCACGTAACACAATTAGCTTCATCAAGGATACGAATCCTCAGAGTACTTACGCAGAACCAACTACAAGATCACGAGCAAACTGAGAAAAACTAACGAAACGCGTCAACGATCCAACAATTTTCGCAGCAGAACCATCGCCAATCAACTAGGAAAAACAAACGACTTGTCTGGCTAATTAACATCCAACGACGAGCCATTCCCAAAACAGCTATACTCGTCAAAGCTGACAACTAATCTGGCCCCATTTCAAAAAATTAGAAAACTAATCTGCGAGGCAAAAACTGCGAGAAAGGAGCACGCACACGCTTACCGCAACGAGCCGGATCAGTCGGGAGCTTTTTTTTTTTTTTTGGGGGGGGGGGGGGGGGGGGGTTGAGCCCTTTGATTAGTCGGGACGACGGGACTCGGCTCGACTCTGGAAACTTCGGGAGGCGACGCGAGAAGGGCCCGGCGCTTTATCACGTGGACCCGTACAGCCCTTGGGTCTGGACACGCGTTGTAACGGAATGCGGTCGAGCGCGGCGGATGCGGTCGTGCGTGTCTTTTAACAACCGCGCATGAAACTACGTTTACATTGAAAAAAAAAGAAGATTAAAAAATAAATTAAATTTGATTGGTTGGATCGGAAGTTCAACGCGACCGGATCCGACCGGTTGGATTAGAACATCAACTTATACCACACATATTACGCCACTCCATACATAACGTTCCTATTGGATGAGCAACTCATCCTGAAGAATGAGAACAACGTGCACTGATGATAGCAACGATCCGCCAAGGAAAAGAACTTAGCACCTAGTACCAAGCCGGCTGCCACAATGCGTGACCAATCGCCGCTAGACCAACGTGGAGTTGCAAACGCATCGCTGAACTCTAACTAGGCAGCACTCCACCGGAACGTGCGGGCCCCCGACCGTCAACACAGGCAGAGGTTGCGAGGTGAGAGGGCGAGAGAGAAGGAGGATCCACTCGTCCCACGCATAACCCTACCATCTTGATAGCCAAGAGCACCACAATGTCGATGAAAAGCTGCCGAGAAGAAGGTCAGAATAGGATCTCCAAAGACGATACTTCCATGATAGAAATGACGTCGAAAATGCTATCGCCGCCTGCCTGAGAGATCTCAGCCAAGGTTTTCACCTGGAGAATCCCATCAGGAAGAGGAGGGTACCTCGACAACACCCCTAAGGAGGGAGCACGACATCTACAAAAACGCCGCTATTGCTGGCCTAGCATGGGTCAAGCAAGACTTTTGCCTGGAAAGCACCCCTTGCCACAACCGTCGCAGCTCCAACGCAGCCAAGGCAAAATCAGCAAATTGCCCACCACACGCACGGGAGCCACCACATCCAAGTCAGCCCACCACCTATGCACTTTGGGTGCAAAACTCTCCATCGCTATCATGGCCCAAGCACGAGCTCCTTCAACACCGTCGCGCCTCAACCCGTGGCCACCGTCACAGCAACCGCTAGCAACGCATGTGAGGTAACTCTGGCACCGTCCGCTGCCACCTCTGCAGCACCTATATCGCAAGCAAGGTGGCTCGGTACCACCAGCCACACCTCCATGGCGTTAGTGGTGCCCCCTCGCTCCGACCGGCGCAAGCCACACCACCATGGTGCCACTAACAAGCCCTGTGTAGACCACCCCTAACTACCACCACGATGCCTTCAAACTGCATCCTTGACGCACGCGGCCACCTCTGCACACGACCGCTTCCGCCGACAGCAGCACGGGACCGTCGAAGCGTCACCTTGCTCCGCGTCGTTGTCATCAGGCTACCTTCGCCATTGCAGCCCTGCCACTAGGGCCCACGCCGTAGGGCCTCCTTCATGCCGCAAGTCCTCCATACGACCACCACTGCCCACACACCCTTGATCCAGCGCGCGGGTCTTCTTCCGCCACTGCAGCCGTGCCGTTGTCGCGACTTAGATCCGTCGGGTCTCACCTTGAGCCAGCAAAAGCAGCCCTGCTATTGCCATCCTAGCCCTCATGCGGGCTTCCGGTGTCGAGCTCTGGCGGCAGCGAGGCGAGAGGCTGGGGATTGGGGTGGCGGCGGCTAGGGTTTGGGGGTGCCGCCTGGGTGAGAGCAACGTGGGGCTCATAGAATAAGAAATAGTGTGTATGTATTTTTTTTTCTAAACCAGGTTGGCTCATTTGTTCAAAAAACTTGGCTTCTTCGGAAGATATAAAAAAATTCGCATGTAATTCAGAAAGTCGTGGAATCGACTCCATTGCCCTCTCCTTCCTCTCCGACAACAGCCTGAGTGCCTAATTGTCCTCCCTGTCACCTCCGGCACACGATGCCAAGACCATGCCAACCTCAACACCATCGTCCACCTCGGGCTCGAGCAGTCACCGTTGCTGCGAAGGGGCTTCCCCTGATCGCGTCTGCACGCTAGGAGGGGCCTCCACTGGCCATCCCGGTCGTGGCCACGTGCCGTGGGAGGCGCATGGAAGGGGCTCCAAGCCATGATGGGCTACTGCCTTGGGGCTGTGCACCGCCAAGCATCTCCATCGGAAAGGGGGCGCCGCATCCTGTCGGCCCTGCCAGGTTGGCTCATTCATTCAAACAACTTGCCTTCCCTGAAAGATATAAAAAAAAATTTGCATGTAATTCGGAAAGTCGTGGATCGACTGCATTGCCCTCTCCTTCCTCTCCGACAGTAGCCTGAGTGCCTGACTGTCCTCCTTGTCGCCTCCGGCGCATGATGCCAAGACCATGCCAACCTCGCCGCCATCGTCCACCTCGGGCTCGAGCAGTCACCGTTGCTGCGGAGGGGCTTCCCCTGGTCGCGTCTGCATGCTGGGAGGGGCCTCCACTGGCCGTCCCGATCGTGGCCACATGCCGTGGGAGGCGCATGGAAGGGGCTCCAAGCCTGGATGGGCCGCTGCCTTGGAGTTGTGCACCACCAAGCATCTCCATCGGAAAGGGGGCGCCGCATCCTGTCGGCCCAGGGTGCGGCACAAGCCACCAATTCGGAGACGTTGAGGGGAAGGACAGGTAGGTCAGCGACCGGGCAGGAGCCACTGGTACAAAAAAACTCGCCTTTAGTCCCAGTTGGTAGGGGGCAAATCTTCCAAAAATCCATTCAGAGGGGGATCTTTAGTCCCGGCTCACAAGTCACAAGTCACACGATTTTTCACGCGAAATATGCGCGTATGCAGTGCATGGCCCACGATCTCAAGCCTCGCACGTAGCTTACTTACCATCCCACCTACACAACACATCTATACAGGGGGTTCAATCCTTTTGTATTAACTCGTGAGGAACTCTTTAGTCTCTTTAGTCCCGGTTGGTAACACAAACTGAGACTAAACGGTCCGAGGGATTTAGCCCTTTTTCAGCCACTCGTGGGGCACCATTTAATCCGGGTGGTAACACCAACCAGGACTAGGGTGACTAAGACCAACCGGGACTAAAGGGTCCCCCACGGGTGGCTGATTTTTTCAGCTGAGACTAAAGGGTCTTGCATGTGTGGCCGATTTTTAATCCGGGACTAAAGAGGGTCCTTTAGTCCCAATTGTTATTTGATCCCGAACTAAAACCCCTTTAATCACGGATTATCTTTAAATCGGGATAAAAATGTTTGCATAAAAGGTGAGTTCTCCGCCGATGAGCAGCGTGCGCGGAGCTGTTTTGGTGCGATCCCTTTTTTGTGCGGTTGATTGAATGAAGGCATGGGTAATATGTCAATTTCGGCGATCATGACGTGTACAGTGTCTGATATAATCGTGGAGGACTGACCACAGTACTAACCTTAGATCGATACCAAGTGTATTCAGATACGCAAATACGGCATTTAAAAAAAGATACACGGACACATTTCAACATTTTTTAATATAGATAAATACCAATACATAGCAAAGTACATAACAATAAACTAATGTTCAATATGGTAAAATAGCAGTGAACATAGGTTCTTTTTATATTAAGGATAAAATCTGGCCTTCTATATCCATATGTGGATATATACAATCATAGGTTAAAAAAGTTTTTAGCTCTCATCCTCAATAATGAGGAGCTCAAAAACACAAGAAAGGGAACTATAAGACAAAGAAAAAAAATAGGAAACTAAGCTTCATTCTATTTCTTCGTCCATGCTTCTAACTTGCATTGTCCTTATGTAGAGCCATCCATCACATCTTTCATTTTTTATCTGCTTAGAAACTTGATGTTGGACTTTCGTCTGCTTAGAAACTTGATTTTGGACTTAGAATACTTATCTTCTATCGCTTGCACGACAGACTCTGCCTTAAGTAATGAATGTCAGGCCAAAAGGACTTTCAAGAGGACGTCTCCAAGAAGGACGGTGGAGACGCCGTCGCTGCCCATCCAGCGAGCCAGAGTAAGGCTGTCACCTAGAAGACCGCTGACCTTGCAAAAAGCACCACAGCAAATCCCTCAAGGAAGGTAAAACTTTCGCATGTAGTTCCTGAACGACCATATCATCATCACA
Source organism: Setaria italica (assembly GCF_000263155.2). NCBI lineage: Eukaryota > Viridiplantae > Streptophyta > Magnoliopsida > Poales > Poaceae > Setaria > Setaria italica. Next base: position 46,470,794 of record NC_028451.1, on the reverse strand, counting down.
ACGAGAAATCTATTGACCTCCTGCCATACAACGTGAAAGAGGTATTGAGGACCTGCTGGAGGTCGAGTAAGTGGCCATATCCCAAGGAAGGGCCGCCATACCCACAACCACCAAACGGCGGCGGGCAGATCCTCGCGAGGATGAAGATTGCAGCAGGCACAGTAGAGATGACGTCCGCCTCACCGTGACTACACCCGGCGACGAGAAAGGGTCGGGTCCTCCCACGACGGCACTGACGGCGGCCACGGGACTTGGGTGCCGGCAGCGCCGCCGCACTGGCCTCAAAAGCAAGGGCCCCGCATGCCGGTAGCAGCACGCCCACGCCCCAAGCCGTCGCGAGCCCAGTTGCTGCCGCCAATAAGGCCGCCCCGCGTAGCAGGACGTTGCAACGGAGGAGGAGCACAACGGCCAGATCCACCCCACGGGAGCCCATACTGTTGAAGAGTATATGAGCCAGTTTTTCCATGGTTTTTCGGTTCACGGGACTACAGTTTATGGGAGGCAAAATATCTTGGGCCGTTTCTCGAGTGGATTGGGCCGAAAGGCATTGTACGTACGTAACGAACTCGTCATCAGGGTTTGGCCTATATTATTGGCGCTACGCATGTG
>NC_028451.1:46214757-46467826 GCF_000263155.2 Setaria italica | reverse complement strand
CCAAGGCCGTCCATCACAAACCATCATCAGAATGATGGGTAGGCATTTCGCCCAGCCATTGATTCAAAAATTAGACGGAGTGGAGCAATGTGCGAGCAAATCCGCTGTCATTTGTTGCGTAGGGGTTTCGTGAGTAACTATCGGGTACGGAATACGCACAGTGAGGGCGGCCTTAATGAATCTAAGACAACAATAAAATACAAAAAGATCGGGCTGCAGCCATGCATGGAACCTGGGGGGGGGGGGGCTCTACCGTTCGATGGTAGAAGCGGCTCTGGCGGAGTGGAAGACGGAGGGGGAGGCTGATGAGGAGATGGATTTCGGATCGGATGATGAAGCCTTACGGGCTAAGTATAGCCAGTTTCGCCGCTTCTGGATGGCTCTATGGTCCAACGTCTTCGGTTCATTCGATGGCATCAGTGAGTTCTCGATTACTCGTCTGCATCTATTATCTTAACAATGGTTCATTCGGTTCATTCGATGTTTTGCATCTGGATCGATTGGTAAGGTAATATTGCTAACTTACCCTGATGTTTGTTAAATCCCACTAGATACATAGATGTGTGTACAGTAGTGGAGGAACGTGCTATTGTAGACATTATAATGATTGCATTTGTCAACAATTTTTCACTGTTTACACACGCATTAGGTAATTATCCAGTAAAGATTCATGTACGCATGCTGTTGGTTGCTGCCTAGTGCTGTATGCCTGTATGTACATGGATTTGGGTAATGGGCATTTGAGTTTAAGTGCTGAACGGTGTTGGCTTGCTGAACTAGTAAAGATTCATGTACGCATGCTATTGGTTGCTGCCTAGCTAGTGCTGTATGCCTGTACGTACATGGATTTGGGCAATGGTCACTTGAGGTGTTGGCTTGCTGAACTTCGGAAAAGGTCATACAGCAGAGGGACTCTCCCAAAATTCTTCACGTGGGTCCATGCTCAACCCTTGTTCCGCCTTTGTGTGTGTAGGGCCAGTAAATTACAATAGATATTCTACCCCGCACATGATAGTTACTGTCATTTTTGCTATTATTACTGCTGCTGCTAGTTGATATCATCCTAACCCACGAAATATCCTTCAACATTGTGCAGCGCACATCCCTGCCATGCGTTATACAGATGATCCTTCACCACCACGGCATGCCTGTTGCTGTCATACTTTACAGTTCTTTTCAGCTAAGATCGCAGAAATAAGAGGGGGCTTACAGTTTCCGCTCGATGTATTTGGTATCATTGCTGTACGTGACTCAATTGAACCAAGACGCAATATTGTCTTCAGTCGTCCAAGGAACAACTGCCAAACACTCACTCAGCAGGTTCACAGCATTTCTTAATCAACATTCATTCTTTTGGCTGTTTCTTGCTTTGCTTCCTATCACACCTTATCTTCTACAAAGTTTCAGTTGAACCTGTATTCCTTATTAATTTTCATCACCATGCATTCGTGTATAAAGTTAGCAACCAACTTGTATTTACTCATGTACCATCTCAGTCAATCCATTCAATTCCGTCAATGACAGCCTTTTGTGATCTTACAAAACAGAGCCCATGGTTTTTCTTTGCATTAGAGTCATCTATACAGATCAACTTATGTGCAAGAAGGTGAAAAGAATATTAAGATAGACATGTTGTAAAGATCATCATATGAGAGCTGAGCATCAGTTGGTAGAGCAGTGAGTCACTTTAGGTTTAGGGGTTGCCCCCACTTTTTTATTTTTCAAACAGGAAAAAAAATAGTCATATTACTGTGTGAGGGCACATGTGTTGTTCACTTGGACAAAACCAATTAGGCAATTACTGATTCAACACATCAGCTTCGGTTCTTGCATCTAGCTTCGGTTCTTACATCTTTAATATTGGGATAAGGGAGCTATTCCAAATTGTGGAGTACATGCAGAGCCTGTAGGAAAACACATTCTGCATTTGTTTAATTAGATGCTGAAAGTACCATTCAGAACTCCAAAACCTTTACATGCCAGTGCTAGATGGTTTCAAGCATTTCAAGCCTGGCCTGTAATTGTTTCAGGTTTTATCTGCAAACCATTGGCATAAAAATACTTTTAATGGTACACATCTTGATGGCTCTGGTTGTTTGTGCCTAGCAATCCTGGTCTTTTCATCATAATCATTAAGTTAATAGTTTCGTCCATCCTTTTGTGTCGCACACCGTACATGTTATGCTGACACTTTGCCGCTAAATTTCTACCTCTTTTTAACCTTTCCTTTACCCATTGTTTATGTTTATGTAATGGTTCGCAGGATCCATATTTAGAACTGATAGGCCCTACTCGTGCCATTGTGGTAAATGATCCTGCGACCATTGAGGTTATGCTAAAAGTGAAGGGCAGTGCTGAATCTGACGATAGAATCCTATGCATTCAAGCTGAGCAGTTACGAGTCTCTCCTACAATCCAATGTCAGCGCCTGTTAGAGAGAGCTTTCATTAGCAAGCGTAGCACAGTGTTTTTTACACTTGGACAAATTCGTTCATCGGTGGAGGCCACAATCTTTGTTCGTGTCATGGGTGGGTCATGGCGATGTGGTTTTCATGGTCAATTTGGTGCCCGTGTTACCAGAGATCCCCGTGGTCGTGCTCCTGACACCAGTATTGATTATGAGAAAGTCACCCTGCTTGTCTGTGAGGACTTGGTTGAGCAGTCACGTGTCACTGATTCAGGAGACATCTTGCTTTCCCGCCGTGTTCTCTCTGCTGTAGCTGGTGGAAAGCTGATAGTTTTTGTTAGGGCATGGCAAGATGACGGCAATATTGTGAGAAATGAGGCTGTTTTCACGCCGAAGAAAGCTGGTAGAAGCACATCTGATAAGCTTGAATTTGGTTTCTGTACAATGGAAGTCACTGTCGCCTGGTCGCTCATATCATTTCGGGAATGATTGGTGTGTCTGCTAATTGAAGCTTACGGCCTGTTTGATCCAGGGACTAAATTTTAGTCATGCACTTTTAGCTACATGTGTTCGTGGACATGCTCCTGTTTGGTACCTAGTTAAATTTATGCGTCTACAATTTCATGGGCAGGCGTTTTGACGTTTGTCACAAATGTCAATGTGGCTACCCATGCCTTTTCGACTCGGTGCTCCACTTATTATCTCGATCATGTGCCACTTGGCATGGTTTTAGCAAAAATGTGTGGTAGGGTGTGGAAGCAGCAGGCAACAGGCCTTGATTACATTGTTCTCGTTAGCGGGGTTATAAGCTTCATACGCCATACATTGTGACTCCCTCTTCCTGCATTACAGTAAACAACATGGATCCGAATACTCATCGCCACTTGTTGAGAAATATCATGGTCGCTGCTTGTTAGGAAATCAGGTTTAATTTAGCGCACTTTACACAAGTTTTTAGGAAAAAAATGTTTTAGCAATATAAGCAGTAGGGAGTGGCATTATGCACAGGTTTCATACTTTCAATCCTTACGCGAAATTGGTAGAAAGCATCAAGTAGCACCAAACAATTAGACATAGATTGAAGACTTGGGTTTTCTTAATACTTCCTCCGTTTTGGCTTAGAAAGCATAAGTTTTGGTGCTTTTCTAAATACATAGATTTTACTATATATCTAGATATAACGTGTATCTATATGCATAGCAGAAATCATACATCTAGAATTGTCAAAACAACTTACAATTTAAAACTGAGGGAGTAGAATATTAAGATTGGAAGATTTGCTAGAGGACATCGAACAATCATGGTCATTGCTACAGACACTTTCCGTCTGCAAATAAAACCCCCTTCAGTATTCCATAGCAATTACCACAAGTTTAGTGTGTCCTCTAGCAAATTTTGCCACCTCATGGGTGGTGGCTAAATAGTTGTTACCGTGTACATGGTTAGCAAGTAGATGCAAAAAGGTAATTTCACTTAGACTCTCGTATATTGTGCTTGTTTATATTGCAATCATCTAAATCTGTATGGTTAGTAATTTTCTCCCCACGAGATTTTGAACAGAAAACATGCTTTCAGATATTGAGATGGCCTTCTATGGAGTTTATAGTATTAGTGTCATCTATGGAAAGTATAGTGTTGTAAAACAACAGCAACAATAATTAACTGAGAGAAGAGAAGATAGTAGAATAGAAGATAATTCAACTATATAGAAAATATTGAGATTGTAAGTAAAAGGACATATTTAAGAAGGTAACAGGAAAAAACTTTATATCAGAGACTTAGCACTGTTAGGTCACCGAAATTCAAAATTATATAACTCAAAACGATGGATATTTCTTCACCGCGTTTCTAAAAGATTATAGTCTCATTAGATCACAGCTAATTATATACAAGACCAAGACGAAGTTTACAACTTCAGAAACTGCTCCAATGATGAACACAGGAATGATTTACGCCATTCCAGGAGAGCAGGCAGCAACTGCAGCTAAAAAGCACCTTTTGGTACCATTCATGCCATCCCTTGAGAAATGACAACATTCAATGCCTTCTCATCCAGCAAAGATAGAATCAAAAGAGAAAAAAAGAAGAATCAAAATCCCCAATCATCTCTATGCAAAGATAATTCTGAACCTATGCAAAGATATGTTACTGCATATAATTCTTTATCAGTAATTCTGAATGTGAATGCAACTTCAAACCCAGTGCATAGTAAACTTTTCTCAAGAAAAAGTTGACCATAGCTTTACATCAACCATAATACTCAGACATACTTATTTTTTAACTATAAATTATAAACAATTTGCAATTGGTAATAGAAGGGGCTGTTTCCTTTTCATGAATTAAATTGGGCTACCTCTTTGGATCACAGTGGCAAAGTCTTTGTTTGGGTGTGCTGGAGCTGGTTACAACATTCCTGAAACGAACATGATTCAGCTGGGCACAAAAGAAACCAACAATGAATCAAATAGCAGCACATAGATGCAAATTTTACCTGAGAAATAGATAGCTGAAGAATTTTAATGTTCGAGCAGAGAAGCATCAGTTAAGCTTCCACATAAACTTGAAGCTAATTTTCCATTGTTTGCAAGCACATAGCCAGTCGAAAGCTCTATTAGGTTCCCAAGCGCACTATGGCTACAAAGAAAACTGAGTGAAAAATGCTACGTACTGAGGGAGGGAGGGCTCACTGACCTTCCGAAGGTACAGGATCCTGCAGTCTTGGTGAAGCTTATTTGGAGACCAATCCTGCAATTTCAATAATAAGAGATCCATTAATCATGTGTAACAAAAAGCATAAGGCTATAAATGTTGAAAACCAGAGAGCCATTGGAGATATTCAGTGAGAAGCTCTTCACTGTCTGAACTTCTGGAATGGCAAGATCTTTCTTTCGTTTTTAGATTCACAGTGACTACAATGCTGGAATAGTAGAATCGGGATTTCAGAGTCCAAGCAGATCATTAAGGGGTGTTTGGTCTGAGCAACCAACCTATTCTAGATGAAGTGGTGCATCATGAGTCCATTCCTCAAATTTGGCGAAATAATCCTAGTACTAATTATTAGCTTGCGAGGATTGGAGTGATGATGGATCAACACCTTCCATTCTATAAACCCAATAAAAAAAAGTAAGGAATGAGAAGATGATGGACTACCTAATTCCTCAAACCAAACACCCTATAACATTACTGATCTCTGTAAGTCTGTATTCTAATTCTTTGGTTGGGAGATAACCCTAGTACAAGAAGAGAGAGGTTTGCATTGACAAGGGAAGAAAAAGGGCAACTGACACAAGGAACTCAAAAGAATTAATCCATCCAAGCATCCATCGCATTCACAGGTGAGAGATTTCAACATGTAGAGAAAACATCAATCTTTACCGGCAGCTGTAGCTGGTTGAGCAACAGGCGCCCTGAAACAGGAGCTGGCGAATGTCTGGATGGTGAGCACGACACGGCCCCGGCGTTGACGCCGAAAGGCATCTGCGAAGTCCGGCAACCCGCGCCCAGGAACGTGCCGTCGTCGTCCCACCCGACCTCGACACGCCAGGGCTTGGCCTTGCCGGGGGGAGGGGCCGACGACGAGGGCCTCCCTGGCACCTATTCTCGCAGGGAGCTCGTCAGGGATGTGCTGCAAAGCAAATGCAAGATAGTCAGTTCCACGGCCGGGCCGGAGACAAGCACCCCGGCGAAACGAGCGCAAGCAACTGAGTGTCGCAGGTAAAGGGCAGCCGCACCCTTGAAAGCCTGGCCGTGGCGGCGCCACCGCTGGCTGACGACGCCATTGGGAGTCCGCCGGACGCGCGCGGATGAGGGTGGTGAGGCTTTGGGACTCCGCCTGCAGTGCCGCCAGCCCCACCGCCTGGCGCCTGTCAGGCCTCCGCGCGTTCCCTAAGGACGGCAAGCCCGGCCCTCCGCACCGACGGCAGCAACTCAGCCAGACCACGAGCGGCGGCCATCACCACTATGAGTTGCGGCGGCGCTCGCCGCAGCAACCGCGTGGATCACGGCTGGCCGCGTCCGCGCTGCTCAACCCCACCGGACGACCTTTTTGATCGGTGAGGGCACCTGCCAATGGCGGTGGCACCAACCCCGGCAGCAGATCCCTTCGCGACTGGCCTCGCCTACTCCGGCGGCGCTCGCTTGCCATGTGGATCCGATCAGCCAAAGGGACCACGGCGCGGAGGGGCTCCCCCGAGCAGCGGCTTGAAATTCCCCAGGCACGGCAGCGGCCTACTACCGAACAGAGGCCGCCTGCAGTAGCTCCCCCTCCTGCACAACTACAGAGGAGTCGCGGTCGGGATGGTCGCGATGAGGTGGCTCCCGATGGTCGCCGCGGTAGCGTCGTCTGGTGCCTGCCCATAGCGTATGACGGCTGCTCGGGCACGCCGCAGCAGCTCCCCATTCCACTCCGGCGTGCCGCCAATCGGATCTCCTCCTGTTTCCCTCCGCGGGTGCCACCCCGGGATCGTAGAAGGTGCCGCCGATCCGTTTGCCGGAGATGGTCCGTGCGCCGGAGATCGATGGAGCGAGGGTAGGCAGGCGGCTGCTCGGGCTTCTGGCGTTGGGAGATTGGGAGGCACAGGGGGAGTTGATGTTTGCAATTTACGAGGGCTATTTTGCAAAATCGACTCCATCGGACAATCTCAGCCGTTTGCTCTGGATCAGACGCTCGACAAACGGGTATAGCGGAACGACGTACGACGAAGCCCTTCTTTCTTTTCATTATACAGCAAAAAATATTATTTTTGTCTGATGGAAAAAATTCATGTATTTATACAGCATATTTTTTATACAGTCATAGATATAGAGTTGTGTTTTTTGTAGTATTAGCTGGACCGAAGGATTATATTCCATTGAACTGGCATGATGCATGGTGCTTCTCTAGCGTCGTTTTTTTTCTAAGCACACAGGTTTCCATGGTAGGTAGGAAACATGCTTTCATGCTTTGATGGGAAGCACAGTCACACCCAACATAACCGCCCAGATGTATCTTGTTCATTGCTGCAACTTCACTTCGGGCTAATGCCAACACCGACTCCAATGATGATTTTCTAAGTATGTTCTCATTCCGGTACATTAAAAAAACCTCCGTTCAGGTACATGCACTGTCCAAAATTCTAAACCAAACAATGAATAATGTAAGATACAAATGGATGCAGAGCTAAAACTTTGCAACAGACACCATCTATAGAAGTAGAACTGAAGATATACAGCTAGAGTATGCTACTTAGTTAAAGAAAGAATAGTAGCACGTAGTTTCATGACGTTGCAGAGAACAAGCACTCCATTTCAAAACCATATAGAAATAGAATGCTAGCATGTAGTTTCATAACGTAGCAGAGAAAGTGCAGATAAACACTCCGAAACCATCACACAGTCTTTCTAACTACCTCCAAAAAGTGATAGACTTCTTCACGTACTGAAATCTCATTAGTTTACGGGATCCTCATCGGCTTCGGCTCCCCCCTGAGGCTCATCGAACCCCGATTCTTCCACCTGAGTGGCTGCACCTTGCTGCGGTGTGAAGAGGGTCAGCTCCTCATCATCCGTTAGGCCCAACTTGCTGGTGTCGATCCTGACGAGAAGAAGCTCCCCGTTGTTGCCTGGTGCCGAGTATCCCGCCCATCGTATCGAAACTGTGTACCTCCATGTAACGCTAAGGCAACCTCTAGTCAAGTGCTATAGTACCATTGACACAAGCATCCAGAACCTCTTCTGAGAACGTGCTGAAGTAGTGGATTTTCTGCCAGTGTTCTGAGATCAGCTTTGTCGGAGGAGCGTTGTTGGCGATTCTCTCATCCATCTCCCTTTCTAGAGACCCCAGCCATCTCGGCTCGCAGTAGGTTACCATCATGTTGTAAACTGCCCGCTTGAACTGGTCAGTGATGCACTGGTTATCTTCAAACTTGGCAAGCGCAAACCACATGTTTACGAGAGAGTAGTCGCCACCAGGCATAACTTCGTCACCTGAGAAAATCACAAAAGTTGCACTGGCATAGAGTAAATGTACAACATCAATATAAAGGGCTGCTCTGTTCTAAAAAAAATGCACATGGAAGCGAAGTAATGAGTTGAACTTACGCTGAGCCGTAACCACTGTTCAAACTGATGGTTGTAGCGTTGATGAAGGGTGGAAGAGCAATATCATGGTCATTGAACTGAAACCACCTGCCATTGGCTTGCACTCCAGCTTGAATCTCCTCATCTGTTAGTAGAAGCACTCGACGAAAGGTGAGGAAATACAAGTCACTATCCCTGATAAGGAGATCCACTGCCCAGTAACGTCCGAAACATGATGAGTTGAACAACCTCAGTATATGGTGGCTGGATATGCCCTGATAGGATTATGCACAGGAGTGACTACCACAACCTGCCCTTCAACCACGACAAAAAACGGAGCGCTGGCAAATGTCCATCTCTTGAGAATGCGTAGAGTCTCTCTATAACTGTCAATCTCTCCAGCAACATCGCCATGGGCAATGGGAACATCCTAGCATCATATCATAAAAATAATTTGTTAAAATATGCAATGCATACTTGGAACATTATAGAAGATTGTGGAGATCTCAAGAGACTAACTTTGCCATGTATAAGGATAAGATCATGGCAAGGTATGAAGGTTCTAGAAAATTGGGGAAAATGCATAAGCCATAGTTGCCATGCTTCATGGTGAAGTATAGAATACTCTAAAACTAGATATTTTAGTATGGTAGAAATATAAGAAACTAGATAGCGATGAGGAGGATTTTAGAATTAGGATATTTTGTATGGAAGAGTGTGGAAGTTGCCATATGGCAACATCACAATGATCATGAGCACCTATAAATAGAGGTGCTCCCCTCCCTTCTAGCCATACCATGGCATAGAGTGGCATGTGAGCCATAGGTGAAGAAATGGAAAGGTTGCAATGTAGTGTAGTGGAGTCATTGTATGGTGGTCACATAAAGAGTGTAAGAGTGAGTGTTGTATCAAGTTGTGAGTAGGTGAATAAAAGATTTGAGTTCCCTTGTAGAGAGTTGGTCTCCCGTATTGGTGCCAATGCGAAGGTCTCCTCAGAGTAGTGTGAGTATAAGGTCCACAGAAGAAGTGGTGCCACACCACTTTGGTGCCACTTCTAGGGAGTCGGTATTAAAGTTTGGGCGCCGATTTCTTCACATAATTATTTGTAGTTTATGGAGAAAAGAAATCCCCATGGATATGTATCTTGTTCATTGCTGCAACTTCACTTGGGGCTAATGCCAACACCGACTCCAATGATGGTTTTTTAAGTATGTTCTCATTCCGGCACATCAAAAAAAACCTCCGTTTAGGTACATGCACTATCCAGAATTCTAAATCAAACAATGAATAATGTAAGATATAAATGGATGTAGGGCTAAAACTCTATAGCAGACACCATCTATAGAAGTAGAACTGAAGATATACAGGCAGAGTATGCTAATTAGTTAAAGACAGAATGGTAGCATGTAGTTTCATGACGTTGCAGAGAACAAGCACTCCATTCAAAAACCATATAGAGACAGAATGCTAGCATGTAGTTTCATAACGTAGCAGAGAAAGTGCTGAGAAACACTCCGAAACCATCACACAGCCTTTCTAACTACCTCCAAAAAGTGATTGGCTTCTTCACGTACTGAAATCTCATTAGTTTTCGGGGTCCTTATCGGCTTCGGCTCCCTCTTGAGGCTCATCGAACCCCGGTTCTTCCACCTGAGCGGCTGCACCTTGCTGCAGCGCGAAGAGGGCCAGCTCCTCATCATCCATTAGGCCCAACTTGCTGATGTCGATCCTGACGAGAAGAAGGTCCCCGCTGTTTCCATCGGTGCCAAGTATCCCGCCCATGGTGTCTAAACCGTGTACCTCTATGTAACGCTGAGGCAACCTCTGGTCAAGTGCTATAGTACCATTGACACAAGCATCTAGAACCTCTTCTGAGAACTTGCCGAAGTAGTGGATTTTCTGCCAGTGTTCTGAGATCCGCTCTGTCGGAGGAGCGTTGTTGGCGATTCTCTCATCCATCTCCCTTTCTAGAGACCCCATCCATCTCGGCTCGCAGTAGGTTACCATCACGTTGTAAACTGCCCGCTTGAACTGGTCAGTGATGCACTGGTTATCTTCAAACTTGGCAAGCGCAAACCACATGTTTATGAGAGAGTAGTCGCAACCAGGTATAACTTCATCACTGGAGAAAATCGCAAAAATTGCAATGGCATAGAGTAAATGTACAACATCAATATGAAGGGCTGCTCTGTTCTAAAAAAATGCACATGGAAGCAAAGTTATGAGTTGAACTTAAGTTGAGCCGTAACCACTGTTGAAACTAATGGTTGTAGCGTTGATGAAGGGTGGAAGAGCAATGTCATGGTCATTGAACCGGAACCACCTGCCATTGGCTTGCACTCCAGCTTGAATCTCCTCATCTGTTAGCAGAAGCACTTGGCGAAAGGCGAGGAAATACAAGTCACTATTCCTGATAAGGAGATCCACTGCCCAGTAACGTCCGAAACATGATGAGTTGAATAGCCTCATTATATGGTGGCTGGACATACCCTGATAGGATTATGCACAGGAGTGATTGCCACAATCTGCCCTCCAACCATGACAAAAAATAGAGGGATGGCAAATGTGCATCTCTTGAGAATGCGTAGAGTCTCTCTATGATTGTCAATCCCTCCAGCAACATCGCCATGGGCAATGGGAACATCTTAGTATCATATCATAAAAATAATTTGTTAAAATATGCAATGCATACTTGGAACATTATAGAAGATTGTGAAGATCTCAAGAGACTAACTTTGCCATGTATAAGGATAAGATCATGGCAAGATAGGAAGGTTGTAGAAAATTGGAGAAAATGCATAAGTCATAGTTGCCATGCTTCATGGTGAAGTGTAGAATACTCTAAAACTAGATATTTTAGTATGGTAGAAATATAAGAAACTAGATAGCGATGAGGAGGATTTTAGAGTTAGGATATTTTGTATGGAAGAGTGTGGAAGTTGCCATATGGCAACACCACAATGATCATGAGCAATCCTATGTACACTGATTTTATCGTATAGTGGTTGAGGTTTAAACGTAGCAATCCTATGTACAGTTGAGCCTTATCACTTGGATCGCTCACTTGGAACTCAACAGCCACAAAGCACATGCTGTGGTTTATCCTACATAGGCTCAACCCAAACCAAATAAATAATGTTGTTTTCAACGAATTAAATTGTGAAATAGCAATAGTAGGTAACAAATGTTAACTAACTCACATGTTGTATACAGGCAAAAGGTAATAGACACAAGTTTTTAGTTAGTTGCAATAATCTAATTTATTTGCATATTGAATAGAAATATTTCCTAGATGCAACAATGCTAGCCAAAAACAATCAAACTAAGGGCATTTGTCTTGCAACTACATAATTGTAGCTCTGTTGATGCTGAGAAGTTCCCTAAACCAAATAGTACTTATCAGTAACCTCGAATGAGGTACCGTTGCAGCCACTACAATGGAGCGTGCAGGTCCTGACCACCGCTGGTGCATGGAAGAAGGAGCAGCGACCCTTCCTGCGACGTGGCGGGGCATCTTGGCGCACGGCTGCCTGTGGCCGCCACGATCGTGCTCCCCTTCGAGATAGGTCTCCCCGGATCATCGAGGTGAGCAGCTAAAACAAAAAAATAAGCTAGATGTGGAGGAGGGGAACAGAGGAACTCCCAACTCCATCCATGGAGACCTCCTGTTCCTAACCCAGTTGATGGAACCAGCTACATTTGGGTCATGCCCCCTAATCTACACCCGCGAGGCTACATCCGCGAGCCATCAGATCTGTGACGGAGTCAGGGTTTAGGAGGAGCGAGCTGGAGTGTTTTTTTTTTGCGATCTACTTTGCAGGTGACACAGTGATGATGTCGGCGGTGATGGTGCAACGGTTAGGTCGGCCGCAAGGCAGCGGTGAGGTCGGCCGCGACCCGCGATTGCTCCACTTCCGATCAACTCCAAACGAAGTCCCAACACCAAGTGCGTGCCAGCAATAAAGGGCGAGATGAGAGTTTTTTTTTACCACAGCCTAGCAGGGGAGCACGCGCACATCTGTAGCGGTAGAGTTCAAGACCTACTGGCGGCGCTCTTGCCGGAGACGGGGGAGAAGTTAGGGTACCATGGGGTTTTCGACGCCAGTGGCGATGACGGCTGAGTGTGAAGCCTGTTGTCTTAAATGCAGGATGGGTTAGCGTGGGGTTTGAAACGGCCAGGACATTGTTTTAAACTGATGCGCAGCGCAAGCGCCAGTCAGGCACGACTGCTTTTGCAAAAGCATGGCAGGGCTAGGCGAGGGGCGAGTGCTACCTGACAACAGGTCACAGCTGGAGAAGTTGAAAGGGTAAGGGTTCTATTCGCTTCAGCTTATAAGCCACTTGAAAAGCTGAAACGGCTGATTTGTTGTGAGAGGAAAACACTGTTTGGTGGCTGATAAGCTGAAGCGAACAGACATGATTCAAAAACTCAAACACAGGAAAGTAAAAATAAACGTTTAGATGTAGCATAAAAAATACAAAAACGTAATAAGAGAGGGTGACACAAAGGAACCTTTTACGAGGTTCAATACTTGGTACAATTCCTCCAAAATCTCCGTAGAACAAGCCACCCTAGTACAAATTTTATAAGATTTGTAACAACTCAATCGTTTGTTCTAAAGGGCTTCATAGAAAAGTTTCCTATAAGATTTTTATTCTCTAAAATTCCTCAAATCTTCCTTCGTTCCAAATGGGAGAGACGCTAAGTTTTGCTTTTCAAAAAATATTAAGTCTATATAACATTTAAAGATACTATAATGGTGTCTTATTAAATCTTAAATATTTTCTTGAGTAAATTGCATTTATTATACATCAACTTAACAGGCGTGTACAGATTGAATCAACAACTTGTAAATTGCTTAATTTGCTGCGACAACTTGGTAAACTTATGTAATCTTCTTGTTTTCTTTGTTTTGTAAATATCTTTTATCTTTTTAATATATAATCATCATGGGCCTCACACCCTTTCAGTTCCATAAAAAATAATTTGGCAAACTATTCATCCTAATTTCTCTTTACATGAAAATAAACTAATATACACCATTTTTCTGCTCCACCTAAACCAAGCAACAAGAACTCCTTCCGACGGATGTTAGTACCAGGGGTACCTGCATGTCAATGGCTGCAGGCCCACCAAGTAAGACTACCGGCGCGTCCACCGTATCGCTCTACCTCACCTAGATTAATCAGCGGGCCCAATTGAGGGGTTGACATCATCCGCGTCTTCCTAACCTGTCCGAGTGGATGGGCTGAGCCCAGGTGCGGGACCTATTTCCGATCCTCCTAGGCTGGCCCCTGCCTCGAGAACCTGCCACCCGTCCTTGGATGCCAGCCTCGCAGGCGCCCTGACCCCGTGAAGGGGTTCGAGCGGGGAGGGCGCGACCAAGGCCTTGGTCAGTCAAACATCCTGTTGACCCTCTGTGGCCGCCCGTACTCGGCGATGCGATGCAAACAATCAGGCCACATCTAGCCCTATGCTACACAGGACCTGACACGAGCCATACCTAGCACTATGCGGGGCGTGCGCTCCACTATTCTAACCACCCCTGGCGTTGCGCCCGCACCGCCTCGACAACAGCGGCACAACAATGGCCACGCCTCCCATGACGCAGCATAGGATCTGGACGGTGCTAAGACCGCGTGAAGAGACTACAACGGGCTTTGTTGGCACTCCTTAGCCTTACAGAATAAATCCGCAAGCGTACGTATATCGATGTAGCGTTCACCCGGGAGTATTCCAGAGTATCGATTTTCACGGGGAATGTGAGGTGATCTAATCCTAAACTAATTTATCTAGATGGATGGTAAGGGTGATGACAAAGAGAGAGGAGATAGATAAGCAGGAGGGTAGAGAGGGTACTTGTGTAGTAACACCGACTATTCTGATGAATCAAACGGATCATAATTACACACGCGAGTTCACTTCGGGCCTATCCCTAAGTCCTATAGTCCAGAACTAATGTGGTGGGCTACGTCGACTGGATAGGACTGTCACCATGGCGGCTACTAACTATTCCATTGAACTAGGTGCAAACCAAGGTAATCTCTAGCCTAGACACCACGTCAACACTTTCGATCACTACCTTACTCGAGCTCAGAAATAAGGCACTCACTCAAAGTAGGATAAACTACTAAGCAGCGAACGAGGAACCAGTGAACGAACGTAGGCAAGAACTCATGCTTAATTACTTATAGGAACAAGAGTTACCAAACAAGAACTGTATGATACTCAAAGTTGAGCCACATCTGCCGAGGTACAAGGTGGAAGAGGGGCCGATAGCTCCGGCTCCTCCCCTACATTCTCACCTCACCTCTCTCCCTATTTTCTAAGTGTAGTATTAGCAGCGCTTCGCTTCTTGGATCTCCTCTTCTTGTGTGTTTGCAAATGAGGTGAGATCCTCTTATAGCTTCAATAGGTTGGTTTTGGAGGAGGGGGTACTCTTGTAGGTGAGCAGCAGAGGTGGTTTGGTTGTGGACTTGGGGTCGGCCGCCATTTGCACCATCTGAATTGCTTCCTAAGGTCGGTTGGATGATGGACCAGGGTTGACTTCCTGTCTAGATAAGGTTTGGTGGGTTGGCCCACCTTGGGAGGGTCGGCCCTAAGGTTGGCTGAACCTCGTTTTCCACCATCTTGACACGTGCCATAGCATGGATGGCCTCCTGGAGTCGGTAAGTGTCTATCTTGGGGGTTGTATATCCGTGGCCGCCAAGGGTGGGCTCGGCTGAACCTAACTACTGGCCTTGCAGCCCTCCGATCCACTGCTCTGAGTCCTCCCTTCCCCCGCCGGCAAGCGTGTCGCCCCTTCTGGCCTCCCTCCATCGGCGAGCGCGCCGTCCCTCCCGACCTTCCTTCACCGATGAGCGCACCACCCCTCCTAGCCTCCCTCCACCACCGGTGGTTCTCCATGGCTGCTTCTTACTCCACGGGGGAGGTTCTCCATGGCTGGGCAGCGGATCTAGGCGTGGAGCTCTTGGGCCTAGGCAGTGGATGGAGAGGGGTGCCTAACCAAAATTTGATTTCAATCCCTTTTGCACATCCAAACTGGAAGTTGAATTGGAATGATTCCAAGGATTCCAAAAGTCAATGCATAGTCATCCAAACAACAGAATTTGAATTGTGGTCCAATGCAATACCATGACAGATTTGGTATTGGAACCAATTCAATGCCAAGCTCTCCAATATCAACATCCAAACGCAGCCTTACCCGATTCACTGCTGTGATGCCGTTATAAATAATGGAGGAAGGTATCCCTTTCGTTTTCACCTTTGCCATCTGCCTCTTCATCTCCTATACTATAGCCCTAATGCCACCGCCACTGTCCGACCTTGAGCACTAGCGCTGCCATCCCTCAATCCCGAGCCCCCGAGCATATGCAAAAGCAAACACTCATGACATCTAGGATGGGGAGGAAGGCATCCAGGTCCAACCCTGCCAAGGAGAAGAAGAAGAGTAGAGGCAAGAAGAAAGAACCTCAACTGCCACCGCCCAAGTATGGGCATGTCAACACTGATGCGTCGCCCAATGCTATCTATGCTTGGAAGCGCTCGACGACGATGGAAGAGGACATCCAGGCGCTCGTGGGTGCCAAGCTTCTCCAGGACAAGGACACCGTCAAGTGGAGATGTGCTCTAGGGAACACAATTCCCCTAGAGACCTACGAGAACAAATCGGTGATCTTCCCTTACTTCATCGCGCGTGGTCTTCTTAATTATTATAAGTTGGAGCTGGTGCATCTCAACCCTAACGGGATCCTCCATGTCTCAATCTTCGTCCATGTTAGTATATTTAACGATCACGAATAAATCTGCAAGTGTACGGATATACCATTGTAGCATTTCACCTTGAGAGTATTCCAGGGTATCGTATTTCCCAAAGGAAGGCGGGTATGTCAAAATAGTTTACTTTGTATATGAGTATATCATAGGATGAGTAGATACATTACACAAGATAATGATAGGATGGGTAGTGTGACACACACACAGAAGAATCATCTTAAGATAACTAAGCTAGGAAGAAAGATCTAAGAGTTAGCTTTAGGTTCATATGTATTTCCTTATATACTGCACAGATCATACAGTTAGGGGGCTCTTCTATCTGGCTTCCGGAAGCTACTAGATAGGAGGCGCGGCTTAGAGGTCCAGATCCATCTGTGGCCCGTCTTTTTGACAAATAACGCTAGTCCATCCACCGCTCCTGCTATCATCTTCCCCAGCGCGCTGCCACTCCCGCCCCCTTATCCTCCACCCCGACCAGCGGCTAGCTCGCCGCCGCGCCGCCCGCCCACCACCGACCTTCTACCCACCCTTCCTAACCCGGTCATATCTGCCCCTGCCACCAGCCACGGGCCACTGGAGATCCGACCCTGCTCAGCTGAACCATCACCAACACCGGGCCACTCCCACCGCCGAGGCGCCGACCTCCTCCTCTAGAACCGCCGGCTATTAGAAGCTCGGAAACACAGAAACCCTAACCCTAACCCTGCCGACCTCGAGATCGCCGCCGGCCGCTCTGTCCACCTTCCACCCCCTTCCCAGCTCTCACTCCTTGCCAGTGTGCGCAAGTGACAGCGACGTCGTTCCTAGTGATCGGAAGAGGAAGAAGGAGATCATGCAACCCTCCGCACGAATCTCAAACAATAGAAGCCATATAGCTTCCGGAATAGAAGACTGGTCCAGCTGCTGTGTGATGTGTTCGGCCCAGCTGTTTTGAACAGCCCATCAGGGTCCATTTTAAGTGGTTAATCTTTGCAAATTGCTAGTTAATCACTGATGTCTTGTTTAGCTACTTAGTACTTTATTACTCGATAATCTCTGTTAATTATTTATTTAGAGAATGCTCAGTCAAGTAATGGTTTAGTGGTGGTTAGCTTAATTTTCTCTTTAGTGCAAGCTTTTCAGAGACTCATCTTCCGCTATGCTTTGAGCTTTTCCAATTATTCTTAAAGTGAGCAGGTCACAAGTTGGCTTGTGTTATTTTGGCGATTAGAAGAGTGGTGTATTGGGGGTGGCAATTGGAATATAGGTCTTTGTTCTCGGAGAGAGTTTTAAAGGCTCCCATTCACCCTCCTCTGGTTGCCCGTTCTGATCCTTCATCTCCTTTTTGAGGCCATAGATGTAACAATTCTCTAGAAAAATTAAATCAAGTGTAATTAAATTCATGTAATTCGGGTTCCTAAGATTGCGCTTTGGTATATGAAATATCGCATCAGCATCTCCTTTTTTTTATCATGTATCACTGTTTTGTTCAGAAGAATGCATGCAGAAGGAACAACATAACAGGCTCGCGTGATTAAGTCATTTGTTAGATTCATTGGCAGGTTAGGAATCCATTTAGCGATCCAAATAATGGTGATGGTCTGATGGAAAACCCTTACAGTGGGCGGTGTGGCCATTGTGTTTTCCACGATTGACTGCATGGAGCCGCACTTGATGGTGACTCCATTTTCGTGTCTGATGTGGTAGTACCAACCACCTACCCTATAAGCATGTACAACGAAGATAAGGTACAAGAGGCATGGCGAATATTGTAAAACGAATTTCGTTCAAAAAAATATTGTAAAACGAAAAGGTTGAACCTTTTGTTGAATCTCACTTTCGTTTCTTGAATTTAAAAAGTGAGTATGCAGGAAAATGAATGAAAAGGTAGAATAAGAAAAGGTGAATGCGCGTGATCAATTCACTATGCAGGCGTGTGCATGATTGATCTGGAGCGAAACAGGACGAACGTGAATTTTTCATTTGTACATGCCATTCATTTTTAACTTAACAGTGAGATGAATCATTAGTAGGTGAGAAGTATATGAGGTAGGTAGTGGATTAACAGTTGGATGGAGAGAAATCAGCGGTTGAGATAAGCTATATAGTTACGTGTACATGTAGTTTTGCATTTTTTCCGGACAGAACCGTTGGAGAACTTTAGGACACATACCCTACTAATGTTCTTATGTGGACCGATGTCCATGATTCCTTATCAAAGTTTAAACTCTTAATTTCATTTCTTCTTTTTCGAAGCAAAGACAGTGATTCCGGCCTCGTTGCGTGAAAAAATGAAATAAAATTAGTGCAAAAGCGCAAGTGCAAACAAAGCCGTGTTGGTCGATCATCAAAAAGGCTTAGTTAGCATGCACAACATCTAAACAAGAAGTGATCAGTGGTCAGTAGTGATATCTTCCTCACCCTTTCTGCCTGCTCGGTCCACTGACCCCACTTGGTACACCAGAAACCCGTCGATTTTCCTCACCTCCTTTGGTGCCCTGCGTTCCTCATTGTCTTTCCCGTTGCCGTGTTTGGCAGTATTTTAACTCTGATAATTCTTCTCGTCTGTCACTGTAGCAACTATAACTGCCTAATTTGTCGCTGAAAGAAAATTTATAAATGTCTAATTAATCCTCGCCAGATATAGTAGCTATTACTGCCAATAAAAGGGAGGGGACAGGCCACATATTCAGCTTTCCTTCCTGGACTCTTCTCAAGTACTGCAGACACAAGGTTAGGTTAGAGGGTTCCGACCTTCCATCTACAAGAAGCCATCGGCGCTGCTCTGTTCTGTTTCTCCTGGCTCTTGCCATCGTCTGGTAGCTCTGGTTCAAAGGTACGATCCCTCTGAAATCATCCCTCTTCTTCATGTGGGTAATTTCTTCTCTTTGCTCCTGTTGAATCACGTCAGTTTCCCCTCTAAAATCATCTGTCTTGGATTAGGTTTCTCGGTTCTTGGCACCGTCAGCGTACTCATCTTTCTTTCCCGTCAGTTCTCGTCGAACCCTTCGTTTTCTTCTGCTGAATTCTTCAGATAGCCGCGCCGCCCCCCTCGTCGAAATTCACAAGCTTCACTGAACTCAATCTTTCCGTGCCCTTCTCTTCCACTCTTGGCCGCCAAGTTTGAAGTTCTTCAATCCCCCTCTGTTATTTGTGCAACGAATTGGGCTTTATTTTCCCTGGTATCAGGTTGCAGAATTAGTATTGTTGGATTTTTCACGATTCGATCAAAGTTGCTGCTCTTACAAGAGCTGACGTTAGATGCATGATTCGTATCTCTCTTCATAGATGAAATTAGTAGTTGAGGTCTTGAGGATGTGCAGGCTGCAGAGAATTTCCCTGAAAAACATAGGATGTGCGCTTGTGCAGCCAAGGATATGTTTTCCATGTAGCTAGATGTTTCAGCTTTACCAACCGTTGCTGAGATTAAGAAGCACACACGCAAAAAAGATGGTGGTATTAGTTCATCCCCAACAAAATAGTGTCATTTGATCCTGACCTCCTGAGTCAGGAGTCGGGAGTGGGATTAGAAAATTCGCGTCTGACTGTGACGCACGCGTATCACTATCCTCGCCTTCCAAGAGTCGTCTCTTGTTCGGCTTCTGTTGCATCATGCCATCATGGTGGGTATGTTATGTAATTCATTCCAGAAGGCTGCAGGGCTAAAGAAAGTAGTAGAATTTGACGATCGCAAACAAAACCAACCATGAAACGCATGGTGCTCCTCCCTATTGTCACATTGTCTATACCTTTCAAAAATTTTGTGCACTGCAATCCGAAAATAAAAAACCAGGACGTTGAGGGTGTTTTTTTTAACAGGAGCACATTATTGGATTTACATCTCTCCTGCATATCTTTGGAAAAAAAGAAGAAGTAATATTGTGTGCAAACCAAAAAAAATCAATGTGATCATGCTAAACTCTGTTTGCTATGATTCCTTGAGCAACTTGTTTGCTGAATTACTTGCCCTAGCTTTCTCTCCAATACTCATTTGACTCATCTGATGTCTTTTATGTGCCTCAATTAGTCTATCTGATGTATGCATTGGCATTGTCATCGTAGCAGGTGGTTGCCGAGAATACTGTCGGTTGGACAGTGGAATAGTAAAATGTTGGACAAAACATTGCACGGATGCCTGCTTCTTCTCGTCGTCCTCCTCGCTAACGCATCAGGTACGTGCAACGTAGCTTTCGCTCCAGTAGTCGCATCCCGTTTCTCTCTTTCTTTTTCTCATTATTGAGATTCCCAAGGTCACTGAAAATCGTCATAAAAGTAGAGTAGCTGTTGTGGTTGTGAATAGCTCTTAAGCTGAAAAATATCTACATACATGACACTCTAGAATCGCTTTGCCATCACTTTCATGCCGTAATATCAGTGAAAATCACTGACGCTCTTTGTATATTGATCCAGTACTTTGTACCCTTTTTACTTGTGCATGTCAAGTTCACTGAATCACTGTCACTTAGTTCCAAGTACATATACATCTTTACATGTATGTCAGTATGTGTGTAGGAAAATAATTCTTAGGATCTAATAGCCTAATGACATGAACACCTAAGAATTTAATTAATTAAGGACTTAATGGCACTTACTTGTAGATCGGTAGAAGCCCCTAGGCTGCTGACGTCCCCGTGCCTGCTTGTGGAAGCAGGCGTGATGCTGAAGAACTCCGGATGGAGAACACCATCACGGAAGGATAGTGGTTGACACAGATCATCTAGTCCGTGCCCATACCGAGATGATAAGCCTAATCTCGGTTCCCTTCTTATAGTACAGGCCGTCTTAGGGATTAAGCCATTAGTTGAGTTTGTTGCCTCTTAACCAGGGCAATGGGGGTGGGGTGGCTGTTAATACCTTAGAACTAGGTCTTTTTTATTAAGCCAAGATCAATTCCAACATGTGGAGGTTGTAGTTTTGCTTGTGTGTTGATTTGTGGACTCTAGAACACAATATTGGCTCTGATGTTACGCGTCACAACGTCCTCTGCTCTCACAACATGCAGGCAGCCATGCTGAAACCACCGTGGATTCAGAGCAAGCGTTGGCGCCGGCCTTGCCAGATTCAGATGAAGGCAAGAGGCGATCCCTGGCCACGGGGGGCGGCATGTTCTGCGTGGCGAGTCAGGGCGCGGACCCGGCGGCGCTGCAGGCGGGGCTGAACTGGGCGTGCGGGCCGGGGCACGCGGACTGCACGGCCATCCAGCTGGGCGGGCCGTGCTACAAGCAGAACAACCTGCAGGCGCTGGCGTCCTACGCCTACAACGACTACTACCAGCGGAGCGCCAAGACCAGCACCGCCTGCGACTTCAACGGCACCGCCACCACCACCACCACGGATCCCAGTAAGTACTACGCAGCCACGCTCTTTCCTGTATTCTGTTTCCTCTCTCTGTCGAATGTTTCTTTCAGAAGATCTTGAATAGTTGTATGTAAAATGTGTGTTTCTCTGTTGTACAAAGATTCAGTCTCCCGCCTTTCAAAAAAAAAAAGATTCAGTATCCGGGAAATTGGCAGTAAAATTGTGCCAGAATTCAGTTTCAGGAAACTCCATAGCACAATTGATCTCATGCAGTCTGTAGATTTTTTTTCTAAAAAAGATAACTGTTCACGATATTGCAGACAAACACAAATTGTTGTTCAGTCTGAATGAGCAATGTTCACGATCTCTAACATCTGAATTCCCGTTTCAGGCTCGGGACAGTGCGTCTTCACAGGAAGGTGAGCATGTCTAGAGTACAGAATACATTCATGCCGTACATGCCATTCTCTGACAAAGTTCAGAAACGTTCATCAGCTAACACGTAGTAACACTTTTCTTCGCGTGCAGCTCCATGGCAGGAGGTGGCACTCCGACGGCGAGCGCCCCCAGCGGCCTGTCCCCGTTCACGCCGGGCACGGGTGGCTTCGGCAACGGATCGTCGTCCTTCGGCAGCCCGACCGGCGGCCTGGTCCCTTTCGATGGCGCGGAGAGCCTCTTGTCCGGCGCCCGGTGGGCGGTCTGCGTCCTGCTGCTGGCTCTGCCGCTCTTCTTCTTCTTCCTCTGACCAGCTGCGGATGTGGATTCAACTACTTGCTAGAGCGTTTACAGCTACAACGTTTTGTTCTTGGGTAGATTCGCTTGTGTGGTGGGTGTACATGCTGTCAGGATCGCGTTTGGATGTGTTGGGAGATTACATAAGCTGCTGCACAGATGGATCGTCTGTGGACTGGACTGGACTGGACCCCGTCATGTTCCCATGTATTTTGGTCTCGGATTCGTTCATGGTAGAACCCCAGATGTAAATGAATCATGTATTCATGTTGCACACAGAGATGATGACTCTACATGTACAAGGGAGGAAGGCACACCAGGCTAGGATCATCAGCGAATTCTAGCTTTCAGAGGCTTCGTCTCTGGCGGCTGATGCCGTCACGTCCAGCGTTGGCCTGGCCCTGGACGCTGCTGCTGCCTTCTCCCGGCGGAACCTCTGGAAGTCGGCGATGAGGCTCACGTCCACGTCCCGCTTCATCTTCTCCGCTAGCGTCGACAGGACCTGCATTTTCATCCGAAGCCGAAGTTTCGAGGCCTGACGAGATCGATCTAGCCTTAGAATCTGCAGACGACACGCCGATCTAATCATCTTACCGATTCGGCGACGCCGCGCAGGACGCTCTCCGGCACGAGGCGCAGGGGCGGCGGCAGGACGGCGGTGATGGAGATCTCGAGGTGGCCCCTCATCCGGCACCCGGCGCGGCGGCCGCGTAGGCTCCGGTCCGCGTACAGCGACCCGCTCACGCCGAGGTCGAAGCTCGAGGGCGCGTGGTCGCGGTCCAGCCCCCGCAGCTCCCACTCCGTCTGCACAAGGCGGCATTTCGATCACCACACCACTGGCGGTCGCCGGAAGGTGCACGAAGAATTGGTAAAGCTGGGGGTCAAGCTTTTACGCACGATTCGGAGGTCGAGCCCGCCGGCGCGGTGCCGCAGCTGCATGACGACCACGGGGCGCACGGTGACGAGGAGGAACTGCAGCGGCAGCATCTGGACCCGCCACTCCCCCTGCAGAATTTCGTTCGCTGCTCAAACACTAACCAATCGATTCGGCGAACGGGCTGATGAAGAAGAAATCGACGGAGCGCGGGAGCGCGTGAGGGGTAATGGGATTACACACATCGCCGATCCGCTGGCTCCTGCTCTCGTCGGGGAACATGGCGCGGAACACGCGCGCGCGGTCCTGGAGGTACTCGTCGAAGGAGGCCTGCACGCCACACGATTTCAGAGCAGCAGCTTCAGCTCTCGTCCCCCAATCCACTTCCATGGCCGCGGATTGCAAGTGGGTAGGTAGGTAGGCAGCTTAATTAGCTTACCCCGGGGGGTTCGTGGAGGGGCGTGTTGGTGGAGATGCTCGCGCTGTAGGTCACGGCGTCCGGCGACGACGGCCGCACCTCGGCCGCGCCGGCCTTGGTCCTCGCCGCCACCACGGCGCGCCGCGGCGGCCTTCCCGCTGCCCACGCATTCGGGGCACCGGCAAATCCCGTGCTAACCAGCGCTCTGGTCGCCGTGGTGGCAGCTGGACGGCCGCTGCTGCGATTGGCGCTCGCCGCAGCCAGCGCCCACGGCTGGTGACCACGGGCGGCTGTATTTGCCACGGCGGCCATGGCCGGCCGTAGCGCACTAGCGCCCCGCCCCTAGAGCTAGCTGACACGCAACGCCGCAGTAGCAAAGCAGAGGCGAGTCACCACTGGTCACTCTCCCTCACGCCCCGTTTCAACCACGTGTGATGGGTAGCGACACGCCCCACGCTGCGCCCGGGGAACGCTGGCCTCACATGCGTTTTGGGCAGCGCAGCGTTCAACGTGTCCGAGCGACGGAAGGGAGAGCCTTGGATCGCCGATGCTGCAGCGTTTCCGGGCAGCAGATGTTCTCAAGGGCTCTGTGCGTGTGGTAGTGACGTCCCCAAACTCGACTGCAGGGTGCAGCCAAACGGTCGCATGTGCTTGTGCCTTTCCGGTCGTGCCGACGTGGACGCGTCATCTTGTACGAATTTTACGCAGGTACTTTCTCCGCTCCCAAATTACTATTTGTTTTAGTAATTTATTTGAATTTTCTAAATACACATATCTTGATATGCACCTAAATATATATATTTATATCTAGATAGATAATAAAAGTGATGTATCTAAAAAGTCAAAACGAATAATAATTTGGGACGGAGGAGTAAGACTGCAATATAGAAAACTGCACGCCCGAAGACGACACCCTATGTCTTTTTGAAAAGTTAGCGAAATACATAAAATGGATGTACACACACCTATTAGAAGAAGCACAAACCTCTTTTATGTTGAAAGAAGATTGTTGTGATCAGTCAAGTATTTATAAGTCATGAGTTTGATAGAAGAACATTTATAAATTCAAGCGCGAAGCTATCAAAATTGGCGAGTCGTATCATATTTCCATGCATCATTATCATTTTGTCAAAGGATTGTAAAACATTTATTTTTTATTTATGAGTTTGGTGCTGGGTTTATGAGTTGAAGTAGTGAGATGCGAAAATTAAATGAGTTATATATGTTTTGGCCTTTGAACAAATGAATTTAGTTACATATGAATCAAAATTTAATGAGTCAAAGCTGTGGAACCCGTTTCAATTTAACGAATTATTCTTCCTCTCCAATTAACTGACAGCTATCACAGATTTTCACAGTACGCACAGCGGCAAGCAGGCGGGTCACGTCACGAGTTCACGACTCGCGAGTCGAAAGCATTCCCGACGCGGCGCACCGACGCCGTGGATCACATCGTTTCGCAGATCTCGACCGCCAGGCGTTAACTCACCTCCAGGTGGGCCCACCTGTTGACGCCATCTCCTTTTAAACCATCGGGCGCACAAAGCGAGCCCAACGAGCGGCCGCGCAACCGTAGGGCGGAGGCGGAGTGGCCAGCGGAGCGGCCCGCGTGCGGCGAGGATCGTCTCGAGACGCCGTAAGCCCCCCTTCCCCCCTTCCTCACTCCAGAACCTTCTAGAATGTACTCGATCCCCGCCGCCGCCTTGCTGCGTTTGGGGGCGGAGGTTGATTATGTGCGTCCTTGCTCCGCCATGGCCGGGCCCGTGGGTGGTTGGTTCAGTGTGGGGTTGGCGCTTCGTTTCTGATCGAGCGGGGGGTTTGCATTGGTGGCGAACTGGCGATCGGGCGTGTTGCTCCGCGATTCCTCCGATTTCAGTTTCCAGTGTCCTCGCTTGCACTTTAATCGTTTGTTTTGCGTGTTCATCCGTGGCAGTTCGGTTCGCCATTTGGGGTTTTGGTGTGGGTTTTCTGATTAGATGGATGCGGCGCTCTGGAGCAGGTAGCTTGTGGAATTTTTTTCTCGTTTTCTTGGTGATTTTTAGATAATTTTGCTGTCCTTTCTGGGCGATTTCTGGCAATGTCGTCTCTATGGTCCTATCTGCTTTGGTTGGGCCCTTATGTCCCAGTTCGCTTCTTACTTGCTTCAACGCTTGATCGGTTGGTCCGTTGGTCGATTTGATGTCCCAGTATCTTTCTGAAACATTGATTCGGCTCGGATCGTGCGGGAGCACTTGTGGCTGGTATGCTGTGCCTGGATCGTTTCAATTTATGGTTGACTATTCGGCCCCAATTCTGCAGGCAAATGTGTGAAGTTATGTTGCATGTCCTTTGTTGGTTATTTACCTATTGTATCCAGACACGTTATTGCCCCTGATGCTTGGATTGCTCCCCAATCAACTGCTTGGGTGGGTTTATTTGTGGTTCGGGCATGGTTAGGGCCTAGAGGAGTGGAGTAGTGAGGCAGCATCGGTTGTGCTGGAGTCTGATGATCATCTGTTTTCTAGGAAGTTACAGCTTGCTTGTACTTGAGCCATACAGAAAAGACGTGACGTCCGATTTTGCTATGGTGTTTGGATGCTTCTCTATTGTTTTCGATTTTACGTTTGGGGTTCTTTTTAGCTTGTGGCAATTGTCCTGTTAGTCCAGGAGGTAACTCATAGGCCTTTTGTTGATCCTGATCATTCTATCTTAATTTTGGTGGGATATATCTCGTAGATTATGTTTTCGTCAATATGTGAATATTTGATGAATGTGTTGAGAGGCACGATCATCATGGTATTGTTGTGAGCCTTCATGTTTTTCAGTGATGAGTAATAAGGTTATGTTGATTCTTCGAAGATTGAAAGTTGCTGTCCTGAAATCATCATTACAGGCAAATAGTTTGTTTGCAAATTATTTGTTTGCAAATTATTTTCCAGCTAGCGGTTTGGGTCTATTTGATACCTTCAGTTTTGCTATTATACCTTGGAAGGACTAAGAAACAGGATGGCTTGTGAGGTCCCATTGAGACTTTATGGTTAGCATCTTTGTCCATTTACAGTGCCTTAGTATATGACTCAATTTACTGCCAAATTGGCACTTTATCCTTTATTTAAGCAATTTGACCATCTTTATTCAACATTCTCTGTAGTTTCTTTTGCTCATAGCACTAGTGCTATATGTAGTGTTTTTCCTTTTATCTATTCGTATCATGTGATGAACAATTAATATTCTTTTGTTGGGCAGGTCTTACAGTTCATAAGAGCCTTTTGGGAAGGTCCTCAATATGGATCTATCACATTCGCTAACTTCATCCAGTGACAATGAAACCAGGGCACTCAATACATTGCTTGATGTGTTCGGCTGTGCTTTTTCACTTGATGATATAGCTGATGCATATGTCAAATCAATGGGTGATGTCAACAAAGCTGGAGATATCTTAACTAACCTTCAACTTTCTTTGCCTCATAACAATGATTTCGAGCCAAGTGTCAAGACTAACCTTTCCCAGACTGATAAGGCGGTTGAAGAAAACTATATGAAGAATTCAAGCCAACCAAGAACTCTTTCCCAGATTGAGCAGGCAGTTGAAGCAAAGCATATGGAGAATTTAGCTCAAACAAGAATGCCTGAAAAGTTGCAAAAGTCTAGTGCTGCATTTGGTACTGTCTCCAGCATGTTAGGAAAAGAATCTTCCAGGGCTACAACAGCAGTGAATGGAGCATCAAAAAAAGACAAACCTCTAAAGGTTGAACTGCCAGAGTACATGCGTGATGATTTTAAGGTGAAAGCTGATGATTCCAATTCTGCCCCACGGAGAGAGACTTTGAATAACAGTGATGTTGAGGAGTTTCTGTTTTGCATGCTGGGTGAAGGATTTAAGCTTAGTATGGAAGTAATCCGTGACGTTCTAGGTTAGCATGTCTGTTATATCTGACCTGCAGTTTTCACCCATTCATTTCATTGTTCCAAGATACGTTTTGACTGTTTCTAATTTCTTTTTGCAGGTAGCTGTGGATATGACATTAAGAAGGTACCAATACATCATTGTTGTTATTATATATTTTTTGTCACTCCTCATCTTTACAAATGCAGTGAAAGGGTCTAGCATTAAGGCTTTAGGCTTTAGAATACATAATTTTATTCTTGGCCTAATAATATAGCTGTGCTTTTGTATGTAGAGCATGGAGGAATTGATTTCATCTTCTGAAAAGCATCTAGACAAAAAGGTAGAAAACAAACATAATGCGATACAAGTAAGACTTCTTCTGGCCTCTTCATCTGTAACTTCTAAACTCTGCTCCTGTAGCTTTGCAACTTGTTACTCTGCTATGCTCATCAGAATTCTCTTGAGGACTGTATGTTCTTTAAATATTTAGATGTACTATCATATTTTTTTTGGTCATTCTTTGTCCTGAACTCTGAATGTAGCCTTTTACTATTCATTTTTTGCCAGATTGGATTGCCCACCATTTCTTGTGCTGATGTTTTTTTTCAAAAAAATATATTTAATGAAGAAAAACCATTTAGTACTGATATATTTTCAATGTAGTATATGATCTTTAATACATATCTAATAGGGCTGCCCTTGCTAGCTTGACATGGTATATTTATTTGTTGTGTTGGTTAAGATCTTGTTTTGTTCCTTTTGAATAGTAGTTCTGTGCCCAGTCAACTGTTGGTCCATGTTACCATGTACCATTGCTCCTACTGTGCTAGTCTATATATGAAAGTTCCCTCTGAATGCATTTGGCATTTCTTTAATTTGTTACAGATATTTGACTAATTGTAACCCATAATGTATCCATTGTGCAGGATGTAGCAGTCGAATGCTCTGTTTCCAAGAGAAGGTGCTTAGGCTCACAGTCGACCCATAGCTCTTATTTATTGGTTTCTCCCCTCATTCCGCCATTGAGTTGATATTTATTTTGCTTTCTGTAACATTTCTCTTTGTAGCACCCAATCTTCGCAAGAGGGGATGCAGAGGTCAAAACCACAGATTTCTCCAGGAGAGTTGATAGAAGCTATCTTCACTGTACCTGGAAGATTGGAGGAGGAGCCAAAACTAAAAAGAAATGAACTGGGCACAAATCGAAGAAGAGTCTCATATCAGAAACCAATATCGAAACCTCTTGAGGACCTTTCAACATATTCTACTGATTTTCCCATGAAAGTTATCGTAGGTAGCAAAGGTATACTCAGCATACTAATGCTTTCTTTGTTTTCAGAATTCAAGTTAAGTGTGCATTTTATAAGAAGTATATTCCATATAAATCTTTGTCCAGGTGTCTTCTGCTATTTCTACATATATAATCTTTTGCACCTACATATTCAGTTAAGCCTATAACACATTTACTGTTTACACTTGAAAAAGAAAAAAAGGGAAAATCTCTAAAGTGAACAGATAAAACCAACCATAACACAACCTTTCCAGCCGCTTGACATATTATACTGATAAATAAAACCAACATCAGTATCAAGCCAGCCATATTAGTTATATGATTCCGCATTGTTGTACTGATTTTATGTGTTAGAGTTATGTTTACAAGTCCACCCACTTAAAATGTATGGTAGGAAAAAGTAAAGTTATCATTCATTTCGTACCTGTTGTTAATATTGTAAAAAAATGTTATCTGAACACTAAGTTGCTTCTAGGTGTTCTCTACAGGATTTCAGCTAAATGAATTTGATGTATTTTCCAATGACAAGGTGCAAACTGTGGGATATGTAATCTGTTTTTTTTTTCTTGGATTGAAGTCTGGTGAACCTTAGCAAATCAGATCTGTGTCCTATGGTTTCTCAAAGTGTACTAAGGATGCTTATGTTTACAGCACAAAACAGGTGTCCTGAATCAGAACAAAGAGCTTAATTGCTTTTGTGTAACATTTTGATAAGTGGGTTAAAAGTTAAAACAGCTAACATGAAATCAAGCCCCTAAATAATTTAAAGCCTGTGTTTGTACTATGTATCATAGTGAATTGTTTACCCGGTGATATCATTCTACCTTTTATGGAAAATTCTTATAACTTATTTTGAGTTCTTTGGATTTATATTTAGAACCAGCTGTGAATGAGGAGGATTACCAGAACTACCGCAGGGCTGCAAAGCAGCACTGGGATATGATGAAGCAGTACTATGAGAAGGTAAGGGGTTCCAAGATGATGTTCGATTTTTTTTCTTTGGAGAACACTGATGGCATCCATTGTTTAATTCACTTCCACTAAACATATGTGTTTATTTATCACTTGTGCTATGTTCTGCCGAAATTGCAGGCTGCTGATGCTTTTAGGGAGGGCAACCAGAAAGAAGTCGATTATCTTATACAGGAAGTAAGTGTCACACTTATTTTTTTGGGGAGAAGAGAATGGATGGAGACTACTTTCTTTGTCACTTTTGGCCAACATAGACTACATAGCAACTGCATACAACTGTTGGGGATTTTGTTGTGTGTAATGACCCGAGGTCTGAACGGTAGATGACGACAAGGGGAAGGGAGCAAGTCCCTTCTGCCCTGCTCTGGGCCTGCTTAATGCCTTTGAGCTACACTAGATTCTAATGAAAAGATTTCTCTACCTGTTAAACATAAAACATGCTAAGGTTTTATCTACCTGTCTGGTTATGATGGCTACATGATTTAAGAAAATAAATTACTTTCTTTGTTGGATATCCAAGGGCAAGCGCTGTTATCAAATGGCTCGACTGGCTGATGAGAAATCTGCTGGGGAGATTATCATGTCCAAGTAAGTATACTATTTCTTTTGCATGTTGGCTGGAATTATTGGGCTGTTTTTGTATTTTTTTGTGTAAGAGCTAAGTTTACTTTGGTTACATGGTTTGAAGTGACACTTGTTATTAAAGGTGGTTCGAGGTGCACCAAGTGCATTGTCCAAAATGAAATTTGCTCGTTCTGTAATATTAGAATGTGAACTTACAATAACCATATATTGCATTGCTGCAGGAAAATAGAGTCCAGAAATGAATTTTGTCTTGATTTGCGCACACAAGATCCAGCAAACGTATCTAATCTCTTGAGACTTCATCTTAAACAGTTGGCAAACATTCCATGTAAGATCAGTGCGTGGCCTTTTGAGTTTATAAATTCTCTTGTTGGAAACCATCCGATTTACTTGATGCTTCATGTTTGCAGCTTTTGATTACCTAAAAGTTATTATTGGTGTTGATGACGGCAGTTTCAAGATGGGACAAAGAAGAAGAAAGGTGTGGTTTTATCAGATTATCTGCTACATGACTATACATACTTTTGCCTTCTCCCATCTGTCTTCCACCCAATGGCAATAAACGCATTGTATGCCGGTCTTCACCTATCAAATGCCTCAATATTCTATGTTTAGCAGACTCCTGTTATAGCTCACGCAGATGCTGCTATACGTCTTCATCTGACTAGTTTGATTGTTTGAATATTGACAGGTGATGAAGTATCTGGAGAAGAATTCGATTCAGTGGACCGAAGAAGAGCCCCACTCTGGGAACATCCTCGTCGGGATTAATCAGTTGGCAAACTAAAGTGGCGTGACACAAAACTGACAGAAGACGATCATAGCTTGCTGTACATATTCGGGTGCCGTGCTGAATAGGTGTTATCTGTTCTTTTGGCGAACGAGCCATGTAAGCTGCAATGATGGCATTCTTTTTGTGCACAAATAGCAGACGTTTCAAGTTAATTGATACAGTACATCTCTAGCGACTAGAGATGAAGAGGGAACACAGGTGATGATCTGGCGGAAATAGTAGCGTAACAGTTAGATACTGAAACGCTGGTCTGACGCTCTGCATTACCAGTAGCTTCTGTGTTACTAGTGCGCATGAACAAGTTGTTGTTTGGAAAGTGGAAACCATTTCGCCCTGTTCTTTGTTGGATCAGAAGCTACGGTCGATGCTGATTTCAATTATCATCTGGAACTCTACTCCATCATGGAATCCCCACAGCTCCATTACATCTAGGTGAGCTTAGACGCCACCTTCTCAAAGGTAGACAAGTATTTGGCAGGATGGCAAGCTACTCTACTAAGTCCGGCGTGGCGCACGGTTTTGATCAACTCAGTACTAGATGGACTGCCAACCTACATCATGGGCGCCCTCCAACTACGGCGTTCTGAAACAACTGGACGCACGCCGGCGAGCCTTCTTGTGGACAGGCACTGACACGGCTTCAGGAGCTCAATGCTTGGCAGCCTGGGAGACTGCGTGTAAGCGAAAGGAAGGAGGACTGGGAATTCGCCAACTACAAGTGCAAAACTCCTGCCTCCTCCTAAAGCTGATCCATCGACTACACCATCCAAATGGGTCTGCCTGGGCTGCGTGGGCACGGGAACGAGTACACCTACACTCTCTGCAAGGTGCGGTAGAAGGCTCACACTGGCAGGCGCTGCGCGACCTGCTCCCAGCATACAGGTGTATCACCAGAGTGCAACTTGGTAATGGCCACACGACAGACTTCTGGGAGGATATCTGGGAAGGCGAGGTGTCCATGTCAAATGCGTTCCCGGCTCTTTACAGCCACGTCATCAAGCCGGGGGCAACGGTGAACGAGATAGCTGACCAAGGGCTGCTGTCCTCTCTTGCACCACGGCTGAGCTCTCAGGCCACGCGCGAACTGCAGGCCGTGGAAGAGCTTCTCGCCGACCTGGTGCTCACCGAGGAAGAGGATGTGCGCACGTCCTGCTTTGAATCCGGGGAACATCACCTACACTCCAGTCAGATCTACCGTGCCTCAGTCCACAGAACGGAGATGACTGCGATCTGTTCAAATTCGTCTGGCGCAGCCATGCCACACCCCGCGTCAAGTTCTTTGGTTGGCTCATGGTGCTAGACAAGCTGCAATGCAAAAATAATCTGCTAAAGAAGCGAATCGTAGACTCCGCTACTTGTGATCTCTGTCATCAGGAAGAAGAGGACGCCGAGCACCTGTTCTCCAAGTGCCACTTTGCCCGCCTGTTTTGGACAAAGCTAGGATGGCTGGAATCCTCGCTCCCTTCACCAGCCTCCATCTGGAACTCTAAACCCCCCGAGGGGGGTCCCTGACACTTTGCTCTCGACCTTCCTTCTCTTATGCTGCTGGAGACTATGGAAGCACCGACACGACGTCCTATTCCGGGGAGAACAACCTAACCTCGCCCGGCTGTTCTGCGGTTGCAAAGAAGACTGTGTGCTTTGGAGACGTCGCCTGCCTCGCAAGTTCCGCTCGATAGTTGGGTGTGGTGTAACTTGTTTACTATGGCGTGAGTTCTCCTCCCTTTTCCCCTGTGTAATATCTAGCCCAAGGGCGCTATGACTCTGTAATCGGTGCAGGCACCCGGTTCGCCGGCATCTGTGGAAAAATTTCAGGTGGGGACACTCATCCCCTCCGTCGTTACCATAAAAAAAAAAAGAAAAGCTTAGACGCCACCTCTGCATCATATCACACCCTTTTACAATGTACAGAAACAGAACACGTCAGTCACTTGGTCAGTTCTCTGCGAACAGCATCACGTTCTTCTTCAAGAAATCAGAACAAGAGCAAGCACAGGAGCACGAACACGAATCGAACAGCTCATTCCCCACCCCTCCGACGCGCATCGGACGGTCCAGGCCGGAAACAAAAAGCTTGCTGCAGTCGCCGCCGCCGCGGCCCGTGCGGTTTCCTGTCCGCATTCCGAACGAAGAAGAGAAACAGAGCTCCCGCGCGCGGCCGGGTGGATAGCTGACTGCTCCCCGTCCCCCCATCCGGCGGCCGTGCTCCACAGTCCACAGTCCACACCGCGTGGCCAACAGCATGCGCGGCCGCTTTCTCCTAAACCCCCTCCCGCTCCTCCTCACCCCTAAACCCCCCTCCCGTCCCCTCGCCGCCCACTTCCGCGCCGGCGCCGGCGCCGGCGCCGCGGCCCATCCGCCCGCACCCTCGCCCACGCCGCGCCGCGGGCCCGTGGACGAGCCCGACGTCGGCATCTCCCGCTTCGCCTCCTCCGTCCTGGGCTTCCGCGGCGCGCTCAAGCAGCGCTACTCCGACTTCATCGTCCACGAGGTCGCCCGCGACGGCGCCCTCGTCCGCCTCACCTCCTTCGATCTCCCCGACGTCGACGAGGTCCCCCTCCCCCGAAGCTCCCGCGCTGCAGTCTTATCGGGCACCCGTGAGGCTCTGACCTCGCTTCGGCTTGTGTGGTGCTTGCGGATTTGCAGAGAGGGGATAACGCGGCGGAAGGCGACGCCGACGCGGACCACACGCGGGCGCTGGAGTCGTTCCGGCTGCTCTGCGGCGAAGCGGATTACGACGCGTTGAGGGGGTTTCTGGAGAGGGTTTTGGAGGGAGATGGGGATTTGTCGCCAATCATTCTCTCAGCAGATGCCGATAAGGCTCATCGTTTGGTGGGTTTGGTTCTCGCAGTTGTGGTTTCGATGGTTCCTGGATGATCAGTGTGTCATTGTTCTGTTCTACATTGTTTTTGTGCAGGAGGTGCACGAGTTCATCAAGAGGAATTTCAAGTTCCTGATCACGGATACGGTTGAGCACGGTGATGGGATTCAGAAATGTATTAGGGTGCGGTTGGGATCAGGGCCACACGGTGGGAGAGGGAGGAATATGAGAGGCATGGACGGTTCAGGCTGGAGAGATGACAGGCCGTTTGATAGTAGAGGCTCTACATCCTGGCCTTATCACCTGGGGAAGTTCCTGAGGTGATGACATATTGTTTGTCATTTGCATCTATCCTCACATGGTTTTAATCTATGACCTGTTGAGAAAAGAATGTGTTAGGATGCACATTTGGCTTGCAGTTCGTATTTGATGTCTTTTGAAACACAATTGCTAGCTGATAATAGTAAACAATATTACCAGGTTTCACCTTTATAAGGAGAACAGAGACACACAAGAGGCACTAGGAGTTATAGGAAAGATGCTAGGGGTTCAGGTAGGTGCCATGTTCTGCTTCACCAAAGTGCTTTTGCAGGTTTTCTGTTTTGAGTCGTTGAATCCATTCATCGCTTCTGTTGATTGGTTGGTGGCATTGATTTCCACAGCCACGATCATTTGGATTTGCGGGGACAAAGGATAAACGTGCCGTTACAACCCAACAGGTACGCCCTGAGTTGTTTTCATTGGTTGGTTTATTGGACAATCTGGGTTCAACTTCAACATGGTCTGGTCGGGAAACAAAGTATCTGAATAAGCTTTATCAGATGAAAGTCTGATCTTAGTGGTAACTGCAGCCAAGAAAACCTTTATCGGAAGCATATGTGGTGTAGTTTCAAATGAAATACTAAAGTTGCACTTTTTTTGGTCATTGAGTTAAGAATTTTCTGATTCCCTGTCTTCTGATCAGGTGACACTTTTCAAAGTACATGCCAGTAGGTTGGTCGCTCTTAATAGCAAACTCGCAGGTATCAGAGTTGGAGACTTTAGGTAACCAGTAAAGCATATGATCTACGAACTCCTTTCTTAATAAATTAACTGACAACTTAACTGCAAATATTTCCCAGTTATGTGAATGAAGGCCTTGCTCTTGGTCAACTCAGAGGGAACCGGTTTGCAATTACTTTGAGGTGCGTATTCTCCTTGCTATGTGTGACACTATTGGCACCATATCATGCTGGTAGTATGTCAGGTACGGTCTTAGTGAAATTGTTTGCACTTTGCCAATGTTATGCTACACACGTGCTGTGAAATATGCTATCAGACTCATGATAAAATACTTGTTGGCTTGCTTTAACACAATGTTTTCAACTATTCCATGGTGGCTATAAGTTTTAAGTTACAACTTACGAGGAATTGTAAAAGTTTGTCCCTCATTGTGGGCTACTATCTTTAGTCCATGCACTTGTGCCACGACCTTGTTTTGTAATTAAAGAGACAATGGATAATTCATGCTATTTCTTTCCAGGAATGTTGTTGCAGAATCAGATGATGTGATAAAGGCTGCTGTTGATGGCCTGAGTAAAAATGGATTTATCAATTACTACGGCTTACAGGTAAAGGAAACCTACCTTTTTTTCCTAGCCAAGTTCATACTATTTTTAGTTTTTTGTGTCATGGGTAGTTCATCATTTTTGCTTGTTATACCTTTTTAAGAATGTTTCCATTGTGTTGGCAGCGCTTTGGTAGCGGTTCAGTACCTGGTCACTTTGTCGGTGTTGCTTTGCTTAGAGGAGAGTGGAGACATGCTGTTAGCTTGATTCTTGGTACAAGGGTAGGTGATATTGCTTTTTCCCTGTTAAATAACTTAATATTTTATGTCAAGTGTGAAGATTTGAAACTTAATTTCATTATGCAATGAATGAGGTGCAGGTACATTATAAGGGCCATGGCGATATTGATGCAGCACTTAGTGGAATCCCCCGATATCTCACGATGGAGAGAGCTATGGTAGGCTCTCTTTTTTTCTAGGCTTACATGTTGCCAAAAATAAATCCGTAGACCTTTTCCTTCCTAGCATATCTAGTACATATCTTTTGGATACATATGATTGGATTTATCTTTTGTGTTTCCTACCTGCCATGAGCTTGCTTTACCATACAGTACATAGTTTCTGTGAACCGTTAAGGTGTCCATGCCGTGCCATGCACGAATTTTAAGTTCTGCTCAACTATGTGCTTTAAACTATAATACTAGTTTAGGCAGCCCTAGGTCCTATGCATCACCATGCAGCCCATCTTGCATGCAGCAGATTGAAACATTGGAGAGCACACAATTATATATGTTCCATGCTCCATAATGTTATGATGATCTAGTTTTGTTACATCTTCTATACCAAATATGCCCACCCAATAGAGAAAAGTTGTCAACTTATACAGTAAGAGGTAATAAATAAAAGTATTTCCTTTCTGTCCTGCTATTTCGAGCTTGAGTTTTGCATTTGGTGTTCCCATATTCACAATTTTACATATTTTAATTTTCTCTTTTACCATTTTAGCATTGACTTCTATTGCATTAATGTGGGACCCTTAGAATTATGCTTTCTTTCATTTCCAGCTTCAGCGTTTGAAGAAGTACCCTGGCAACTATCTACAAGCACTAATGGCTATACCTAAAACATTGAGACTGATGTATGTTGCAGTACATTGACCTAAATTCTCGTTTTTATTATTAACTATGTGATGAAGAATGTAGCACAACACTATTATGTTGTTTAAGAAATTACTATCTACAATCTCCTGTCAGAATAGGTTGCTATAGCGTTTTGTATTTACTGTCTGTGCTCTGGTATTCAAATAGAACCATGCTGTGCAGGTATGTACATAGTTACCAGAGTTACCTATGGAACCATGCTGCAAGTATGAGAGTTGAAAAGTATGGTAAGTCTACTTGTGCAATGTGTTCTGCTGTACTCATTCAGGCTGCTGTTCTAAAACTATATTTCGGTTTTCTAGCATATACTCTTGTTTTGTCTTTATATGCTAATAACTGCTGAACTCGCAGGTATTTCACAAGTTGTAGAGGGTGATTTGGTTTACAGAAAGGGGTGCTCTCTTGGAGAAGCAGCCACAGTAGATACTTTCGACAATGATGATAGCAATACTAATTCACCTGAAATGGAAATATCTTGTGAAACACTTCCTGAAGAAGTGATCCAGTCTGTGAAGGTTTGCTAGACAATTGTTATAGAGATACTTATACTGACAGCAAACCTGTGCATAACACTGATATAACAAAATTCCCAATCATGAACTTCTCTTGTAGATAGTTGATTCTGAAGATTTATTGAACACAGCTTACACGTTTGAGGATGTTGTCCTCCCTTTGCCTGGGTGAGGATCACATGCTTTATGCTGTATAATTTTGTGATTCAAGTGCTATCCTTACCTTTTCCACGCGCAGTTCAGAAACATTGTTCCCTGGGAATGAAGTTGCTGAGATTTATCATGAAATAGCCAAGAAGGTAATGAATTTTATGATGAACATTACAAATATTTCAGAGGATTGTTGTGGTATAAATGGAAGGAACATGTATTAACAAATAATTAAATACGTTGTACAACATGCATTTTACTTGGAGTTTAAGTTATGATATTACACGTTTTAGTCTGAAAGTTATGGTAAGGAAACAATTTGTTAGGGCAGGAAGTTGGTTTCAACTTTTAGCATGGTTATGCTACCGGTTAATGCATTATCTCCTTTTTAGAGAAATTTGTGAGATTGAGAATCTTTGACAAACTTGTGGAATACAAAATTTTTCCAGTCAGATTATGAAGAAGTGATTGAGTTTCACACATTCAAATAATTTCTTCTCAAACGATTGCCATGACATTTATCTAATTTTGTGACTCAGGATGGCATTAGCCTGGTAGAGAGTGTCCATGGGATCAAGTAAGTCACTCTGTCACAAGGTCCATTTTTTTCTAGCTGTCTCCTCTTTTGAACAACTTTATGATCCTACAAACTACAATCACAGTGCCATCATGGCGTGAATTTGGATTCACGCCAGATGGTTAATGAGGACTTAAAATGACATTTATCTATGCAGAGTCCATATGTTGTGTCTTGCATATTGGGAATATAACCATTTTGGTTCCTTACACGCAATATCCTTAAAGGCCAGCAGAGCAAGTTCTTATCTGTCATATTTCCTTGATTGTCATTTGTTAGGGACTTCTCGATTACCAGCATGAAAGGAGGTTACCGTCGGCTACTCCAACGACCTATTGATTTTGAATGGTACACACAATAGAAGTAGAGTTTTCCTGTTTTGTTTAATCAAATCCTTTGTTCTTGTCTTTTAGTTGTAAGTTTGCTTGAAACTATATCTATATTTTCTGCAGTGAATAGCGTAGATGAGCAACCCTAGCTGTACATGTACTCATGCAGTCATGTAGGATATTTGGTGCTATTCAATTAAATTTGTTTTTAATGGTTGCAGGGACCTAATGACTTACACAGATGACAATGTACCTTTATTGGAAACTGATTTAGTTGTTCTATCCAAAACCAACCCATCAGAAGCAAATAAGCTGCTATCTGATGGGATTTCCAGTTTCGCATCATGTGATTCTGGATTGGATGCTTCATTGGACACCTCTGGACCAACCACTGAAGCTAGCTCAGTGAAAACCAAATCTAATGGCATCTCAGAACCGTTACCCGAGAAACTGGCTGTAAAATTAGAATTTACTCTACCAGCATCATCCTATGCCACAATGGCCATCAGGGAGTTGACAAAGACTTCAACTTCAGTATGTTCCTGACCATGTAGTTTATTTGGTTTTTAAAGTACTTCATCAGTTATCTTCTCTATCAATGAAATAGGCACAATCTCATAAAAAGCACTTCATTATCTTCGCTAGTCCACTTCATCTTTTGGTCCTTGAACTGAACCACTGGGGCTGTACCAGGATTGTATGATTTTCTGTAGGCATCACGCACAATGCTTTTCTTTTGAAGAGACTGCTAGTGCAGTGGCACTTCAATGCTTGGACTCATCCACCATCTCTTGTGTACAGGTTTCTTACCAGAAAACGTTGAACTCCTGAGCCTTTTTGGGTAAAATGCATTCTGCACAAAAGCTGATCTCCATTGTGACGAGAAACATCATGCAGGTTTAGCAGGTAATTTTCCTCACTAATTTACTAATTTTCCTCAAATTCCATGTTATGATTTTCAGACTTTATGTTTGTGCTTGCAGTAAGATATTTCTATTAAATTCACATCATATGCGGATATGCTATTTGTGGATAGATTGGGAACTGGAATGACCGCTATCGTCTGAATCTGAGTTCCAAGTTGATTTTTCCCCCCTTCTGAATGAAGTCCGCACTGAAGGACACATGCCGTGGGAGTGTTGTGTGTGTTTGCTGTGACATGGATAAGTTTCTGAAGGGCAACCATCCGTCGGCTGGAAGCTGGTCGGTGAACGAGTTGTGGTAGAAAGCGCTATCCAGAGATGCGCTATAGGAAGAGATTATTAATAGGGGCAAGAGGAAGAAATTATTCGGGGAAGACGAAATACTCCGGGGGGAAACTTGAGGTGCTTGTTTATTCATTGCTTGCTGAAACAGAAGCATTGCAGCGCCACTAGGATCCAATAGTTGCAACATGAGCATGTGGTGCCCTGGCCTAGCAACATGACATGAGTGCAATAGCACAGGACTAGGGAGCAGTAGCGGGTCATGGCACATCCGCACCGCGTCGGCACGTGTTCTGTAGTCAGTTCTGAGTTCTAACCCAAATAAGAACCAAGCCAACATGGTGCAAAACTCTGCAATTGTAGTAACAAAGGCAAGCTTTTGTTAAACGGAAAGGGTTTAGGATCGAGTGACGCATGCATGTGCACTAAAAAAGGGGAACTTTACCACATTACAAAAAGGGAAACTTTTCCGCATTTTATTGCAGTCAATGCCAAAAAAGCATAGTATATGCTAATATGCTTGCCAGAGGGAAATCAGAAATGTCCAAAATTTGCTTATCCTCTCATCTGATCTTCTTTAATCAAGCTTTGCTTTCCAAGAGAATGTGTAACTTCAGTGCTGTCTGACTTTGGCCAGGCATCAAGTGGTGCTAATCCACACGTCTATTTATTAACACAAAATACTTGGTCCTCAATGTTTATCTCTTGTACAATAGGCACCCATGCGACGAACCAACCGATACATATTCCCACAAATGATGAACACCATTACCAAAGTTCTGATGTGGACGTGGATCATCATATATAATCATACGGCCACCCTGAAACTTGCCGATCGGCCAATCGCCATAGAGAAATCAGAGGCCAATGAATGACAATGTATTTCTTTACCCGAGGATAAGGACATGTTGATAAGCATGCTCACGTCATTAGACCAAAACACAAGTCTTGTTTCGAAAAAACAAACAAAAGCACAAGTCAATATCAATATCTTTCTCGTCCTACAAAAATATCGACGTCACCGTCCATCCCATCAGTTGCTGCACGGAAAAGAAAAGAAAGCGAAAAGCTAGCGGAGCAAGGGACCGGTTGTGCACTCGCGGAGACGGGAGACCGGGTCTCCAAAGGCAGAAACTTTGTCAAAATCCTGGAATCCATGTGCCGCACATGGAACGCGGATGCTCACCGGTCACCGCTGCTTTGCCGACCACTGCCATCACTGGTGATTGGCGAACGGTGATAAGCGCGTCGCCCTCTCGCTGTCAGCCGCGGGATCGGAGCACGCGAGCACCCCCAGCGAGATACGCCGACGCACACGCAGCGCCGTGTCAGCCTCAGGGTGCCCCGGGAAAGCATGCGCCTTTGTTCATCCATCTGTCTAATCCCGACTCCCGAGCCCGTCGCTTTTCGAAACCGGAAAGAGAGCTCGACGGGGACTGGAAGGAGAGCACGCATGGCGATGGGAATGGGATCGCGCTCGCTAGTCGCTACTGAGGCAGCGCCGCGGTTGCATGGCCAATCAGCGTGTTGGTCGCCTACACGGCTACACCGTCTTCTGCACGGTCGATTTCTCCGAGGTTGCTGTAAATTTTGGCCAGTCATGTTCGCCATGCTCTCGTGCAGGCCCCGTGCGTGCAGAGTGGATGGCTCGATCCGAAATGGCTCAGTCTTGGTGGCAATTTCGTGGAGAATTCAACTCTTTGCTTTCGAAGTCAACGGCACGCACGAAAATGGAACGAAATGAAGCGAATGGCGTCCGCTCCGTGGAAAAATCGCCGGTTTTGGATGCATTTCACTTCACCCTGTGGGTCCGATTGGCCTTCCCAAGCCAGGCTGGCACAAACGACAAGTGGAGGGAGGCGTCGGTTAACGGGTTAAAAAGCAAGCGGGTTAGCTCGGGTTTATTACTGATTACTCCTTCCATCCCTTATTATTTATTGCTTGGGAAGCGGGTTTGTGAGGGAACATGATTTTCTAGAGACGGATAAAAAGGAAACATAGTTTTTCAGAGACAGATAAAAAGGGACAGAGGGAGCAGCTCGCAGCGTTCAGATCAGATCTCATGCACGCGGCCCGAGGGAGAGTTAAAATCAATCAATCCCCCGCACCGGAATAATAGGATTTCCGGAAAGGAAGCGACACACACACGAAGAACCTCTGCCCGCCCACTCATCATCAGATTCATTCGGTTCGGACCACCACGCGACGCGCCCTGAGGGCCAGGGCGGGAGAGACCGAGAGATGAGCGGGGCGGAGGACGCGGCGGCTGCTGCGGCGGGTGGAGGGGGCTCGGGCGGGGGGAGCAGCGGCGCGGGGTCGTCGGGGGGCGGGAGCGGCGGCGGAGGGGGCGCGCGGCGGGGGAGGTTCGACGACAAGGGCCTCGTGGCGCGGACCTCGCTGATCCTCTGGCACACGCACCAGAACGACGTCGGCGCCGTGCGCAAGCTGCTCGAGGAGGACGCCACGCTCGTCAACGCCCACGACTACGACAGCCGCACGCCGCTCCACGTCGCCGCGCTCCACGGCTGGCACGACGTCGCCGAGTGCCTCATCGCCAACGGCGCCGACGTCAACGCGCAGGACCGCTGGCAGAACACGGTGAGTGGAGCGGGTCGGGCCAGGCGACCCGCGATCGATCCTTCTCCTGCCTGCCTCTCTCGTTCCTTGTCTCGGCGTTTGGGCTCGCGATTTTTGCGTGTTCTTCTGGCTTTGTTCCGATGTTACGGGCTTGATTTGGGTTGGGTCGTGCTACTGGCCTCTGTTCGTTGCGTGTTGAAATGGTCCGGATTTTCGGGTACGGGTCCGTTTTGAGATCTTACTAGCTTCTGTTGGGATACGATTTCATGTGTCGTGTCATGAATCGACGATTTGGGAGGAACACGATTAGCTGCAGCCCTTAGTTTGCGCTCTGGAGCATTTCATTCGAATGGGTGGTGGTAACTTGTCATGTTTTCTTCGTTGGACTTGGAAAATCGGTTTTGTTTACTGTTTGCACCTTGCTGCATTTGACCAATTTGTAGCTTATCCTGTGAATTCCTGGGGGCTCCTGCTATGTTTGGTTGTCAATGCGTGTTACTGCAATGATCCTTCGTTCATCCAGCTGCTGAAGCATATTTGTATGGCATTTGTAGCCTTGCAATGTGTCGCACTTGCTCATTTGGTTTGGTTTGTTGTTAGTAAGCTTTGGTTTCATGTAAAATTGGTGTGCAACGTTAATGTAAAGTGGAACTTTAGGTTTCTGATTGCTAATTGGGGTTGCGTTTGTGATGCAGTGGTGTAAATATAGGTTGGCTTTGTCTAGACTCTAAAATATGATGCCATATTGAGGACCATTGCTAATGATGCTAACTTATCTTTTTTTTTTATGAACAGCCACTAGCTGATGCGGAGGGAGCTAAGAGGCAGGCTATGATTGAGCTGCTCAAGGAGCATGGCGGATTGACATATGTATGTGGTCGATAACATGGGTTTGATTTAACAGGTTGCCTTGATCATCGCATTGCTAAGTTTTAGGGTTGTTTAGGTTTGACCAGTAGCTCAAGATTACTAAATCTATAACTTGAACACCAGGTATTCCAATTCCACCTGTCACTGTATGATATGGATTTAGTGGGTGAGTCCCCTGTATATTGCTCTGCAGCTGTTACCGGTATAATGTTTCTGAATTTGTATCCAGGAGACCATGAATGGTCCCAAATGTTGTTATCGGAAGTAGAGGTGTCTTTTCTTTTGGAAGCAAAATATTAGGTGATCTAAGCTGGGCATTATTAAGAATTTGGATAGCTTGGTGATTCACACATGGCTATGAATTTAGACATGGAAGAATGTATAACAATTGTGCCTCCATTGATAAACAAAGAGATAGCATCCACTTTGGGGGATCATATGTGTTTATGTGTTCTGTTAATTGAGAATTTTGGTGTACCTTTTGCTCGCAACT
The DNA here is from genome assembly GCF_000263155.2 of Setaria italica. NCBI lineage: Eukaryota > Viridiplantae > Streptophyta > Magnoliopsida > Poales > Poaceae > Setaria > Setaria italica. Next base: position 46,424,535 of record NC_028451.1, on the reverse strand, counting down.
AAATCAACCATGCTCTTTTTAGTTAGAAAAACAAATGCTCTACTGGACTGATAGTTTTGAAACTGGTCATTTTGATATAATCAGATTTTGTTAGGCTGATGCATCATATGATCTTTCTCATCTCCTTCGGGTTTGTCCTTTAATTTCCTGTAGGGGAAAACTGGAAGCCATTTTGAACCGAAGACAATTCCGCCACCTCTAACAAACAAGGCTGACTGGGAGATTAACCCACTTGAATTGGACTTCACAAAAGCAGTTGTCATTGGAAAGGTTCAAGTCTTCAAACATCTCTTACTCAATGCAGTTATTTGATAAAGCATCATCATAGTTTACTGATGTACGGTACTTCACTTTTAGTTCGTTTTGTATTTGGGTTAAATGTAAATCTTAAGTTCGTCAAACCTGCTACCTACAACAGGGCTCTTTCGGTGAAATTCTGAAAGCAAATTGGCGAGGAACACCTATTGCTGTCAAGCGCATTCTTCCATCCCTATCTGATGACAGGCTGGTGATGTAAGTAAACTATCAGAACAACTGTTAACCTCCCTGAGTACTCCAACCGATTTGATTACATGAATTTAATATGAATTGTGTCAAACTAATTTTGGTTGAATCTGTAACTGTAGGTGTTCTAGTTGTAGGACACATGTTTGTGTATGTGTTTTTATCTAATATTTTCTTATAAAACTTTTGCTTAATCTGCAGCCAAGATTTTAAGCATGAAGTCAACTTGCTAATAAAGCTGAGACATCCAAATATTGTCCAGTTCCTTGGAGCAGTTACAGAAACCAAGCCTCTAATGCTAGTTACTGAGTTTCTACGAGGAGTATGTATTTTGTGTCGCAGTTCAACTATCATTTTGTGTGTACTATTCGGAACCTGTTCATGAGTAAGTTAAATGCATTTTCAGGGCGACCTTCATCAATATCTGAAGGAGAAAGGTGCACTCGGCCCACTTGTCGCAGTTAATTTTGCTCTAGACATTGCAAGGTATTTTCACCTCATGTGCTTAGTTATGCCACAAACACCATATCCTTGAGCCTTCATGTACTGCCTGCCTGTATTTCTGACTCACTGCATCACATACCAGTGTCATTCATACAATGCGGTAATTTGGTTTGCAGTAATTCTGACCTGTTATAATTGATTCATGTGTCATTGTCTTCATTGATTTTCTGTTTTGCAGGGGAATGGCATACCTTCACAATGAACCTAACGTTGTGATTCACCGAGACTTAAAACCAAGGTCCGTCAGATTGTTTTTTTTAACATGAGAACATTTTTGGTCCGTTCTAACTTAATGTGTCAACTTCTAGAAACATTCTTCTGGTGAATTCTGCTGCCAACCATTTGAAGGTTGGAGATTTTGGTCTTAGCAAGATCATCAAAGCTCAGCATGCCAATGATGTATACAAGATGACTGGGGAGACAGGAAGCTGTAAGCTTCAGGAGCTACCACTCAACTTTGAATCACTTCTCTTGAATTTGTATGTTAACTAATATTTAACTGTTTTGATTTTCGTACTAAAATAGACCGCTACATGGCCCCTGAAGTTTTCAAGCATCGGAAATATGACAAGAAAGTTGATATCTTCTCTTTTGCCATGATACTATATGAGGTAATTTTTTAGCCTAAAAGCAGGGGTTGACCCAAGGGCCACTCAGATCATTTGGACCTTTTCCTAGAGCCGTGAAGGCCCTTGCGCTAGTGGGTCCCCGATCAGTTTTTGGGCTAGGCTGAATGACCAATTGTTCTGTATGATTATAGATGCTGGAAGGCGATCCTCCTTTCTCCAACTATGAACCTTATGAGGCTGCTAAGTACGTCGCAGAAGGGCATCGCCCGGCTTTCCGTAAAGGACATACTAATGAACTGAAGGAGTATGTACAAGCCAAACAACTCTTGACACTACAATTGTCACGTTAAACATGGCTGCTATTTTAGTATTTTAACTTGCTTTCTTTTGTTGCAGTTTGGTTGAGCTATGTTGGTCTGGGGATATCAACCTGAGACCTTCTTTCTTGGAGATCCTCAAGAGGCTCGAGAAGCTCAAGGAGCAATTTTCACACGAGACCCACTGGCATTTGTTCCAGTAACAGTGCATATATACATTCATTACTACAGGTGGTGTTTTGAATAGGGTTTTCTTGGGAGATCTAACATTGATGAATGTACAAAATTAGGTGCCTCGAGAAAGCTCCACTGAGACGGTGAAATTTTCTTGCTGTTTTACTTCGATGCTATTTCTGTTAAAGAAAACAGAAACCTTGTTTGTACTGCAGCATTACCTCTTTTTCTTTAGGTTTCGCTCTGCTTCAGCTAAAATTGTGAAAAATCTTGAGAGCTATTAGATCATAGTTCTGCAGCATATAGGTGGATGTGGCCATGTGGGGTTCTATAGATCAGAAAGTTTCCTGCTATTTTCTGTTTCAAGATCTTTAGTTTGTTGATGAGAATTGCTTCGCTGCCTTTGGAAAGTGATTCCTCGTGCATATTCTATAAGTGTCAAAACAATTTACTGTAAACTTATAAAGAGAAATATTGTTGGATTACAAGGTTTTGTTGTATGATCTAAGTTTATACCCTGTAGAAGCTGGTTCTTTGATCCGGTTTCTTGGATGATCTGGTCATCTTACGGCGCTGCAGTCTCAAACTTTCTTGCAACCTTAGCATATCATAGTTGTCAGGTCATGAGCTACAAACCAATTTGATGCAGTTTTGGACGAGGCTCCCGTTGCTGTAGATGCCGCTGCTGGAAGGCGCCTCTCTAAGCAAGGCTCCCGTTGGCCGTTGCTACTTTCTAGCCTGTTAGCCATGCTGCATACTATAAGCAGCCATTACGTGTGCCGTCAATTCATTAGGTCCAGGGCGGGTGCATTTAACTATAAGGATGGCAAAATTATGACGATCACAGCAATTATCTGGCATGGCAAAGAACGAAAATGGTGCCCCCCAAATTACAACATGAATTATAGACCGGAACGCATTTGAGTTTTTCTTACAACTTTTTTTTTTGAATTTCGACTGAACAGACTAAAGCACAGTGAAGCACATTTCTCAAGTATGACACACATCGTTTCTTACATGGGTTCACGCTCTGTAACATAGATTAACCGTTCACACAATAAAGTTACACCTGTCCGCTCTAGTGCTGTGTGCTATCGTGAATAATTGGGGAACTACAGCAGCTTCTTTCTCTCGAAGAAAGTCTTCAGGTGCCACAGCTGCAAACCCGCCACTGATAAGCAGATGCCGAGCGAGAGGAACCCGAGCCAAGCCATCCTCGAGTTTGTTCGCCTGTTCAGGTCCTGCATTTCCTCCTCCCTGGACACATGACATGGCCACAATGTGATACAGGAAATGCTTTGCCAACGTTAGTTTCAATGTTGCCAGTCATAGTCGATACTACGTACTACCTTTCACGGAGATAAAACATTTCTTCATGTATATTTTTGATGGTTTCCTCTAGCTTCTTCAGCTCTAATTCCATCATCTGCAGCATACAAGCAACAACACATGCATAAACAGAGGTACTAGCTATAAGAAACAACATGCAAAAAAGCACTATATGCACCATTCTCACAAAACAAGACAAATATGTCAATTCGAAGAAATGATTACGAGATCCTATAAGTAGTGTTGGCACAGCTAACAGCGAACCTGAGGAGCAAAGACTAGATGACACAATTATTAGCAAGATCAGTAAGTGTTCAATTCCTAGGTAGCACTAACAGTTTAATCTGCAGACCCAATTATATGTTAATGAGGTGAAAATACAATAAGCTACCCAAAGTCCCCTAAGTCAAAGTCAGAAACCATAAGTCTTCTTTTCTCCCATTCTTAAGTTAAAAAATATGCTTATGATAAGCATTAGCAGGTTTCGCCTCTGTTCAATCAGAATATGATTCTAAATGGCAAAACACAGTTGCAAGGATGTGACACTCATAACTAAGTCATGCATAACTAAAACAAGAAAGAGAAAACACCAAATCAGATATTAAAACATACAGATGTCAATTGTGTACTTATTGTCCATCCAGGCACACTCAGTCCTCCATTTTTAAACCATTTGCATAACTTTTATGAAACTGAAAAGCACATAAGTAACCTGTAGGCTACTAAAAAAATCATACTTGAACCCAACCTCAGGGTTAAAAAAGATTAACTACCACTTGAAAAATATGCTGCTCAACAAAAAGTGGCAACTCTACAAAGATCCAAGTAGTGAAATGACAAAATATGTGTTCATACCTAGATTAAACCTAGTGTTGTTTTCTACACCAGTATACCAACAATTGAAGTACTCAAACCAGTAGAATCTAGCAGCCCACTTACAAACACAGCAAAATCACAACCAAGCTGAACGGTGCAAACCATGCTCTCAAACATCAACATGACACAGAATTGATCAACAAACTATCAGAATGCGAATTAGTAAATTACTCCTGTCTAATGCTAATCACCCAAACCCACAACTTAATCCACACCCAGGCACCCAAATTTACAGAGCAATCCTGCAATTTCTGTTGTCACAACCAAATTGGAATCATGATATATTTGATTAATTCGACAAACTGAATCACTAACCAACACTACAGCCTGACCAGATTGGTAGCGATTTGAGCAAAACGAAGGTAAGAATCTGGAGGGCGAAATACTCACATCGACCTTGCCCTTCTTGGCAACGCTGGGCCAATCCTTGGCCGAGACGCCGCTCCTCCAGTCAAACTCGAAGCCGATGGTGACCGGCGGCTTGTGGTCGGGCGCCCAGAAGCAGGCGAGGTAGTCGCCCGCCTCCGTCGCCGTGAAGGCAAAGTGCCCCGACTGCACGTTCTCCGCGTAGTGCATGCTGTTCCCGTACGGCGACGTCACCTGCGCCACCATCAATCGAAGCAAAGAGCCCCAGTTACTCAAACACAAGCATGGCCATGGCTTCCGCATCCCAAATCACCGGACGCCGACGGGCGCATGGCGCTGCTCGCTTACCCTGAGGGAGATGCGGTGCGATTCGGGGAGCTGGGCGTCGGGGAAGTTGGGGTCGGGCCCGACGACGTGGTACTTGCCGACGGCCATGGAGTTGACCTTGATCTCATCGGAGATGCACTTGGTGTGGCCGGACTCGAGGTCGAACCGGAGGGCTCGCGCCGGCCGCGGGGCCGAGAGGAGCGCGAAGGCGACAAGGAGGAGCAGCGCGGACGGGCGCGGCCACATGGAGGCGGGGGATCCGGGGCGCCGCGCGGCCATCGCCGGAGATCGGGGAGGTCACGGGCGAGGGACTCGCGTTTGGCTTGTGGGGAGGGGAAGGTTGATGTGCTCGTGGACGCTTGGACCTTGTGAGCGCGACTAGTTGAAGAAGGTTTCTCGAGTCTGACGTCAGAGTGCTTAAAGCTGCAGTGTTAGCTTGCAATTGCAGATTAGGGGAGCTCTAACCAAAGCTTGGTAGTATGACTGGTTTGTCCAATATTTGTTCGTTGTGAATTAAGGTTTAGAGGACCATAGAAGTCTTGGCACCAAACTAAAAAAGTATAGCAAATTATGGTGAAATTAGCGAAATCTTGGCTTGGCAAGATTAATATGCTATCGTCTACTTTGTCCTAAATATCATATATTTGAAATGCAGGCACCCAAAAATTCTTATACCCACTTTAAAATTAGCTTGTCCTAAACATTGTATGTTAAACTAATTACTTTATCCTAAACATCATATATTCAGAAAAAGGAAGTATTTCTTAGGATCCCAAACTGAAGGCACAAAAAAAAATATGCAGTGTTTGGTTTGCACCAAACCAGCCCTCACAAAATTTAAGCGGATTGGCAACAAATGCTAGGGTACATCATAAAAGAGAACGCTGAACGCAGTAAGAAGAGGCATGCAAACAAAAGCCGAAATTCTTTATATTAGCTAATTTTTGGTTTGCACAAAAAGGAAATCAAATCGGCATGTGCGTTGTTTGGGGATGCATCATTTACACAATCCAGAGACAAGGTATGTTCCTGTCATACTGAACATAATACTACGGTTTACTCCGTACTGAGATCATTGGTTAACATACTACGCGTGCGACCAATACCAGCCTCGTCAGTTTACAAGCAGGTGTATAGACACAAGTCACAACAAAAATGTGTCGATCAGGAAGATGGCAACACGAGTACTTCAGTGATCCAACTGTTTTCACCGTATTGGTTATACTCTGCCGGCACTAGCCTAAACTAGGGCTACTGCTAGCGCAGACCTGTACAGAGTTTGGTAAAGTTCGACACATTCTTGAAGTAGGTCAAGTCTGAATTATCAAGTCATTACTCATTAGAGTTTTCAGTTTTCAAGTCATTAGTCTGAATCAGAGTCTGACATCTCCCACTGACGTGCATCTTTTGGCTCAACGTCTGCGATAGATTCAGAAGGCTGACCAAAGAGGGACGTGCTAAGCTTCGGACGAGGCCTCTTGGTCCTGTCTTTCGGAGCTTTTTCCTGTGAACCGCACGATATAGTATCAGAGTTCTGAAAACTGACATTGATGAATCCAACATAAACATGCTTTCTGAACTGCAAAGAACAGTATGTTCTGATTTGCTAGAAAACATAGTACTGTAGGTTTTGTAGGTTTTATGAATGCAAAAAAACATCAGATCAAACACCATCAGAGTGACACTTTTTTGTGGAAACTAATGAAAGGTGAATCATGTGGCAAGTGTAATGATTAGATGGTATGAGAAGCAAAATAGCATTTGCAATTTATAAAATTTGCACATGCATAGGCGCATAGCACACACACAAAACTAATGCGCATCATAATCTACGTGTAACTGACTGATCAACGATTACTAAAACTGTGCATGGGAAAACTCCAAAGTTGTTTGAATCAGGAAAACACTGAAAGAGAATGCTCATTTAACTTGCTAATCAAGCATGCACTTACCTGTCGAGTGCTCTGAGCTGGTTTGTTGTTCCTCAGCCATATTATTCCCAAAGAAACACATCCGCACATAAGCAAAGTTGAACCAATCCTTGGGTCAGTTAGGTAATCTTGGAAATGGAAACCAAAGTTCTCTTTTAGACTTTTCCCTGCTGAACGGATACTTTTGGTACTTCTTAGCCATTCCTTGCTTGTTTCCTCGGGCACAAGATCTGGCACCTTTGAAGTCTACAGACAAAAGGGCAATGGAAGAATTAACAAAGAGGGGATTTGGTATACTCTTTGGGCAATGTAAGCTTTGAAAACATTATTTTAAGAGTTTAGTGAGAGCATTTTCCACAACAGCAGTCAGTGTTTAGACCACAAAAACGAAAACCTCTACATGCTATAGAGTTTGTTCAAATCAAGTCATGGTGAAATTTTACTGGTAGTGCCAATAACTAATATAGAATAATCTAGGTGCTTGGGTAGATAAAAGGGGTGGTCATAATACAACAATGATTAGAGGCAAGTTTCATCGACCAAATAATGCTGACTGCCGTTAAAAACAGGAGGTACATTGCATAAAGACTGGATCAAGCACGGACAAGTCAAGCAACTGAGCGAGGCAACTTTTGGTATTCTTTTTCTTAAAAGATGTGTTGTTCATATTTTTAATTTCTTGAGCATTCTTTAACTGAAAAGGCCAATCTGACTCAAAATCATGACGGAATGGACAATCCTGAAGTCTACATGTCTAGCTAACCTTGCACACAAATGTCTTTTTTTCCTTGTAAAACAATCAATTCAACAAGGCAAAAGTTGAGTGCAAGGACTGGCAGATTTCAAGTTACAAAATTTAGTGTTGCAACCTGCAAGAGACTTACAAAATAAGGAATTTCTCGAGTATCACCATCTTTGATAATCTGAGAGATCCACCTGTTTATCTGCAGTATTAGTTAAGAGGTAAGGAATCAGAAATGCATCTGATCTTTTAGTGTTGAGATACCTAACTTGATCTAATTATCAAGGGGCACATAGATAAGGCACTAGAATGTAGAAATCATTAAATTCACACCTCTTGAATTTCATCTGGACCCTTGTGCCTTGCCACTAGCTGGGAGGCATAAGTATGCTGTCCCTGAAGAGCCTCCATAAGATTGTTCCTTTTTTCAGCTTTCAGCGCCTCATATGTTGCATTTCTTTGGAATCGAACAATGAAAACTTCAGGTTTCTCATTGTCATCTCCAAAGCCTCTAGGACCACAGGCTCCACTATAATCAGTGGCAAGGTAAAAGGCACAAATTTGCTGCAAAAATGTACACGTATACTGTTATATAAGATTCTACATTTACAAATAAGATGAGGAATCAAAGAACACACTCCTTTTTTAGAAGATGCAGTTATTTATTTGATAGCTAACAATGATGCCCCCACCCCCAAAAAAATTGCTGAAACCAGGATCTGATGTATTTCCATTACTCAGGTTTCAGTGACATACATGTGAATTAAGGACAACCTTAAACATAACTGGAGTATTTCATTTGGTGGGGGATGCATCTTCCAGGATCATTATCCACTACACAGTTGAAACTTGAAAGTGATAGAATAGACAAAAGAACAGACCAATCTTGCACGTTGTGTTTTTTTACAGAATCAATGAAGCATGCAATACTCCTGATCCACAGAACCATTATGACTTGGCGGATCTTTTTGAATCAATCAATCAAATCTACTATAGTTCTGTCAACAATTTTCTAGCATTCTGGCCTCTAAGGTAGAACTTGTGATCCTCAGATCACATGCGGGATAACTATCCCAGAAAAATGAGGCCGCATGGCACGCTTGAAGAGGAGGGACTTTTGGAGAAAGATGAGACTATGGACTGGTCCGAACAAATCAATCTAGGTCTTCCAACCAACAAGAGAGAACCTCCAAACTAGATATGATCATATCCTGAAGATGACTAGATAAGATATGGAAATAAGAGATAAATAGTAAAGTTTAAAATTCTAAAATGTACCTTCTGTACTTCTCCATCTAACCAAACAAAGGTCAACCTTTCATCTTTAAGGGCAGTTGCAGCACTTGATATCTCCACTGAATCATCCACATTCCCAGAAGTACTTCCGTCAACAGCACCTATCAGTTGGTCTTGGGCCATACGCAAAATCTAGTTTCAAATTGCAAATCAATACACTTAGCAAACTAGCATTGCAAATAAACCAGATTATTCAAATAATAAATCACACCAACTTGCCCATTGCAATTAACTTTGAAACTTACTTGTCTCTTTTTACTTAATTCTACACCAGGACGACCAGCGACAATTACACAATACCAAATTGTTGCATCATTGCCAGCACGTGAATGGCCTCTAGCATCACAGCCCAGTTCCAAAGATGTGTCACTTCTTAGCTGTCGCAGTTCTAAACAAGAACAATAAAGGAGTGAGTGCAATTATTAAGGGGGAAAACATGTTTCTTTCAGGTAAAGAAACAACATCCTCTTAGATACTATGCAAAGCTTGACAATTCAGTAAATAATTGGTTCACAAACTGTTTAACAATACCATGGTGCTTGTGCTCCTCCATCATCTCTGTGAACTCTGACTTGCTAAAAGTTCCTGAATTAGAGGTCAGCAATCAGCATAAACTCTGCATTGCAAAAATCAAAGAGCTTAAGGGGGGAGAAACTTGCCATGGTGTACAACAGGCTTTGTGCCTGGTCCTTTCAAGAAAACTAGTGCAGGAGCTGACTCCACCCCTAACCTGATCCGGAATAGACAAGAAAATTTTAATGACAAGATCGTGTGACCAATTTACCATATGTACTAACAGATGGAACCATGTTAAGATTTTGCTTCATTAAAATGCTATGCTCAATTGCTCAATGCTCACTGATTTCAAAATCACAACTTTTGGATGCTAAGTAGCTACTATCCGCAATATCCGCACTCGATGTTCAGACTGTAACCCTAATTATATGATTAGGAGTTTCTCTACACCCAGCAACTGGGAAACTTTAAAGTTAAGGTATATAAACATAGCCAAAATAGCACTTTGGGGGCAAAAGGATCAGAAAATAGATCATCAACTAAGCTGAGTGAGACTTTATTGGACTATAAGGCTGTATGTGCTATCGTATGTTAAAGTATATATACACATATAAAAAGACATGCGCAATAGGACTAAAATCAATGATGATGATGATAATAGTAGTAGTATATAATACTACTCATCAAAACAATAAAAGCAGCAAGATGCGAAGGATATAGAAAAAATGGGTTGGTTTTGATTCAAACAAAGAGTACTTGGGTAATTCTAATCCAATAAATCAAAATATAATATCATGTCATCTGAGAAAATTGATTATTAGCTACTAGTAGCTAAGCACGAAATAATTACTGGAATTATGAAGTGAAAGAATACAAATGTCCACATGCAGATTCTGCGGAATTTATTTCTGCAACCAATTAGGCCTAAAACACTAGCGCTCAATTGTTTAAGTAAATTGTATCAGCTGATGGTATTTTTCATATTTACTCATTCTAAACATGTATTCAATATTAAACTGTTAGCTAGCTACTGTTGTTAATATATTATATATAAAGGCATGATTTAGATAACAAAAAATTGGACACCATGCACGTACGAGTTCCACCAAATCTGGGACTCATCTTCTCTCCATAGGACAAATGCAAATGATACATAGCTCGAATACTCTTGGGCAGCTTGGCGAAGGAACGGCGCAGCACGCTCTCCAGTACTTGAGAAAAAGATAGCTTTGACCTACATAATGCATGCAAAAGATGGCATGAGCAATTGTGACTGGCCAAAAGGTAAAGGTGCTGCAGGTTAATTGCATTTCTCAATGTTTATTCCTTTTAAGTTCCAACAGATTCATCATGAAAGATAACTGTCTTCACTTAGAACAGAGTATGTGCACTCCAGGTTATATTATAGAAAAGAATGTAAAGTAGTTTCAAAAAAAGAAAAGAACGTAAGTAATTCCATAAGACAAGAGATACAGGAAAAGCTAGTCTACCTTATGATTGCCGCTCTTCCCAATGAATTGTGGCCCCTGAAAATAAAAACAGCTCAGCATCAGAACCATAATTTCTCTCAGGTAAAGTCTATCAAAACTAACTATAATTGCCGAATAATAACAATGAACAAGGCAGCAATCTGCAAAACAACAAGAACAACACATACAGGAGTGGTGTTGATTGGTTATACTTTTATAGTTACATCAGCCATATGTTAGGATTGTGCAAATAAAATCGAGTCATGATGTCATAAGATAAGTGTCCCAAATAAATGAGCAAGAAACCTAGTCTAAAGTAAGAAATGGTGAATTCTTAGCTAATGAAACTAGAATCTGTACAGATGCAGATTCATACTCATCATTCAGTAGTGTCATATTGATCTTACTTACTAACTCAAATAATAGATTATTCACCAACAGGCCCTCAATTTGCTTTGAATTTTGAATCTTTAGGAGAACCACATAAATATAGAATAAAGTAAACCAGAAATACAACTAATCATAAGTCTCACCAATGTCTCCTTTGAATAGTACAAGATCCGAGGCAATCCTATAACTGATGTTGCAACCCAATCAACAACAGAATCCACAAAGAGCCCACCTGGGTACCTAGGCACAGGAAACAAGGTTAGTTAGGCCCCGCATACCAAATATGCCATGTCCTTAGCACATATGGGAAAGGGCACAGCATAAATCTCATCATGAAAATGCTGATAACAGGAAAAGAAGAGTCACAAACTTAATATAATTGTGTAACTGACAGTCTGGCCAAAATAGTCACCTCATGTAACAGGATGGACTTCTGCAGTTAGCTGGGTACGCAACAATTGCTGGTACACCTACACATATAGAACGAGCATGGAGTGAATGAATTAGAACAAAAAAAAAAGCATACCTTTTTCTCCCAAAAAAAATAAAGGATAGAATCCCTCCCATATTAAAAATTAGCAATTCACTTGAATTACTTCCCTCACGAACCTAATTTGACCTACTCAGCTGGACAAAATCCATGTAACAAACTAATAATGTTTAAAATAGAAACTCAATATGTTGAAGTGGTAAGTGATGCCACCTGCAAACCTAAATTAACTTAAAGTTCATATCATTATGAATAACAGGGCATGTTGCATACTTGCATCAACATACCATTACGGAAAAATGGCTGTTTGGAGAACCCTTTTTCAGTGAAATGACCAGCCAGCTGTGAATCACCAACTTCTACCATAGCAATTTTGGCGATACCATCCAATCGAGTGCCTAGACCATGGAACCAAATATTGTCAGGGGGGAATGATAAAGGAGAATTTTTTTGGGAATTTTAAATTAATGATGTTTGTCGGTAATTATGTTGGCAACACCAAATTATTTCTGAAGGAACGGAAAATACGGTCAACTCAACTGCCAAAAGATCCACAAAAGTATCCTCACAAAATATGGCTAAAATTCAAAGTTTGCTCCCTCAAAGAATATTCTCAATCTTAAATAGCAAATCCAAAATAGAATGGTTGAAAGTGGCAAAAGTTTGTACCATCCAAGTACTTCAGTAGACAAATTTGATTATATCAGAATATGAAACTTTTCTCTATATATGGCATACCACTTGGCAGTGCATTAAAATAATGAATATGTGTTTTCTATATCTCACACAGCAATACCTCAATTCAAATTTTATTCATCCTTCAATAGTATTAAAAGCTAAGTTGATGCAACTTTGTTCATTGACAGTAAATACTTTCATGTAAGACTGTCAGAGGGAAGCGACAGACAAAATAGCAGCCAAGCCCAAATATTTCATCCTTCAATAGGTTGCCTTTTCCATTAAGTGTCCAAATGTGTTGGCCCTTTTTTCCCAAAAGAAGGCAACAAATAAAATAGAAGCCAAGTCAGAATGAAGAAAGATACCAATTTGCTTCCAGTACTCAATAAATTGAGCACACCGAGGACTACCTTTTGAGTATACCTAGAAATTAGAGCAAGAATCAGCAGGCAGTCTAGTGATTCTTTCCAGCAGAAGATACTAAGACTTGTGCATAAGTAATGTAAATGTAATATCCAAAACTTTACTTAAAGAGATAGCTAAAGGAAACAACTAAGGCCTTTTAACTAACCATTATTATTAGCGGGTATTCTTCAGCAATAGCAGCATTGAATGACTCATGTGTGAGTACATTGAAGGCATCATCAGTCAAACCTAAGGAACGGAAATAGTTTTATGTCAAACACAACAAAAGCAAGGAAATATATAAGTACATTAACAAGTGATTGATAAGCTGAACTTACTAACTACAGAGTCTTTTAACAACGGGAGATCTATTTTCAGAAAGTGCTCCTTTTGATATTGTTCTTTGACTCTCTCAAGGACATCCTACCAGATGAAAGGAAAAAGTCAGGTTAGACCAGTAAGGAAAACAGGAGTAATCAAAGTGAAGAAACTTTCAAGCGATAGACATGCACATAAACATAGAGAGGGAGGGCGAGGGATCACCATATGCTCATCCAGTCCAAAAAGATCATAATCCCTCTTTAAAATTGGATTTGTCAACAGCTCATATGCATAACGGATCTGTACAAACCATCAAAGAATTGTGAACTTCCATATTACTTCAATAACAGGCCAACATCAAACATTTGGAAAAAGGAAAGAGCGCTGAACGGTTCCAGTTTGTAATCTCAATGGTTCTTAAAGCTGAATGACAGAAGGTGTGCCATTCAAAAGCGTATAGTATGCAATATCATATATAGAGACATGAATGGAGAATCTGATATGGGAGGTGCTTCCATACAACATGGAAAGTTGTCTCCATGCATAGGATGTAGAGGCATTACTTACAAAATGGTCACTAAATTCTATGCAAACATTACCAACTACAAAGTCTAGTAGACTGAGCTCTGGATTTTGTTCTCACCTTTATAATATCAACAGTTGGTTGGTGATTCGTTTCAGATAGCCTGAGTTCACATCGACAAAGGATTCACTCAGTTTCCATGAAAGAAGATATCCAAAAGAAGAAAAGCAAATGCTACAGAGAAAAGGCTAAGAAGCATATTTCTAGCTCAAACAACTTTCCTTCCAGGTTTGGAAATGCCTACCCGTCCCCCATCGGAGTCAGTGAGTCACATTCCACCTGAACCTATCTCTTTGCAGCTACAGATAAGCAACAGACAAGCATTCATCCACAGTATATTACTAATTTTCCCTCAAACAAACAGTATCTAACTAGCACTGGATTGGAAAAACGAATAATATTTCTGCACTAGCTCAAAGCTGGGGATCCAGGCAGGCATTGATCATGTCCAGACAAACTCATCCATATAGGCAAAGCAAATTAGATTCCAATAACATAAACAAGTACAGAGACACCACCAAACTGGTAAACTCCAAATAGATTACCCCCATTACGACTTCCAGTAGTCGAGAATTGCACTTTCCACTACGAAATCCGCGGAACAAACCACACTGCCGAATTAATTAAATCAGACAGCAATCAGCTAAGTCAGATCAATCACACTCACCATTCCTTGGACAGCCGCTCGTAGGCCTCGACCACCCGCTCCACTGGCGCAAACCTCTCGATTCCCAGCGCTGCAAATTACAGAGCCCAGTTAGCCCGTAAAATATCTCAGAACGCGGCCGCACCGGGCGTCGAATCATGGGGAGCGAGGTGGGAACGGGGACGAGAGGGCTCTCACCGTCGTAGTGGGAGGGCGGGAAGTGGCCGGGCAGGACGATGAGCTGGAAGAGGAAACCAGCAGTGAAGAGGAGGATCGGCAGCCAGTAGCGGCGCACCTCCGCCGGAATCTCCATCGCCATCGACGGAGACGGACGGCGCGACGCGGGCGGAAAAGGCGAAGGTATCTGGGGGTTTGCGTGGGGACGAGGGGGTTAGCTTTGGTTAAGCTTTTTAGGAGGCGCTTAATTTGAAGATTTTTCTTTATCGCCGTGTGCTTTTGTTAAGATTTTCATACGTCCAAACGATCCTACGGATCGGTGTGCTTTGAACGGTCGAGATTAGGCTGGGGAGCCAAGGCGAGCAGACGCGTCATCGCAGCGATATTGACTGATTTTTGTTCTTTTGAACGGTCGATGATATTTGCGGATTTCGCGTGAGTTTCAGTGCAATGGCGTATGGTTATTGTTATTGTATTCTGCTATTCGCATCTTTTTAACAAACTTGTCTCCAATGTTTTGGCTGAAACTTGTTGATTTATTTTATTTTATTTTATTTGCAGAAAGCTGCAACATTTTACATGGAAACGTGAAACAATGCACAAATACTTGCCATGTTTGATGGCCCACAAATACATCGCATACGAGGCCGTAGGGGTGCAATGTCGACGGCCAAAACTATGTCGTCCTTAATAGCACAAGTGGTTAGCCCACTTCATTGTGCGCCACAGGCAAGATCGTGCTGGCGTCTGGGGTGTGCCGAACGCCAATCTGTGTTCACATTCGCGTGATTCTAAAAGCAGAAAGGGTTTGGCCCTACCTATAAAGAGTAGGCTTTTTTTTAGTTTTAGGTATTTGGTATTTCGGCCTTTTGTATCGTGACCGTGTGTGCTTTAAATTTGAATGTAGGGATGATATTGGCATGGATGAAATTTCTTGCAAGTTGCAATAGCAAGCAGCGGCTGAATTTTTTTTTTTGAAAACTATACAGCGGGGGAGACCCCCTGTGTATGGCTGAAATTTCGTGCAGTACCTCGTCAGGGAAATAAATTGTGAGAGACTGCGAGGACCTGAACGTTCAGACAGCAACCGTACAGCCTGGGCTCGACAACTCACGTTCGCTTGGGCTTGTAAGCCGGCTGAAAAACTGAAATGGCTAATTTGTTGTGAGAGAAAAATACTGTTTGGTGGCTGATAAGCCGGATGAATAAGCTGAAGCGAATACTATGAATAAGCTGAAGCGAATACTGTGGGAACATCTTGTGCTTGCAATTTTGAACAGCTCAAGAATGAGCAGGTTAAAAGAGCAAATGGACCCTCAATGTTAGAGGCAGTTTATCAATTTATTCCTTTCGAGCTTGAACATTACACTACACGCACTAAGCTTTTTCTCTGGCATTATGGCTGTCAAAAAAAAGTGTGCTAACTGAAGATAACTTCCTAAAGAGAATATGGAAGGGAGATCTGAGTTGCTAAACATGGTTCAGCTGAAACATAAAAACTAAGTTTACTTTCCAGATGGATCATGCATGATACATGCCATCACAAACATTCTGAAAAAATGTCAGATCGTAACTCACATCTGTTCTTGACTGCTGCTATGTATCGCATGTGGGCACAACTCTCTCAAGATTTCTACTTTCTTTGAAAGCGCAATTAGCATAAGAGCGTGTGTTCATTGCAGGCCGGGAAAATCTCCCGGTATACAACAATTTCACTCCCAACCTTTCATTATCGCATCTTCTTTTTACTCATAATAAGGAGGCAAGAATAGAAGCTAGAAACTAACACTTGGCAAAACACACTATTAACCTCTAAATTGACATAATTCAAAATTGACGCCTTGGCTTTGATTCCGCAACTGTGACTCGGATCTGCCTGCCATCCAAGTCCTGCATTACAAACAACACTCAGTTAGCACATTTTCTAATTGAAATGACAATGCAGAAGATACACAAAAAAAACCAACAGGATGTAGAACTTACGATGCCATCAAGGTTTGATATGGCATTGTTGACCTCCTCAGCAGAGCCATAGGTGACAAAACCAAATCCTCTTGACCTGCCGCTCTCCCTGTCATAGATGACCTTAGCATCAAGCACCTGCCCTTGCTCACTGAACAGGTTCTCAAGCGTTGAGTTGTCGACACCCCATGAAAGGTTCCCTACGTAGACCTTGTTTCCTGAATCCACAAAGTTTCCACCACCACCACCACCCCTTGGTGCTCTTGGTGCAGAGTCATCCCTAGGCGGTGGTGGCCCAGAGTTCACCCTTAGTGGTCTGCCTTGAAATGTCTGTTTGAGAGGCAAGGCTAATTAGTCAGGAGCTCAATCTGCTACAACGCACTATGCACTCAAGAGAAGTAATTCAGTTCCAAAAGCTATGATGAAGTTGTTCCTAAAGTTTTCGGTTATGCTTCGATTCACATTTCAACCTTTTATAGAAATGCAAGCTTCAGTGCAAAACCTGCATCTGATCTTAAAATGGCTAGACAACTTTGTCTGTTTAGTGTTGTTATATCTTTTTATTTTTCCTTCAACTGGATAGTTAATCTTCTCCAGAAGCATACCAAGAGAAAGGTAGCTTAAACCATGGAAGTATACTCACATAACCGTTGAATTGCTCAACAGCGGCTCCAGCTTCTTCAGCTGAAGACATTGTCACAAATCCAAATCCACGGCTTCGTCCAGTCATTCTATCATATACAACCTGCAAAGCAGTTATGAACTCTTAGAAACTTAGAATAGTGAAGGGGAAATAGTGAAACGCAGAAGGTTCACTCGATGCATACAGCTCTGTTGGACTTCACAATTTGAATATTGTTTCGATTTCTGGTCATAATTTACCACAAGTACATAACCATATCGGTGTTTCAAATAGTGTAACAATATGTAACTTTACTCAATTACTCCTGACTGGTCAAGTTGTCCAGTACTCCAGTTCCATTCCAGGTGACCATACGACAGTGAGCCAGACTTTTTTAAAAAATAATATATTTCCTATTTTAGCAAAATGACAATTTCTGACACTAATTACATAGACGGGGCGGCACAATTAACTCGTATATACCTCGACCATCTCGACGGAGCCGGCCTGCTCGAAGAGCCCGGCGAGCTGCGCGCTGTCGACGCTGAAGGGCAGGTTCCCGACGAACAGCTTCAGGTCCTCGGAGAACTCCTCGGCTCCCTCCTCCTCCTGCTCCGCGCCCTCGGTCTCGTACTCGGACGACACCGCGACGGCCACGGGCTCAAACACCCGCCTCCCCGGCGCCGACACAGCGCGCAGCGGCAGCCTGAAGGGGAGGAAGGCGGAGGCCACGGTCGCAGCGGGCTTCGGGGAGGATAGGGCGAGGAAGCGGGGCGAGAGGGAGGTGGAGAAGAGTGCGGCGGCCATGACGCTCGGGATGGGGATGAGGATTTGGATGGAGATAAGGTTCCGGGGATTGGAGAGCTGGAGGTGAAGGTCGATGGCACGGGGGGAGTGGGAGAGTGAGGAGGGTTTATATACTGCACGGGAAGATGGGGGAACGGCTTGCGCCTAGCTGTTCGGATATTTGTCAGTCTGAGATATTTTTGTGGCGCTGGGAAGAGGATTAGGAATGTATGGCCCACTGTCAGTGTCAGTAAGATACTGAGAGGCCAGCCGACTGTTTTGCTGGACGAGCTGCTACCGCGTAGAGCAATACGGCAGCGCAGAGTCGTGAAACTACGCGACAACACTTTATTCTGTGCAGTACCGCTAAAATGCAGAAATTTTATATGTGATAGAATAATTCACGAAGTAAATGATGTGACGTTGCCACATCCAAGTTAAAACCACACGGAAACAAGTGGGTAAAAAGATGATAGGCTTTACGCCCGAACACAAAATAAAGGTCAGTATACTAAGAATCCAATGATACGGTACAGCAAGTGAGCAACAGTCTTAGAGTGCAGAGAAAAATACAGGCACTTCATGAAGCCGAAGGTCAGAAGTCAGGAGTACATTACATGACACACATAACACCCTGCAACTTCTTCCCTGCTTGACAATTCACTCTTTTGCCATGATGGAAATAATCAATTAATCACCATAACCATGTATGCTCACTCAAACAGGCTTTTTTGTACAGCTAAGGATACTTGTAGCAAGTGTTGTCTCAGCAGTGTCATTCGTTCGTCAAGGTGGCAGTATCTTTCAAGCGGTCGCGCAGTATTTCACCAAGCTTACTGCAAGCATCCATGCAGAGCTCAACAGCCTGTAGATGAACATAACAAAATGTTAGTAACTGTGACTGCTTACATACAACCACAGTATATGTTAGTGCAGTAGATAGGGCATACATTGGTGATTTTGCCATCACTCCACTCTCCAGTGAGTGTGAGTTGGGTAATCTCCTTGCGGGCTGGCATGAAAGCTACCATGAGGCTTCCGTCTTGCCATGCTTCCTCATCCGAGGTTGGATCGATGATGATGTTCTTTCCAAAACAGGACTGGCACAAGGAAGTAAAATATGATCATCCTCAGATTTAACTGATGGTTTAGGTGCAAGTATCATAGAGCAGAGACAACATGGGGACATACCACAGATACAGATGTAACGAGGTCATACATCATGATTCCAGCATCTGCCAGTGCAAGACTAGCGCACGATATAATGATTGGTAGATCACCTGAAATAAAACAACTGCTAGTAAGGTCCAGCATAGTTCAGATCATCTTAACGAAGGAACTTATGCAGTTATGCGGAAAGAATTAGCCACAAAAAAGGTTTCCATTGGAACAATAAAATTGGAGATGGGATGCAATCTGCTGTTGGACACTTGGACTGTAAATTATTTTTTAAGGGGAAAAAGGAGCTGTACCATGGTTTATGGCAACAAATTAGCACTATAAGACTGGCTCAAGTATTAGCAACTCAAAACACATTAACTCTACAGTTTTGAAAAACAAATATTAGAAAAGGTAAACACTAAGGTATAAGTAACATGTTCAGACAGGGCATTTGTTAGAGCTTTAACTCGCGAGGCTCTAGCACGTTAAGAAGATGAGCAGGCATTTCAAATTTTCCTACTTCAGCATGAGCAGAACTTCAACAAATGTACTAGACTACTGAACCCCCAAAAAAAAAACATTGCCTTCACAAAAATGCAAAATCTAGTGTATTATACTTGTCACCAAAAGCAAAGGTTAGAATAGTATCATACTGCCACCAGACTCAAGAACCAAGGCAAAAACATCAACAGTGGTCTTTGGAAAAGTGTGTAGCATTACTGCGCCTTCCAAAGCTTTATGAAGCATTGATGAGTACTCTTTGTTGTCCGCTCCCTGGAAATAAGATGAATGCTGTCAACTCCAAATACCTTCTAACAGATAGTCCGAATAGAGATATGAGAGGTAAGTAAACAGTTTACCTGTCCACGTACTGGAGTGGCAAATGTCGTATAGCTCACATTGCAATTGAGCCTACCAACATCACTATACATCATTGCTTTCTTACTTTCTCTTGGCCCAAACCTGCGAAGGTAATCATTAACAAAGATGGAAAATCAAATAATACTGTTCAAAATTAAGATAGAGGAAATTAAAATATTGACGTGCTAAGAAGCACATAGT
The DNA here is from genome assembly GCF_000263155.2 of Setaria italica. Taxonomy (NCBI): domain Eukaryota; kingdom Viridiplantae; phylum Streptophyta; class Magnoliopsida; order Poales; family Poaceae; genus Setaria; species Setaria italica. Next base: position 46,404,332 of record NC_028451.1, on the reverse strand, counting down.
AGAGCCCAGGAAATTTCTGCAGTGAGCAATGGTTGACCGTATAGCTAAACATCATAAGTGGCAAGAGCATTAGTAGCATAAAACTAAACCATGATTTCCACGTCACGGACAAGAAGTACAAGTACATAGATCCAACTGGAACAAACAAACTCATTGAAAGCCGGTGTTTATTAAGGTACAGACTACAGGCTTACTTTGGTTGACCCTAACTTGCTCGTATTTGATTCCAAAGACACCAATATAAATCTTCAACAGAACAAATTTTACACTTGTAGACCAAGGAGACTACACTAATTTATGGAAAACTGAAGTGAAACACAAGTTTTTGCATTCAATATCCAAAACATAAGACAGCTGGTTTGAAGGATGTTGCACTTACACAGAGACAATGACCTTTGTCTTCCCAAATTCTGCATAAGCAGACCCTGATGCAGCAGTAGTTGGTCCTGTTTGCATAACTGCAGGACACATTTTAAATGATCAGTGACTAATGACTCTGATGTGCAAATGAATTCAACAAGTTTCAACACCGTAGAACACAACATTATTCACATTAAGGTTGATGCAGAATTGCAGAGTCAGCAAATTACTTTTGTATACATGACCCAGAGGAGACAACTCAAAAAGGCATGGCACCTAAGCATCAGCAATGAAGTAACTATACAAATTTAAAACCAACAAATGGCATATCCCCGTCGCGTCAGACATGCCCCTACTCCTCACGCATAACATCGAACACCATAAGTGCGGCCTGGGCGAGAGCAGACCGATGGCGCGCACAATCCTTTAGGACAAGCATTCTACCGAGGTGGCCGCTACACGGGAGCAAGAATTCAGACGAGGTTGGGGAGCGAGGAGTTACACGCTGGCCGGCAGTCATGGAAGGAGCGTCCGTCGGCGCGGGGCCAGTCGGCATCCTCGGCGAGGTGGCGCCGCAGCTCCTCCCTCCTCTCCCGCCGCTTGTCCCCTGACGCAGCCGCCGGGGAGTACGTCCCTGTCCCCGCCTGCGCCGACATCGCCTGAAGCTACGCGCGCGCCGCCGCCGGCAGCCTGGCCGAACAACAGCGGCGACACGGAGCCTGCGCCGGACTAGCTGTTGAATGGAGACGCGTGTGGTTCGATGGTGCTGCTCCTCCCGTGGCTTTGCTAGGGTTTTTGCTATGCTTGGACCTATGGGCCCGCCTTCCATTACTACATGAAATTAGACCCAAAAAGTGTAATCTATGGGCCAATTTTGATGCAGCAGCGAGCGGGAATGTACATTGGCCCATAGTAGGAGTCCAGAAGAAGATTTAAATTGCAAAAAAAAAAAAAAAAAGAACACGAAAAAAAAACATGGCCTATGCAGGTCTCGAACCTGCGACCTTCGCGTTATTAGCACGACGCTCTAACCAACTGAGCTAATAGGCCTTCGAATAGGAATGAACTAAAAGGTTATTTGATATAACAGTTTCATTCTTTTCATCCTTCAAGTCAACCTCATTCGCCATTGCTCGGATGAGTGATGATGCCGAGAAGCCGCAGCCGCAATCTGCAAAGGAATCGTATACCGCGCAAGCGGTAGTTGAAAATTGCTCGCTTTATTTATGCCCGTGTGGAGTGAGGATTACTGCATATCTGGCACGCCTCCCGCGATCAGAATCTCAGGAGAAAAGCAGCCAATTCCTGGGCTCCTCTCTTTCCAATAGCAAGAATATATTCATGCAATGGAAACCAGCGATGATTGCTCGTCGCGTCGTCGTTTATCTTATGCGCGGTGTGCCATTCACTTCACAGTTAGAAAATCAACCACACCTCAGGAGCTCCAGTCCAGATAGGCGATAGCCAGGTATATAATAACTGGTTCGGCCAATTCGGTACGCGGCATGTCATTTTAACTCATTTCTCTCCCCCTAACTTTATATGACATATCATTGCAGTATATATATTTGAACAAATTTTGGTTTGAACTAATTAATGACCCAAAACAAATGGTACTTAGGTCCCTAGCAATAGCAGTGTGCACACCTGCAGGCCACCGCCGGCCGGCACTGATGTTTCCTGTCAGCTACCTGCTACGAAGCTAAGCCCACCCCGCGCGCGCACACGTTAGTCATATCCCATCAACATCTCGCACGACCCCTCGCTGGGCTGCTAATGCCAGTGCTAGCGACCGTCGATCCCCTGGCTCTCGTAGTCTCGTTACGTACCCCGGCTTGGACCCGTCCGGGGCACGTCGGTGTCAGCAAGCTTCCACAACGCCAGCGGCCAACTCTGCAGCACCCCCCTGGGAACCTTCCTGGAAAGACGGCAGCAGGGCAGCAACCTCTGGATCCCGGCCGGCATCAGCGAAAAGAAGAAGAAATATCAAAAGCTGTGTGTGTCCTGATGAAAAAGACCGGACCAAACTCGGCGAATTCGGTAGGGACGGACCCAAACAATGCTTGAACGTTGAAATCATTGCTCATGATTTTGACCCCCGATTCGCAGAAATTTTAGGCGCGCGTGGTATACTACGAACAGTGAGCTCAAAGTTCCAACACATGGACTTTTACCGTCAAAGACATTCAAAGAAATTATGTCGTCAAGATAACGTTCAGGAATCGTCAGTAGATCACCAAAGTGAGTTCTTTGCAAATTGATCAGCTCCATTGATTTGTTTCCTTAACTTGGGAATTAGTGCGTTAATCGCTGCACAGTCCATCATCCACCCCCAACTCACGCATGGCAGGAGGAAAAAAAACACACGCACACCGTCTCCGAGGATACACCACTACTCTCACATCTCCTGCCACGAGCTGAGGCGACGAAAGGAATTAAAAGGGGGGAAAAATGAAGTAAATAGTCAGTTCCTCATCCGGCTCTCATCACAAGCCGTTCTCGAGGAAGCCGACGAACTGGAACAGGCTCATCCTGCCGTCCCTGTCGCCGCCGGCCGCGTCGATCATGGCGCGGCACGACGCGGCGTCCTCCCGCACGCCGAGCCTCGCCAGGGCGCCCTGCAGGTCGGCCGCGCCGATGAACCCGTCGGCGTCGGCGTCGAACACCGCGAAGGCGCCCCGCACCTCCGCGAAGCTCGGCTCCTCGGCTTCGAACAGCCCGGACACCTCGTCCCGGCCCATGACGGCCGCCAGGCCCTCGCCGCGCCCGGCCGCCGCGAGGCCGATCGCGCCCATGATCGCCTCCACCTCCTCCTTGCTCAGCGCGGCGTAGTCCTCCGCCTCCGCATCCGCTTCGTCTCCGTCGCAGCGCGGTGCGGGCAGGTCGGCGCTGACGGGCGAGGCGCTGTGCGCGCACTTGGCCGCCGCCGCCGGGACGAGCGCCCTCGCTAGCGCGTGCAGCAGCGAGGAGTGGCTCCGGACGAACGCCGAGGCCGCGGCGGCGAGGAAGGTGAGCAGGTACGGGATGATCAGGAGCGGCTCCCTGAACGAGAGCATCCGGCGCAGGAGCGGCCGCATCGCGTTGTTCCTCTCAGCCATCGATCGAGCTTACTCTGCAGTGCTGTAGAGTTGTAGACGAGCTAGAACACGAAGGAGCCTTTGTTCTGGTTGGAGAGACGGTGGGGGAGGGAGGCGAGCTTTATATGACCCGCGGGGGAGGGCAAAGCGGGCTAGGAATATGGCGAGGTGTGACAGCTTTGGACGGGGAGAGGAGGAAGGTCACTTGCATGGTGGCGTCGGCTTGGCTCGGCGCAGCAGGAAGGTGCCCGTCTCCTTCCGCGAAGTACTTGGGCTGCGAGGGATGGCTTACGTCACCACTTGGGCTGCGAATTCCGCCCGAGGAAAATCTTTACTTAAAAACGCTTGTGGAATAAGTGTGGGCGCGAGAAAATGTGAGGAAACTGGTAGGGGTGGGTGTGTTGGGTGCGGGTTCAATTCGTGTGGATGGATCGGTTGACACTGCTCGCTCGCTCACTGCTGGGAAGCTTCCCGGAAAGTGTTGGGTGTGTTTGGGTTAGCCGGCAGTGAGAGTTCCTGAACTGATCCGACTAAATCTGAGTCCACGCATTCATTTCTGGATGGTTGCAGTTGTGAGGGGCCTGTCACTGTGATCTCGACGTGCTTGGCATGAAGATTGTGATCGAGAGATATTCGGATAAGTCGTGCCGTGCGTGGCTTCCTATGAGCGTGAAAATGCATGTAAGTTTCCTTTCCTATCGTCTCAGCTCTCAGGTAATTAGAGTGGAGACGTGAAACGTTTCAGCCGTACAGATAGGACCGACCGTGCAGTGCGAGAAAGAAAAAAAAAGCAAAGGCGCTCGTGCTGGATTGTTGGGTTTGGGAGTGGAGGAATTGAGCGGTTTTACAGTTGACTATCCAAGTCTTGGGGTTCATACCCCTTAGATTCAAAATACATGTTGTTCATGCTGTGTTAGGTAGGTTAACTTTGCGGTGGCCTTGTAACTCTGTCCTTCGAGGCTATGTTGCCGGAATTTCGGGGGGTTTTTTTCTTAATAAATACGTGCCCAGGCATGTTTTCAAAAAAAAGTAAATGGTGTTTAACATACGGAGCATCTAGTGCCTCTTGATCTATGGAAATCTTTATACATTAACAACCAAAGATTTAAAAAATAATTGCATGGAAATGCATCACAAAACGAGATGTATTTTGAATCGGATCAACCAAAGATTTAAAAAATAATTGCATGGAAATGCATCACAAAACGAGATGTATTTTGAATCGGATGGAGCAGCTCGTCGAGTACATCGAGCACAGCTTGCTACTTCCGCGCTATATTGGCCTAGTATTATCATAGCTAGGATTAGCGAAATGTGTCACGCGAAAGAAAAAGGGTAGCAATTGTAAAACATATGCAGAGCCCTCTTCTGTCGACCGCAATGTGCAGTCACCTGAGCTGTTAAGCAGGTTACTTAGCAGCGCAGAGTTACATTAGTAGTAGTACAATAAAGCATAAATACAAGTGAACATCAGCTGTCCATCCCACGCAGGTCCGGCAAAGAGAATCCCCATCGAAATTACTACTACGATCTGATGAAGTTCTGAACCAATGTCCCAGGCCGGCAGTCCCGGCCAGACGGCCGACGTGCGAGCTCACACCTGGCTCGCAAGCATCCGGATCGCACGCACGCACGTCGACAACCACACCCACCCGATTAGCCGATTAATCAAAGTGATTAGTGGCCATCCTGCCCCCATTTCTTTATCGCTGCACGTACGCTGATCCGGATCTGGTGTCGGGCCGACCCAGGCTTAGCGCTAAGCAAGATCAGGCAAGTGGCCTCGCGCGGCCTCGCTGGCCGGGTACGGGCGTGTCGGGGCGCTGTCCCGGCCTGTCAGGGTCAGTACAAAACATCGCCGGCTTGGTTAGCGTGAGCGTCAAAAGACGAGCCCCCTTGCTCGATGCCGTACGTGTGCTCGCGTACGTCGTGGACACGATCTGGCCGCCGCCATGTGCGTGTCCCGTCCGCTTGCCGCACGGTTTAGCTGGCATCACGCCGCGGTAAAACCCCGGATCTGATCGATCGGGCTTCTTGTTTTTATGACAGCTAAGTGAGAGTGGTTTTATAATTAGGGGGTGTTTGGGAACACCGTGTTAAAGTTTAACACCTGTCACATCGGATGTTTGGATGCTACTTAGGAGTATTAAACATAGGCTAATTATAAAACTAATTGCACAGATGGAGTATAATTTGCGAGATGAATCTATTAAGTCTAATTAGTCCATGATTTGACAATGTGGTGCTACAGTAACCATTTGCTAATGATGGATTAATTAGGCTTAATAGATTCATCTCACCAATTAGCATAGGGTTCTGCAATTAGTTTTATAATTAGCTCATGTTTAGACCATTTAATTAGCATCCGAACATCCGATGTGACACTGTTAAAGTTTAGCACCTTGTATCCAAACACCCCCTTAGTGCAGTGATAGAGAGCATGCGTATAAGGAATTGTACTAGCAAGCAATGGCATTGCAAGTTGAGACGAGAGTGATTAGAAATGCTGCAGATCGATGGACAGCTATGGCGGCATATTAATCGGAACATTAGTTTTTGGCATGGTGTTGTTTGAACTAGCTAGCTAGTAGTGGATTAAATTAAAAAGCCTGTGCCAAAACTTGGTCGTGTTCGCACGAGTGATTGTCAGAAGATGCTGGATCGTGACGGGAAAAAAACAATCGCTGCTGGCGGCCTGGCGGGCCGGCAGGAAATGATGCTGAAAGTTTGGAGTTTGAACGAGTACGGACGACGCTGCTTGCTAGACCCCGTCGTCAGTCGGAGCGGCAGCCGGCCGCCCGGCTCGTTCGCAGTACGAGCATGTCGTAACGACCATCGGTTAAGGAATTAATCGTACGCGACCATCTGAGAGAAAATACAGCTGAAATAGCGAACAGGGCTATGTCAAACTGATAACATTTTGTGGAGTACGCTTCAGTTCGCTCGTCTACTTGAGGTTTCTTTTTTTAACGCCAAGTCGATCCGGATGACATGAAAAGAGCCGTGCAGGCTGCTAACCACGCTAACTGGCTGCATAGGCTCGACGTAGACCGCCCGCGGCAATCGTTTTGGACCGTGGAGGGGGACTTCTTCACCTGAACTCAACGGTTTACAGCGACCCCGTCTACACTGACCGGCACCAAGCTTTGCCACGAAAGCGTCCAACAGCACCCGGTCCGGTTTGGGTCGATTCGATCGGCGCTTGCGAGTCTGACCCTACCCTTCTTCGCACTTCGCCAGCCGGTCGCCTTTTCTACCGTTAGTCCTCTTGGAACTTGGAAGAATCGGAACGGGAAGGAAGGACGGCGGCTTGACTCTGCAGGAGACTTCCAAGAAGCAGACGTTGCAGGCGCAGGCAAGTCGCGGAGCGGGAGGACCGGAGGAGGGCTCGCGGGGCGCTACCGCGCGGTCACCGCGTCTCGTTTGGCGGGATTATTCGCAGGGGGCCGCCGCACAACGAGCGGACCGCGGAAACAAAGGGGGCCAACGTCGGTGGGCTTCGGTGGTGGAGCGGTTCAGCCCGTGGCCCACGTGGGTCGTCTGAATTCTGGGCGAACGGAGGCCCACATGTGAGCCTTTCATGGGCTTGTTCTGCGGCATCTGTTATAAGAGAAGCCCAGAAAAGTTCTCCTTTTTTTTCTTTTCTTTTAACTGATTTCTCTGTATTTTTTTAAATAACATTTTTTGATCGATTTCGAGCTGCCTTATTTCCTGTCGTCAGGACAAACCTGTAGGAATTGCAGCCGATGAGAGGATATGCATGTGCTCTCATCGACAGCTAGTGGATGCTATCCTCCTTTCCGTAGGCCAACAATAAATCCACTTCGAAAATCTCAATGGCATTGATGCACCTATGAATTTCTAGGCACATGCAAATCTACAATTTCTAGGCGCAAGCAAATAGTAGTGGATGAAATCCTCTTTTGATAGCCTACAAAACTACCACTAGGCTGTACAGGAGTGCAACTCTGCTGACTTTTTGAGAGCCTTTGCCGTTGCCGTGCTGCAACAGCAACGCTAAGTCAGGTTAGCACCAGTGATTGAATAATCAACGCTGATCTCTGCATCTCATAACCTCAGTGTCCTCACGGCCGCACCTTCACACTGTCCAATTAAGCAGGCATTAGCATACATCATTCCATCTGTACAGGTACTCAGTCCTGAATCTGAAAATTGCGACTCTGTATTCTTGCAGAAAACTGCACAATCATTCCACATAATTAAGGTTTGTGCGGATTCCACAAAACGACTCAACCACGTAGCTCAATGATTTGTTTTGAACCACTCGTTGAGGTCTCCAAGGGTCAGAAGCAATCACGCGCTCACATCAACGTGACAGCTGCTTTAAAAACCAAAAAACGCATGATGAACACGGTTGACCTTATCGGCACATCTTGCTTTCATCCTAGTGTCCACCAGCCCGTTTTCAGTTATCACTTCAAATTCCATGCACTCGTGTCACGCATAAAGACAATGGCATGAGCTAAACAAGTACTAAGACATCTGACCACATGTTTCTCCAACAGTCACATATTCTCGTTCTTCTTCTGAAACCCTGATACATCGACTGGCCAGAGATAGCAGCAAGCAACTCGTGCCAATCATTCAAACGACGCAAATTAGCGTAGAAAACTTCAAGAAATCAGCAGGTTGATCAAGCTGACAGTACTTCTGAATTCAGATCATTCTCTGGCACTGGATCGTGAACTGGACGTCAGTGTGAGTGCGACCCAATGCAATTATGCAGAGAAGAACGGTGCTCAGCACGTCAGCAGATGAAGAGATCTTGGGACGCTACCCTTGATTTGGTGCCGTGCTCCGTCCAGCAAGGCCGTCTACGTCTACTGCTACTGATCTACTGCTAGCAGCTAGGGCTGGGACTCTTTCCTATCTTTCTGCAAGACCAGTGCACAAAGCCATGTTAGGTAGGCGGCCAATTGCGTTTGTGGTGGGCGTCAGAAAAAGACTTCTTTTCCTCCGTGTGCTTTCCTTTCCAGAGTTCCATGATTAGGTGTCGACCGTCAAAGACGCAAGAGGGCGGCCACGCCATGGCCTCGCAGGTCGCAGCTATTTAACCTCGCCACATCGTCCAGCCAAGAGTCAGACACGCTTCGGAGGTGGAAGCCATGGCGATGGCGAGGCTGACGGCCGGCCGGTTGCTGGTGATCCTGCTCGCTCTGCATCTCCTCGTCGCGTCCACTCATGCAGCTCGTTTCACAAGTAATAATTCACCCAAATTATCGTCTGTTTCTTTCATGCGTTTCCCGATTAGATGAATAATTTGATGTGGATGCAGGGAGATTCAGCGCGAGGATGGTTGAGCTTGAGGCTCCGCCGTTGAAGGGTGCTGAAGATACAGCAGAGGTACTTGACTAGTTGCAGTGGTAGTACAAATAAAATGCTTAGAGATTTAGGTGCTTGATTTTGTTCTTCACAACCTAAATATTTTCATTTGAATGAAACGTCAGTTGAATTACTTGTCTTTGTATAGTGTGGACTAAGCGCAGAAACAGTAAATGATTCAGAGTTAAGAGGTCTGAAGCTGCAATATGCAAGTGTATATATTGAGTTATCTGAAAGTGTGATTCGAGTTCATCATTCGTGTAACGGTTACTCAAAAACAGTAAGATCAAACAAGATGATATGGCACACACGAACCGTACTCCGTAAGCCATGTTCATAACTTATGCCAAATGTTCAGAGAAGCCTGCGCAGTGGTCGTAGTCTGTATGTCTGAGTTCATCTCAAAGTGGCCATTTCCCAAGAACTAACCTTACTGGTTTTGTACGGAATGTTGCAGGATAACTGGAGAAGAAACGCAGTGGTTGAGGAGATGTTTGGAAGGATGGCTCTGCAGATAACCGACTACCCTGGTTCAGGCCCAAATGATCGTCACACTCCCAAAGCACCGGGTCCATGATTTTGACAAATACAAATTATGAGCTTTTGCTGAACTATGACGACATGTACAGAGATTAGCAAGCCCATCATTAATCGTCTATCAGCTAGTAAAACAGTAGCAGCCTTCAAGTGTAAATTTTTAGTGTGAACTTTTCGTTCAGAAAATTTGTAGCATAACAGTGCAGCTCCTGCCTGAATTCTTGCATAGTGGCACCAGTCCATGGAAATTCATGGAAGGCTTTGGGTGCTTTCTATTTGAGAGCAGGGATCGATGAATATATCCTGTTACTTACTTCTGTAGTTGTAGAGTAAGAATTGTACTAAGTATGAACAAAGTAGCTGCAGATTCTCTGCACAGTAAGCTACACACTGAACTTTGAGACCTTCAGCAGAACCTGATCAGTTGTTCAGTTTTCTCAAAGAGTAAAATACACCGGTGGTCCCTAAACTTATCTTGTGGTGTCATTCAGGTCTCTAAACTCTCAAAATGCATTTGCAGGTCCCCAAACTTGTCTCAAGGTGTCATTTGGGTCCATAAACTATCAAAGCGTATATTTAGGCCCCCGAACTTGTCCTCGGGTTTCATCCGGATCCCTAAACTCTCAAAATACATTTTCAAATCTTAAAACTTGTCACATGTCGCTGTTGGCAACGCTTCCTCCTCGCTCGTTGCCTTCACAACCACCTTATGCTAACCGCTCATGTGTTCTTGGTGCTTTGATTGGGTATGTTAAAATGCACTTTGAGAGTTTAAGGACTCAGTTGACACACTGAGATAAGTTGGGGGATCTGAAAATGTGTTTTGAGAGTTTAGGGACCCGAATGCATCTTGAGATAAGTTTATGAACTTGAAAATGCATTTTAAAAATTTAAGGACCTAGATGACACCCCATGACAATGTTCATGTATTTGACTCTTTCTCAAATGAGGGTCCACTACTCCACTGTCCATACTGATCCAATTTGCCAGTCTCGGCAGGATGAGCATACTCAATTAGTCAATAATGTGGATCCTATCTTTTCGCAGGACATGGATCGCAAGAAACAGCACAGAAGCACTAGCTTCGTTCTCCATCCGTTGTGCAGAACTGAACACATGGAACTTCAGTCATGATACATGTGAATCACCTGCTTTGGTACATGAGAATCACCTGCTTCATCCATTTAGCAGGTGCGCCATCTGAAGAAGTCAAATCTAGGACTAGAGGTTGCATTAATCCTCACCACGGGCGCGGTCGTCAGCACGCATCGTTGAGGCCCTCGATCCAACTCCAAGTCCAAACGGCGGCGCTGGCTGGATCCAGGGTGCTGGAACATCTCGACCCGCCAGAGCTGCGGGCGGGGGAAACGCGCGCGACGGGGCTGGGCGGTGTCTTCCCAGGCGGCGCTGACCACGGGCACAACGGCGCGCGAGATGTCGGTCGCCGGCGGCGGCGGAGCGCAATGCGGCGAGCGGAGGCGCGCAGGAAATGGCGCAGGACATGATGGCAAGCGCGACGGCGCGGCGGAGCGCGCCAGGCCACAGGAAGGCTCGGGGTGGACGGTATTTCGTTTACCGTCCACCCCTGAAATATTTATAACCGTTGGATCGGGAGGTTACGGTCACCGATTCGATAGGGGGACGCGGCAGCGCAGCTGGGCCAAGCGGAGGCCCAGTTTATTGAGCCCACCCCTCTTTTGGTGAGGCCCGCGTTGGGGAATTAGTTGTCCGCGCGTAGTGCAGACGTTGACCGCCGCCTGCCGCCTGCCGCCAGTCCCCGTCCCTCCTCCCCTTCCTCACTCTCTCTCTCCCGGTCTCCCCGTCCTCTTCTCTCGGTCCCAACAAGCACGGGGACGCCGGCAGGCGGCAGCTACCTCGCGCGCGGGCAGCTGCTAATGGGGGCTCCTGCATTGGCGGAGAGCGCTCTAGCGCGCCCAGAGGGCGGCGCCGAGCTCCGCGCGGGCCCGGCGGCGGCGCTTCAGTGGTGCTTGCGCACGTGGTTGGCGGCGGGCGGCGCGCAGGCGGCTGCGGGGAGCGCTCGAGCGCGCGCGAAGGACGGCGGCGAGCTCGCCCGCAAGCAGCGGCGGTCGCAGTAGCCGGGTTACGCGGGAACAGCGGCGAGGACCTCGGGTGGCGTGTATCAGGTGGGGCCCAGGCGATGGAAACGACGGGCCTGTTCGCTTCAGCTTATAAGCTGGCTGAAAAGCTGAAACCGCTGATTTGTTGTGAGAGGAAAACACTGTTTGGTGGCTGATAAGCTAGCTGAATAAGCTGAAGCGAACAGGTCAAGAGTCGACCCAGCGGGGGTCGGTCTCAGCCTCAGCTCGGCGAACGGCAGCCTGCCATAGATGGCAGGAGGCTACGGCCAGGAGTCGGAGACCTGATATTCCGAGCTGAAGCCGGAAGCCGTACGGCGGCGGGTTGGGACTATTTCTACGTCTCTGCGCCACGGAACCCACCCGAAGGGCCAAAGGCTACAAGGACAAGACCTAGGGGTACTCGGAGCGTCGCCGACGGCGAGGACGGTTTTGCTTCGCCGTGCTCTGCTCGTGCGCGAGCAACCAGATACAGAGATGACCGAATATGATGAAGACTCCTGGATGACGCCAAGCCAATTTCGCCGTGAATGGGACAATCTATGGTCCGGCAGCTACGGTGTCATCCATGTTACGTAGCTAATGTCACTATATGCACGGATCTCTCTGCCGGTGCGGGGCGGCAGAATGAATCTACTATTGTTTGGCCAGGATTGCAATGGGGGCATCGATGTCGGTATCGGTACGGTGGTGAGCTAAAAATTCTGTGGAAAGAAGGCAAAGAGCGCGGGAGAAAGCTTAACACTACAGCGAAGGCACGTCGCTCTGCCGATAGCTGGAAATCTCATGCTACTACGGGGATGGATCATGGATGGGCCCTATCATACTCAAAAAATGCGGAGCATGAATTTCTTGTGAATGATTGAATCGACTTGACAAGGTTAGCTTATAAACTAGCTGGATTTGCCTGGTCCACAGCTCAAAGCCTCAAATCATGGTACAAACAAACGGTTTCAAACTCAGGAACGCTGCCTTACCAGCCAAGCATAGATTCAGAGTTGGAACTGAATGAAAAACGAAGCGGGCAGAGTATTAGCACACACCTGAGCTCAACGCCTCCCTACGAGTATCCGCAGCACCATGTCCCGAAGTCGCACGCAAGAACTTTCCCTTGTACCGCAGTTCTTCTCAGCTGAATCAGAACAGAGTCGTCTTGGCTCTCGAGTCTTGGCAAAACCACCGCCCTCCGCGGCCTCTGAACCGCGGCTTATACTTAGCAGGTTTCACGCGACGGTGGGATCGGGTCCCGGAGCAAGAACGACGCGGCTGCCTGGAAAAGGAGGAGGCGGCAGCGGCGGCGGCGCCGGCGGCGTCCCGGAGAAGCCGGAGACGGTGAACTAGAAAGGAGAAAGAGTCGGTAGGAAGGAGGAAGAGTCGGTGTAACGTCCCGAAAAATCCACCAAGTTAAATCACTCATTAAAAATCATTTTCAAAATTATTTCACCGTTTAAGTTCCCAAATTCCGTCTTCCCGACGATTCCACCGTCCTGGCACCAAAGCCGACCACTGTCCATTTTCCTTCTTTTTCACCCGTGTGTCGCGCCACGTTGCCGGCCCGATCACTTCTGCGAATCTCCGCCGACCACCATCCATCGTTTTCCCTTTCTCCTCTCCGCGAGTCACGCCGCGTGCCGGACGGAAGACCGCCGCGCGTGCCCACGACCGTTCCCGCAATCGCCGCCATCTCTCTCTTTTTCTTCTCATTTTCCTTCCCCTTTTTCCCTTCCTTTTTCTCCTTTTCCTTCTCTTCCTTTTTCCCTTCATTTTTCTCTCTCCCTTTCTCTTCTCCTAGCCGCGCGCCAGCGCTCCTCCCTGGCTCCCAGCACGCACGCGCCTGCTCCTGCGCCCCAACGTCGACCCCTCCCCCTCGCTCACAACACGCGTCCACACCGCTTGCCCCAGCACCGGCCCCGCACCCACACGCCTCCATGGCACGCATGCGCCCGCTCCCGCGGCCTCGTGCCTAGCCCGCGCCGCGCCCTCTGGCCCGGCCTCACTTCCCGCACGCCGCGACAGAGCCGCGCCTTGCCCCTGGTTCATGGTCACCGCGCTTGGCTCCCAATGCGCTAGCGTGTGTCCCCGCTCTGCGCCCCGTACGCCGCTGCCTGCCTCGCGCCGCGCCGCACGCTCGCCCAGCGTGTGCTCCTGCCCAGACCCGTGCCGCGCGCACCCGTGCGCCACACACACACGCCACCGCGCCCTGCACCTTGGCCACACCCGCGCTCGCCCCGCACGCCGTCGCCCTGCTCACCAACGCTGCGCCGCTACCTGCCGCCTCGTCGTGCGCGCCCAGCCCCGGCCACACCATCCACGCGCACCGCCGCTCGAGCAGGCCACCCCGTCCCTGTTCACCTTGCTGCGCGAGCCCGGCCCCGCCACGCCGCGCACGCGCAGCTCCACCTCGCCACGTCACCGTCCTATGTGCCTCCTGTGCACGAGCATCCTGCTGCCATTAACTCCGCACGTTCCTGTGCGCCTCTCGTCGGTAGCCCCCTCCCCCTCACCTCCGGCCTATAAAAGGCCCTCCACCCCACCACCGAGCTTCCCGGATGACTCCCCCTCGCTCACGAGCTTCCAGTGCGCTCCCACCATCTCCCGCGCCGCTGCTGTGGAGCCGCCTCCACGAGCCGCCTCAGCCCGAGGTAAGAAGAGGAATCGAACCCCCTCGGTCTCCTCTCCATTTTCCCTCTCTTCCCGACCGTCACCGCACCTCGGCGCCGCCTCTCCCCAACCATGCCGCCTCTCATGTTTCTTCTGTTTCTTCCCGTGCGTGATTCTAGAGGAGGAAGAAAGGGTGGTTTTGCATTTTCACCCATCCGCTTATTCCTTTTCGCATCCAGGCCCTCCCACCTCTCTCTTTCCCTTTTTCATCAAAGACCTTTCCACTTCCGAAAATAATTACAGAAAAATCCCTGACTCCTTACAAATAAGCCCTCGATCCCCTATTTAGCACCTAAAACCACCTTTACCTCGTCATTTTATGCACCAATCCCCTCCAATGAACCCCAAATTCGACTACGCCATTCTCAAATATATTTTCACCGAGTCATCTATAAAATCCCTGAAAATACTCTTCATTTCCTATTTTTAGTTCACTCCCTCTCTTCGAGCTCAACGGGTAAAACTTTATTTTCTTTTATTTATTGTGTGCCCGTTTGTGTGCACCATAGATCGCGCAATGACCGAGGAGGAGCTCGAAGGAGAGTTTGAAGATCAGTACCGCGAGCTGGAGCCTGAAGACCAGTACCGCAAGCAAGAACCCTCGACCGACTTTGAGGACGGCAAGTCCAATCTCATCCTTTGATGCATATTTATCCCAGTTTTTCAAACACAACCTATTGGCCTGTTTTATAAAATTGCATATTATTTTATTGCTGAAACACGGTTGGACACCTTGATTGTTATGAATATTCCTTGACGTCCTATAATTATCTCTAAATATGACTTGCTCTATTTGGATGATAATTACTACTAGAATGCTTAGGACCTTGTTACTCATTTTATTACACCCCAAATATGACTACAATGTGTTTTATCAAAGAATAAATGTGTAAATGCTTTAAATGAGATAAATGGGTTTTCGGGAAATAAAGGAAAGAAAATGCTTAGATGAGATGAATGGGTGTTTCTTGTCTGAAATGTCAAGTTGGGCTCATATCTTTGTGGTTGAGTAGGTTGGGAGATATCCATCTTGTCACGGTTAAGGACCGAATTGATGTGCCATCTTGCCTAACCTAATTTACTGTGCAACCACTTGACCGTTGTATGCGACAACGGCTTAGCATAAATCCCACTAGCTGGTCTGTTAGCCATCAGGAGAGCTAGTGAGCAACGGGAGATCATGGAGAAGGAGTAAGAACTATGTGACTTAGATCCCGGTTGAGACCTCGTTGGTAGGTCATTAACCCCTTGGTTGCTTTCGTCTTGGCTAGTCAGGCTTAGCTAAGGTGGGTAATAGCTTTGATAGGATCTGCAATGATACTAAGGTGATCGTGCTGTGGTACCCTACTTGTGGGTAAAATGTACACTTCTGCAGAGTTAAAACCTATCTGGGTAGCCGTGTTCACGGCATTGGACGAGTTACGGCTTGGACACATGACTAGTGTTTGGGAGATGGATAATTTTTATGGTGTTGTTGGATTTTGGAAGTGTCCGGCAGTTGTGCCGTGAGCTACTCCGAATAATATACGTTGTGCTAATTACAATTTTACCATATCAAAAAATAGCCTATACTCCATACTACCATCTGTAGTATTGTGCACCTTAAAAGAGCTCCTCCATTAACCATCTCAGGCCTGCCTTTTGCTCATCTCTTGTGTCACATCTCGATCTGTTGATAATGGAATAATTGTTTGATGCTACCTCCTAGTCTGTCAGGAATTGCCTTTAAAAAATAGTCTGTCAGGAATTATCGGTAATACCGGCATATCGCTTATTATGATGATGTTTATTAGATAGTTGACATGTAAACTTGTAAAGCACAGTAGCTGAGAAGCAAACCTTGCTCAAATTCTAGTAATGGTCACTACTGTT
Source organism: Setaria italica (assembly GCF_000263155.2). NCBI lineage: Eukaryota > Viridiplantae > Streptophyta > Magnoliopsida > Poales > Poaceae > Setaria > Setaria italica. Next base: position 46,388,386 of record NC_028451.1, on the reverse strand, counting down.
GTTGCTATTACTTCTGCAGCTATTGGACTCCATCCTAAATCACTTGAATTTTGAAATGTTTTGCAACTACTTGCAGCAAGGATCCCGTCCATGAGTTTCACAGACGATCATACCACACATTACAGCGCCTATCCCATGGATACTGTACAGATCTTCTCAGTGAAGCTTGCTGCAACAAGAGGGAGCTTACAACTGCCGCTTGATGTGTTTGGCACGGTTGAGGTGCGCGACCACATTGACCACAATCGCAATATTATCTTCCAGCGCACAAGGAACGACTGTCAAACCCTTACTGAAGAGGTTTGTAGCACTTCTTACCTGTTCGTTGTTTTGTTTGTCCTACCATGCTGCCTAAGCGAAACACAACTCTTATAACATTCTACCTCTCTGATTAAACCTTGTCTACCCTTCCTAATTTTTATTATTACGCTACTCAATATTCACCTCTTTCGCTTCAGTTTCATTTTATGGTATCTTGCATGCAGGATCCATATTTGCTACTGGCTGGTCCTACCCGTGCTGTCATGTTCATGGTATCGAGTCCTGCGGCCGTCGAGATTGACCTTAAAGTAAGGGGCGCTCCTGAGTCCGAGGATGAAGACTTGAGCTTTCTAGTTGCGCCAGTGACATGCTTTTCGACGATGTATTCATGCCTGCTTAACTGTGCTTGCACTAGCAAACTTAGCACACTGGAGTTTACACTTGGCCACATTATTAGCTCTGTGGAGGCTACAATATTTGTGCGAGTCATTCATGGGTCATGGCCAGATGGTTTGCATGGTGTATTTGCTGCCTTCACTACCGGTATCTACGATGATGCTGTTTTTTTGGAAAAACGTGTCGCTGGCATTGGTCATGAGAGAATCGTGCTGCTTGATTCTAGAGGTGAGAGATTGCCTATTACTGGTGATGGCAATATCAAGCTTTCACGGCGTGTTGTTTCTGTTGAAACTAGTGGAAAGCTGGTAGTCCGTGTCAAGGCATTGGAAGGTGATAAACAAGTGGAAAAAGAGACCAGCTTCGACCCTTTGGAAGCCAGTAGCAGCATCAGTGACCTTGAATTTAGCTTCTGTAAAATGGAAGTCACTGTTTTTTGGTTGCTTATCTCATATTATCCTGAGCTTTGAAGTTAAGAGATTGTTGAGAGATGAATTGGTTTTTTTCTAAGGAATCCGAAAGTTGGAATGTGAGACATCATAAGGCAGTAACCCTGCTATGAGAGATGAATTGGTTTTTTTTTCTAAGGAATCTGAAAGTTGGAATGTGAGCCATCATAAGGCAATAACCCTGCTTTGAGAGATGAGTTGGTTTTTTTCTAAGGAACCCAATGCTACGTATGGATTATTGATGCAGGCTTTTGTAAGATGTTGCTGTAATTAGTCTGCTTAATGTATTGTAGTTTCGGAATCTTAACTATTTATGCTGAAAATGTTGCTTGTAAGTCAGTATGGATCTCTAAGTCTATTTTATTCTGGGCGTGTTTCCTGTGCTTTTTGTCTCTCTACTTCGAGGAAATGCTAAACTTTGGAAGAAAGAGCACTTGAATTTTGTACTCACGTAGAGTTCCAGGGCGGGATAGACGACATGTCTGATGGAGGCTTTTGCTGAGGGAGGAACCCAGTCGCCCATGTCTGAGGAAACCATGACGACATGCGCAGAGATTAGCAAGCTCCATCGTTGAACTAGTTCCTAGCAAAGCGGTAGTGACTAGAGACATTCAAGTGCGAATTTGTAGTTTAACAGTGCAGTTCATGTCTTAAATTAATTCTTATATGCTGCCAGAGGGAGGGGACAAGGAATTTGGTATAGTGTGTTTTCTATTTGAGTTTCGACGAATAAATGATGTTATTAGACTTTATATTTGTAACAGCAGTTGCAGTGTAAGATTTGCATGAACAGGAGTAGCTGAATTTTTTCTGGACAGACTTGTGCACCATCCTGATTTTTCTGACCGTCAGCTCCTGAACAGAGTTCATCAGTTACAGCATGAGTTTTGTCTCCTGACAGACCAGGTTTCAGTGTTTCACTGACCCATTGGCCAATCTGAACATCATGAAAGCAGTGTGCCTATCCTCATAAGTCAAATTGAGGTCCAACACCCATCGACGTATCAGGTTTCAACTAAAACCCGTATATCCATGAACAGAGACTAGCTGTACGCTTCAAAGACTATTAGCTGTACGCTTCAAAGAAAAAAGAGACTCCAGCTATAGCAGGTAGGGACGCCGTCGGCTCCTTACGCCGGAGCAGCAACACAGGCGACAATAATGATGGCGAGAAACAGAGAGCAAAACCGATAAACGAGTGAATTCGCATGAATTTTGCACAACAGCTGCTTATCTTTCCGAAAACGAGTAACATTGATCCAGGAAATTGAACCCCCGTGGTACATCGTCTCAGGAATAACGAACTATTCACAATTTCCCATATCTCCCCATGGCCACACCACTCAGATCTACCAGTATGTACAAAACCACCTCCACCTCAAAACCAATCCGTAAACCAATTGGAAGAGACTAGAGGCCTAATCCTAATCCTAATCCTAATCCACGTCCTCTATCCTAATGGTCCACGGCTCCTCTCTCTCCGGCTCCTGCTGCTGCTGCGCCTCCTCCCGCTGGCCTCCGACCACCAGGTAGCTCACCAGGACCGCGGTCCTCGGCCTGCGCCTCTCCTCGCCGCCCTCCGCCGCCGCGTTGTCCACCTCCTTCGCCGGCGGCAGCTCGTGGCGGCAGGTGGGGCAGTTGCCGTGCACGCCCAGCCAGCGCTCCAGGCACTCCCCGTGGAAGCGGTGCCCGCACGGCATCTCCTTCCCGGCGTCCTCCACGCCGTCCAGGCAGATCGCGCAGTCGCCCAGCGGGCCCCCGCCCTCGACCTCCCCGGCCTTCACCTCCTTCAGCGCGGCGATCGCGGCCTTCGACGCCGGCGGCACGCCGCCGCCGACCCCGCCCGAGAACAGGTCCCCGTCGCCGTCCAGGATGAAGTGCTGCACCACCAGCACCCCGGGCCCGCCGCCGCCGCCGCGCTGCATTGCCGAGGGGACCGGCGCCCCCGCTGCCATCCCCAGCAGCAGCCGCAGGATGCCCGCCGCCGCGCGGTCGCCGTCGTTCGCCGAGGCCATGGGAGGAGGAGGCGATCGAGCACGAGAGAGAGAGAGAGAGGTGGAGCCTCGAAAGAAATGAAAGAATCTGACTATTTTATTTGTTTGATTTTTGGTGTGATTTTCCGGTGGCTTGAATTGGCGGGTATATATGACCTGGGGAGGCAGAGTGTGGTGAAGGTTCTGGAAGATTCCGGAGCTGGCGGCTCGTGTCTCTGAGCTGTGGGCCCTAAACGGCGGGGTCCGTTTGGCGGTTGGACACGCCTCTCCTCATCCGCGTTGGGAGGTAGATGACCCGTTGCCGTTTTTGTTGGGTTCGGTAAGGAGCATGTGCAGGTGGTTCCGGAACCTTCCAGGGCCAGATATTTTCCTCGGCTCTTGGGTCGCTGACTTGCGGGGTCCACGCGGGGGACGACGGCGCTCGATAGCTTCTACACTCCACTGGAAGGTTGCGGAGAGCCGGAGAGAACGGGAGAACAGAAACGGATAGCCGACCGAAAGTATCCGTTACTGATGATGGGCCGTTTCTGGCTTTCTGCGCCCAGAAGTTTCGGCCCTTTCAGATGGAATGACCTAAATCGAGCGAGTATCGGCCTATTTATTTATGGATCGAAACCCACGGCTTGTTCTCGCAGGCCCATGATAAAAGCAAACTAGAATTGAGCCCAAAATATCCTGTTAATTTTTATCTTTGGAATTCATTTATCTTTCTATATAAGCCCAGTGACAGCGACGCAAAGTCAAAAGGATTTTTCAGCTGGATTTGATACCGACGTGGACCCAGCTCGCGACCAATACGGAATCTTAGCCGTCCAACCAGGCGTCGACGTCTCAGATGAATCCTCCGTCCACCTCCGCGCACCGTCACCGTTGTCTTATGGCGCTTTCACACCCGCACATGCCTGACACCCTGGCCCACCTGAACTCGACGCCTCTCTCCCTCTCATCTCCCTCCCTCTCACCTCTTGCTTCTCGCGCTCGCGTCCGTGTCGGCTCGCACGTAAGATCGGGGGGAGGGAGGCGGTGGACTGGTGGTTGTTACCCCGCCGGCGGCGAGGCTCGGGGCATAGGGTTCCCTGGCTCGGATCCGCTGCCTGGCCTATGGGATCCGAAGGCTTCGTGGCCGCCGCGGCCGCGTGCCCAGCCGCCGCCGAGGCTTTCGCCAAGTACTACGGTGAGCTCCCCGCCGCCGAATTCGCTTTCTCGCGGGTGTTTCGGTCGATCCGTAGGTAAAGGGTTACGGTGGATTCCCTTCGGTAGCGGCTTGCGGGTTTAGGTGGGTTTTCAGTGGTTCGCCTTTTGGATTCTTGGGCGGCTTTTTCTTTCTTTCTGCGAATTTTGACGAACCTGGTGGTGTTTAAGTTGCGAATTTTTCGAAACGAGTGGTTTTGATTACTAAAGAAGTGATCTTTTAGGTTATTCCTTGGTCAATTGTCTGACTTGTTGACGGAAATAGGTCGTTCTTAGTAGTTCTTGCCTTCTTGGGCGTTAAAGATTTCCAAGAAGTGCTTGTTAAGCACTTAGGGTGTGCTTGTTGGTATCAAGGTAGATGCTGGACGAACGATTTGTGGAAAATGATATGATGTTCGTTACCACAATTTATACTTCGCGCGTGTATATGTTTGATAATTCTTGTGCATTTTGATCATATCGTCCTCACCTAGGGTTGGCATTGCCTTCTTGGGTGTTAAAGATTTCCAAGAAGTGCTTATTAAGGACTTGAGCGTGTGCTTGTTGGTAGCAAGGTAGATGCTGGAGAAACGATTCGTGAAAATGATATGCCATTCTTTACTGCAATTTATACTAATATGTTTGATAATTCTTGTGCATTTTGATCATATCGTCCTCACCTAGGGTTGGCAAACTTTTCTCTGGAATTAGAACTAAGCTTCGTCAATAGTACATAATTTTTTTGGTCCAAAATTAAGGCTAAGTTTCATGTGCAGTGAATTGTTCTTTTGTTGAAATAGTTAGCTAGATTATGTTCATTGGGGCACTATATCATCCAATTGGTTCTTTTGGCCTTTGTTTTGCTAGGTACTGTGTCAGGAGGTACAAACGTGAAGGCAAGACAAGGATTGGTTGAGCTTTCACACGCTATAGATGGAATCGAAGGAATGAGGTTAGCTGTCTTGAGTACACTTTTGTACGCCATGTACTTCTAAAAAAAAGCGGATGTGGTGGTTTCCCCCCTTTTTTGCCATGATGAAATGGAATTTTATAAGACTATGCATGTTTCCCCCCTTCTTGCCTACAAACGCGGAGTTGAGAGAAGAAACATTGTCTGAAAACTAAAGAAATGCATCGACCCTTATTACTTTCTATTTACAATCTGGTAGAGGTGTAGTTTGACTGAGATTAAAATGTGAACAGAACAATATATATAGTTGTTTGTACTTATCTTTATGTTGCTGTAGTTATATAATATATATTCTGAAGCTTATTTTCCTGTGCTAATATCATGGTGGCTAAACTTCAAATGTTACAAATATCATGGCGGTTTCCATTGCTTGTGGCTCGTAAATCCTGGCCAAGACAAACACTGGCATCCTTAACCAGCCCAGGTCATATAAACCTGCATAATGCCCCATACAGTAATAATGTATGATTCTTTTTTGTATCGCGTTTGCTTCTATTTTACTCTGCATCCTATGTTAAACCTTCGTGTGATTAAACACCTAATTCATGCAGGGATGGAATATTCGCTGACATTCCAAAGCTCATGCCATTTATTGATTTAGTAAGTGATGCTCTCCAAGATGCTTAAGAGATTTTATAGATCTTCACTACCTTATGTTAACTGAGAGCCTTCTCTTTTAGGAGGATATGGGCCTATTCAGTTGCTTCTACGATTTTGTCTTCTTCATCTGTCGTGAAAAGGGGCAAAAGAGTATAAGTAAGATCCTTTATTCTCGAGGATGTTTGTGGACACTACTGGTATACTTATACCCATAGAACACTAATCCGGAATGCCCCATTTTTTTCATGAGTATAGCCATTCAGAGAGCTGTAGCAGCATGGAAGATTGTTCTAAATGGAAGGTTCCGGTTGCTTGATCGATGGTGTAACTTTGTTGAGGTATAGAAAATGTTCATAATTCACCTCAAATATGTTCTGGTAACTTTTTAATGATTGTTTATTAAGTGTTAATATGCTCCATTCTTGTTCGGTTATCCTAGAGGCTAGTAAAAGCAAGGTTGAAATCAATATGCTATAGTCCGATTCTACCAACAATTTCTTTACCAAGGCTATCATAATGCATGAAGGATAACTACGCCACTCGATACTTATGTTCTCGTACAACCTAAACTTCTGTGGCAAGAATGCAATATGCTAGTTAGTATTTGTTACAAAATGCATAGTTCTTTTTTCTCAGCATTTGGCATCTTGTGTTGCCAAGAAATATTGAAGATAATCCATCAGGCTGATATCTTCCAGTTCCCATGATTTGTTCCAGTTTTGGGCTGTCTTTAGTGATTTGGGATGTAGAGTGTTTAGCTTATGCTGTAACTTATTTACCCTTTTTCTCTTTGAGTTCTTGAATATTTCTTCCTTCCTCTTCAGAAAGGCAGACTAGCCATGCTAGACTTGCATTTTTCTTAGCTAAAACTATAATATTTCTTTCTCAGAAGTACCAACGCCACAACATATCTGAGGACACCTGGCAGCAGCTACTGGCTTTCAGCAGGTGTGTAAATGAAGATCTGGAAGGCTATGACCCACGAGGTTCAAATTCTTTCTATATGATTAGTTCTTTGATTTTCAATTCTATTTCTGGAGCTATCTTCATAGACTTAACTCCATGATAGTCAAGATAATTTCTTAATTCCCGGTGCCTGTGTCTCTATTTTCAGGTGCTTGGCCTGTTCTGATTGATGATTTTGTGGAGCAAATGCACAGGTCTGCTGCCGCAATATGCTTGTGTTCTCTTGCAGTTCAATTTATTGACCTTAATCCTGTTGCATGAACATAAAGCATAATCATTGCTGTGCTGTCCAAGTTAGTAATACTTAAAATCAATAATGGAAGTATATAATTTGTTGAGATGTATAATTACCTTAGTGAATTTTGGTTTCCACTGATTGGCTTTGTGATGTCAATATACCTCCTGTGCATGGTAGCAATCTCATTGCACTGGTGAATAGTGCATGTCCTAGTTGTGCACTGGCTTATGTGTCTCCACTTGTTTAATGCAGAATTTATCACTCCACTGACTGCAGCAGTGCGATGGAATCACAATGTACCATTTCCAGTACATTTAAAGGTATTATGTCAATGTATTGTTATGTTTACTAGTAGTTTGTTTAGTTGGCTTCACATTATCACTCTGTTCCGACTTCTGAATGTGGTATTACAGGACTGGACCTTCTACCTGGATCAAAGAGGAAATGCCCTCCTCACTTTAGGTCCAATGAGGAGGATGTAGAGCTTTCGGATAGTTTTACACGCTCTGTCCATCTGACACCAATAAAACGACTGAAGGAAAGTCATGGCACTAACTATGGAGTGGGGGAATCCAACAAAGGTACAGATTTCTCAAATAGTTGCTCAGACTACCTCGAGGATACGAATTTACACAATCCAAGGGGCTGTCTTCAGAACTCGCCTTGTAATGTTGAGGATGCCCTGTCAAAAGGGTTCGAGGGTTGCATCTCGATGAAATGCTCCTTTTGATATAACCAGGAATGCATAGGTTAGTCATTTTGTGGCAGCCATAATCTGCATACATTCCAAACTTAAGTGCCACTATCTTCCAGCGTGTGTATTTAGTCAATTTTTTTAGAGGTGATATTATTCTTTTGTACTCGAGTGATGCTGTATAGCTCACAGCGGAGTATGTGCCACCCACGTCTCATCATTGAAGGCATTTTTTGTAATATTTTCCTATGTCAACTGTATCAGCGTGATGAGGGCAATTGTCGATTGAGCTTGCTTGGCAGCATATCCCATGCAACACTGCTTGCATAAAGAACATGGCGAATAAGTGCTAGAGAACCAACACATTCCCATCTTTTTTTTTACTTGTGAGATGACATTGTATTGCAAGATAGGCCATTCTGCATTAATAGCTAGGGAAAAAAATTATCACTGGTGAAAACCGTTGTGAGCACACGGGATAACAACACCTTTCTGTGCATCTAAGATCTAAATCATCTGAAATGTAACCTGGTGGACTTATACCAAGAAAATGATTGTAAAGCAGCGATTCATACAATCTTGCCATTGTCACTTGTCAGCAAGAACAAGTTCCTGTGAAGTTGAACCCTAGCAATAAAAATGCTAATCCCTGGAGATATAGATATATGTAGTAGCTTGTTGTCCCATGGAACGCGAGGTTGTATGATGCACATAGGAAGACAAACACCGAAAATCCAATCTCTTGCAAATTAACTCTGAAAGGGAAACACAGTATCAATAATGTATGCGGTGTGGTGTCTGCTAGCATAACTTACTAATCCAGAAAACGTTAGCTGAGACATTTTACCTGTCCCTTAACCTTTTTCGGGTTTTCTGAAGCAAGGGAACTTCACTGTCCGCTAGATCATTCCCCACCTTCTTGGTCACAACCCACTGGTTAAATCCTTCTAATTCCAGCAGTCCTGTCAGTGCAGCTCTCATGCGACGCACTGTCATCACACTCTCAAACAAAATCCAAAATGGCATTATGTGTAGATTTCTGCAGAGATAAATTGAAGTACATTAGCTTTAGTCCTGGTGAAAGGACAGATGGACAACGTAGTTTTAGAACTCATGGCACAGTTACATAGAAACTTACTTTGGATGTCTTATGGCTGTGACTATGGTAAGCACCGTGGGAATATAGGCGATACCCCAGACTGGTAAGTACAGCTCCGGGATTGTGACTGAAATGGGGAGTATGATATTGTAGAGAATACAGGCAGCGGTTGGCGCTATAACTCTCCGCACCAAGAAGAAGCTATAGAGCATATAGGTCTTCTTGAGGAGTGATACATCCTAGTGGTAAAACAAATGGGGTTGATTTTTAGATTCTTTTTTTTTTCTAGACATAATCTGTTAGCATGGGAGGACATAAGCTTACCTTGGCAACCAAAACATCCTTTGCCATCTTACGGAATAAGTTTGCACCACCACTGGACCACCGGAATTGCTGCCGACAGTAGGCCTTGTAAGTAGATGGCAGTTCACTCTTGACCTACATATACAACATTTTTGCATAGTCAAACGATCACATCAAACAGGTTTACTTTTGACAAACACTATCATATGATTAGATCTACTCACTCTGACTTCCCCAACATATACGAATTTCCAACCCTTTAGGGTTGCTCGAACTGCCAAGTCCATGTCCTCAACTGTAGTGCGATCCTTCCAACCTCCTGCTTCTTTTATGGCTACTGTACGCCACACTCCAGCAGTTCCTAGAATAGACACGCCAAGCCATTAGAAGATTGTATGGTTTTGACATCGAAATTCTGGGGTTGTTCCCCCCTCTTTTCGAACTAAGGTGCTATGCGGATGCGGTGGACTACAAATTCTCTTGTTGAATGCAAAAGAAGCAAGGGAGTTGTACTATTAGAAGTCTTAAAAGATGTATACCATTGAAACTGAAGAAGGCAAAGGTTGCTGATCCTGCTTCTTGTTCAACTTTGAAGTGGTAATCGAAAAACATCTTCTGTACCCTTGTCAACAGGCTTGTGGTGTCATTCACTGCAAAATTCTGTCAATTAAGAATTGGACCGATCAGAGTGAATAAAATATTATATTGCTGGAGAAGTTTATACATTAGCAGTTTTCTTATTCAAGTTAGATTATATTTGAACTGTTTCTATGCCTTCTTTCCGGTTGGCATCATCATGAAACATTGGAGTGTATGGGAGATATATTAATACCATGAATATACAAGGAGAGATTTATTTTCTGAGGCCAAAGCAGTCAGGTTTTCTGTTCCAAGTTCCTTGTGCTAGTTGTATGAACCACTTGTGCAGTTCTCAGTTCTTACAAGAAAGACATCTGAATATGGAGAAAGTACTCCATTATGGTGATATGCTTGAACGTGGGAGCATATCTGGCAAGTTTGACATGAGAACTGAGAAATATTTCCCAGGGCCCAATCCTTTGCATTTGTGATGAATGGTAGCTGGAAGAGTTTGCTCAAGAGCTAACAGGAAACACAGTACTTACCGAAGGACCACCGAGCTTGAACAAGGGCAACTTCCGGATTGTTCACAAGGAATGGGACAGTTCGGAGCAGAAAGTCCGGTTCAGGTTGGAAATCAGCATCAAATATGGCTATGTATTCGCTTTGCCTTGCATAGTCACATTCCATTCCTTTCTTCAGAGCTCCTGCTTTGAACCCCTTGCGGCTGGTTCTTGTGGTATAGTTAATGTTGACACCTTTGTTGGCCCAGTTTTCACATTCAAGCTCCACCAAATTCTGCAGCAAGAAGTAATCCAGTCATCATATATTCTTTTTTTTCTTAGACCCAATAATCTTCTAGAATATCTAAACCCATTAATGACAACAAGATGGTTGCACTGTTGTAATGGCAGTTCATTTTCTATGAAATGCTAAACAAGGTTTGTTGCATGTTTTTTGAAGATGTAAGACAAAGGTTTGCGACTAATTGCTTGTCAACACAAAATGATTCATTTAAAAATAAACACTAGTGCCTCAATGTAGGATGGATTATCGATATATCCGATGGCCAAAAGACATCTTCTGCTATTTGCTAGGGAGGCCATCCGTGCTTTATCAAAGGTTCCTCGTGCAGTTGTGCTAGCAAACTATTTCTACTACATTGCAGTAAACTAAACCAACCCATTTGCTGAACCAATTCAATCAACCCAAATGGATCGATCAATATTCATATCAGTACTCTCACATTCCATATAATTTATTGGTAACTTGCCTTTCCTTCATAAAATTATTGGCTTCAAACGGGCATTACTTTATGAACATGATTAGTCATGAAAAATCACAAGACTTTTGCATGAAAATGGACCATAATCTTGATTTCAAGCCATGGAAATAGATGAGATTGAGGGGTTTTTATAAGAGCAGTCCTGCATATGCATCGATATAGCAGGAGGTCCAAATTATGAAGTGATTTTTTTAGAGCTGAAGGAGATCCATTTCTAAAGAAAAATATCCCCACCAATTATTGAACCGTTCCCTCAGATCTATGGCTCTGAATAAGCAAAGATAAGTCGACAGAGGGGGCTGGTTATGCTGTGAAATGTCAGGAGGCAGTAGTTATGCTCATGTGGTTATACCATACAGGGTGTTCTGGTCTCAGCAATAGAAGGATAAAGGGGTAAAGGTAAACTTCCCATGTGCTGCTGACAAAGTTTAGTAATACTATCAGTCTCATACCCCACAGTGGCTGTTACTGTTAGATTCCAAATAGTTTCTCATCTCTAATAATGCTATTTTCACTGTAATATTATCAGTACATATACAAAGCTGCTAGCAGACATGGGCAGGAAAACCCAGACAGCCGGGTCCGTCCTGCTGTGGCCATGTGAGTGAATGGTCCAGACTCCAGATGACTATTCACCTTTGCTCTCACTCTCAGCCTCATTCCTGCGTTCGAGTTGTGTTCTTCCACACAATCTGTCTTTGCCTCATCAAAACTTCTAATCATCTCTCCCTGTTTGGATGATGACTTATGATTGTGAAAGGTTTTATCCAAGTGACGCAACCCTTTATGCCAAATGCTCAAGTTGCTTTCATCTAACTAATCTCATAAAAGCACTTGCACAAACAAGGGGCATCTGTTATATGCTTATACTAGCTACTCACTTCACAATGGATAATGCTCTCTCTGCACCCACTTAGCCAGCCCAAATAATTAGCATGCTCCTATGAGGCTATGCCAGTTAGTCTCGTGTCAAAACTTTTATCATCCTTTTGATTCATTCCACAAGTCTGAGTGTTCCTCAGCTACCAGCAATAGGTTTATGCCTCACTTGTTCTGATAGGATCTAAATGGAGCTAAATGAATAGCTTCTCCCAAACAAAAGGTTTCATAGGAATAATCCCCAGTCCTGCAAAAGACGAGGAACTAAGAAAGGCAAGTGTAAGTTACCTTGATGAACGGATCGGTGGAATCATCCAGCACTTGGACTATTATCCTGTCCTTCGGCCACTGCAGCTCACATGCGGCCGCTATTGACAGCCTGTACACCTACACGCCCATCCCGCACACAGAAAACGCAGCACATCAAGATAAATATTTAATCTCACAAAGCAACAAGAGACGGAACAATTCGCCGAATAATCAATCGATGAATGGCTAATAATTTCCGAATTTTAGCAACTCTTTCTGTGCTGGTCTCTTCTCACCTCCAGCTCATTGTACATGGGTATCTGGACCAGCACCAAGGGGTAGTGGGCGCTCCCCTTCTCGTCGTCGCCGTCGAGGGGCTCCCACTTGAACCTCCACTCGGGCCGCCACCCGATGGCCTTGACGGCGAGGCTGACCACGCTGTTGTACACGGCCTCCACCACCAGCATCACGGACATCACCATGCAAGCCCACACCGCCACCTGCAGCACCGGCGCGATCACCCCGGCCCGCACCGCCACCCACGCCCCGTACACGTCCGCCGCCGCGGAGGACGTGCCGTCGAGGACGCCGATGAGCCAGGACACCGCCTGCTGGAACCCGAGCGGCACGCCCGCTGCGGAAGAAAAGCAGGAGAAGAGAGCGCACCATGAGCCAGCGAGCGGTGCGGGACAAGTCAAATCACGTGAGCTGTAGAGAGCGCGGCGTTCGAGCGAGAGAGAAAGGGGAGGAAAAGGGGGAGGGAGTAGTGAATGCGTGTACCTGTGGGCGAGCGGCTGAAGTCGACCGCGCCGACGGAGATGGCGGCCGCGACGGCCGCGGCGGCGGCGAGGAGGAAGAGGAGGGCGCCGCCGATTTCTCCAGCCTCCATTGGGGTGGCGCGGTGGTTGCAGCCGAGCCGCTGACCGGGGGAGGAGAAGGGGCGATGGAGCGGAGGGCGACTGCGTGATGCGCCCGCCGATGCCACTGGGGGCTTTTCTTAAGCCCACGCCACTTTTTTACTCCTCTTTTTTTTTCTGTTGTTTAAGCTGCGTTTTGATTTGTTGCACTGATGGACGACCTGTACGGTGTACCTGGGTAAGATTAGGATTAAACAATGAGTAATTACTGTATTGCAATGCGAACTTTCTATATTGCCATAAGACCTTTTATTTTTTTATAAATAAATATTGCCATATGACCTTTGATGAGGGAGTGACGCGCTGTAATAAGATGTGTTGTTACCAAGAATTACATTATTTGTATATAAAAAAAGAGGGGTGATTTTGTTGAAAGATGGGAATTGCTTTGAATTTGGAAGGCAGGTAGCAGGTACCGACCTCAACTGCTACTAGCTTTTGTATCGATATTTAAATGACAAATGCAGATGCGTATTGCCTACATGGCTACAATTTAACTGTATACAAGAATTTAAGCATGCTTAAGCACATGCATCTGTACGTATGCAAAGAAGCATACTATTCGTACTTATTGTTTAAATTGCATTTGTGATGGATAAGTACCAACTTCCAAACTAGATCATTCGCAGATCCAAGCTAAGAGGATCATGTACTGCTTCCTCACACGTTGTTCCTGCATCTATTTACTTCGCCTAGTTTGCCTGTACACATAGCAATAAGCAAGTAAAGCCACCAGTACCACCAGAGCGAATCCTGGCCCATGTGACGAGCGGTCTGCGGCTGAGGTGGCTCTTGGGTGCACGTTCCTTGGGTATCTAGCATTTGCTCTCTGACGACCGTAAATTTCGCAGCGTGCCGTGGGCACGCAGATGCAGATCCAATGAGCGCCCTTCCTCGTCGAGTCGTCATCGCATCTTGGAACCCCAGCAGCAGCCTCGTTGCAGATCTGATCGGGGTTGGCCTGTAAGGCCATGTTTAGTTACTCCCAACTCCCAACTTTGACACTATGCAAAAAGAAGATTCCCTATCACATCAAACTTGCGGTACATGCATGGAGTACTAAATGTAGATGAAATTAAAAACTAATTGCACAGTTTTGTTGTACTTTGCGAGACGAATCTTTTAAGCCTAATTAGTCAATATTTGGACAATAATTCACAAATACAAACGAAACGCTACAGTGTGCTACAGTGCTGTAACAGTAATTTGGCACCTCCCAAATTCCCCAACTAAACACGGCCTAAACTCGCTTGGGTCCACGGCTATGGCAACTTGCAAGTTGCAATTTCTCCCTTTTATTAACAACTGTAAATCCAAACATGCCAGGCTCATAATTCACATTTTTTTATTCCATGGAATATGCTGCCCAACCTCAAATAGGTCCTGAGCCTCCCTGGAAGATAAAACTCTGATACCTACGTACAGTACCAATTGTCATGTAGGGCAAGTGGACCCCACAATCATCATGATACGAAGGAAAGGGCTCATCCTTTGCTAATCCTTTCTGTTCATGAATTGCTCATATCGAGTCAATGATTGGAGTGGCATGATGACCGATGCGGTAAGGATTTGCCAGTTTTATATGGGGTGACGCCATGGAGTTCCGGTGAGGGATGCCTATCTTCGAGATTCGAGAAGTGTTTAGCTGGCCTCTTGCATGATTTTGGATAGAGTATGTGCAGGCAAGTAGGCAGCCCTGATTTGTTTGAATTCACTATTGGACACCTGTCTTTGGCCTACTTTTGTCTGAACTCCGAGCTGTGAGGCTCCAAGGATGAGCAAGCTGATGCTACCTGCCTGCCTTGCTGTGTCAATGGTGAAGTGTCAGTTAGGTACTTTCGAGATGATACTTCAAAGGAAAACTTTTGCATTTGATTTCAGGCTCTGTGTCAGTGCATGGCACGTGGATTTGGAACGTGAACCGTTTCCTAATTGCAATATAATAAACACTCTTTTGGTCAAATAAGATGACAATACAAGCCGCGCTCACATAGGGTAGGGGTGGTAATGGATCGTGTCTCCCATACCTTCTTTACAATTCAACCCAGCTTTATCTATTTTTAGTTTAAAATCATATATTATTAGGGTCTGATTATTATTGAGCCCGATCCTTAAATTTACTAGACTAAATTAGAGGGTCCTCTACCACCCCTACGCCCACGATAGCATCCACTAAAGAAAAAAAAAGTGTTAGAAATTTTCACAAGATGGGAACTTGTATCAGAGAAAGAAGTGGACCCCTGATTGAGAATCTTTTTGCTATGAGGCTCTTTGAAGATCTAGGAGGCAAACAGGGAGGCAAGCAAGAGGAAAAGGTTGTAAACTCTTGTTAGGTCGCCTCAGTAGCCTCACTAATCTCTGTCAAGTCTGTTACTACTCCATCCCAAAAAATATATAAGGTGCACTTTCAAGATTAAAATCTTATAATCTTTGAGCCATAATTAGCATCACCTAATATAATTTTGTTTTACGAAAATAATATCACTCGATTGACATTCTGGTTACGATTTTATTGCTATAAGCATTTTAGTTTACCATGGCAACTCAAAACAAGTCTTGCGTTTTTGAATGGTGGGAGTAGATTATGTGTATGAAGTGTCCTGATGATGTTTGTGTCCATGGACGCAAACAAAAAGCCCAGCTACATCCATTTTCAGAAAGAATTTGTGTACTCCACCCATGAGCTAAATAAAAGGTCAAATATATTCGTTTTGCCGAATCCTCATGTAGAATGTGGGCACCACCTCCATCCTCCAGTGAACGAGACCGGCCTCAATCATCTGGTGCAATTTTGGATGCTAATGGGCATATTTGAATTCACCAGTACTATTTGAAGAAAGTGACGAGTCCTCAATCCTCTGATGCTGATGGTTGGTGGCTTGATTCCTCCTCACTGAAAGTGCCATGTCTGCTTTCGAGTCACATTCTTTTTTTTAAAGGAAAAATATCAAATTGGTACAAAAATTTTTCTAAAAATGAAAGCTATCTGTCAGTGTTCTATTTAGCATTATTTGATCCTTAGTTGTTCGTGTTCCTTGTGTTTTATTATGAGCAATAAAATACTAATAATAGTAACAAATATGATGTAAACAACTCTAAATAGAGTACCAGCAATAGCATTTTTTAAAAAACTTCTGGTACAAACTTCATATTTTTTTAATTTGAAATAAATTAATTATGAACTTTTTTTATTAAATCAAAATTTTTTAAATTTCTAGAAAAATGCAAAACCACCCAAAGGACCAAATATTCCTGGTTTTGATAGTTGGATGGTCGTTTCTGTCCGGTTTTGTAGTTATGGGTTGAAAATCGTACTTCTGCTATAGTTCCTTTTTCGAAAAGAAAAGGAAAGAAAAAGCGGATGAATAATTTTCTTAAAAAAATTAAGTCTTAGTCGCAGCATGCAAATAACCAAACTATTTCACTTCCTAAAAAAAATTCACTGAACAAACTGCTCCAAGATCGATGCTGTTGCATTGTTTGGGCCGGGACAGCAAGCACTGCTGCTATTGGTACGCTGGTAGTTTCTCAGGGAAATAGCGAGTTTCCCACGCGTTTTATCTCAAATTTCTGGTAGGAAAAATCCACAGCCACACGCATCATCCTCTCCTCTCCTGTAGAGTTCTGGCTCTGGTAGGCTCTCCGCTCTCGTGACTTCGGTGAGATCACAAGAACACAGCCCGAGACTTCACCAGTTCAACACAACACTGGGCTTGTGTGGTCTTCTCTCTCCCGCGCACCACGGGCTCCGTCTCCGCCGCTCGTGCTATCCTGTCAGGTGCTCGCCTCTTCCTCCATCTCCTGCTTACTTCTCTGTTCTTTCTCTCCGCGTGTATGCTTCAGCGCTTGCTCTTCGCGCGTGCAAAATGGCCGGATTCGAAGAGTTCGGGCGGCGTGGAGGCGGCAATTGCCGGCTGCCGTACGTCTCGCCTACGGACTCGGTGATCACTAGTAGTAAGATATTGGGAACCATCTGATTAAGGAGCGAGCAGGGCTGCCGCCTGCCTGAGCCTCAGAGCCTGTGTGCCGCCGCAGGGCAAGTGGAGTCGATTTTGGTTTGGGGGATAGAATTATAGAAAGACGGCGGTGTGCGCACGGTGAATTTTGGGAATGGAGTGGCGTTCGGGTGTACGAGTTAGCTTGCCGCGCCGACGCAGTGTCAATCTCCGCGGTGGAGGTGCGGCATTGGGAAAATGGGAGGTAGAAGCAGAAGTGGAACCTGCTTGAATACGAGTGGACGACGCTGCTCTGTTGGAGGGCAACACCAGTCAGGCAATCGCCATTCGCCAACGAGGGGAGCGTGAGGCGAGTGCATTCATAGCGCTGCTGGGTCGGCAGCTGGTGTGCCGAATAGATAGCGCATCGCGATCCAATTTTATTTGGGCCGAATCAACCTGCGAGATACTCCGCAATTTTTGGGCCTCTGATCTTCAAGGGCCTCGCTGGAGTGCTGGCCCGCATGTTTGCTTTGAGCCGAATAGGTGTGCTACTAACAACTGAATATTTGTGCTACTGATTTTTCAATTCTACGTAGTACTGAAGCTTCAGGTCTGAACAACTGAATGTCTCTGCATTGTTTTCGCAGATCCTAAGAAATGGCGGCGGCAGCAATCGCAGCCCTATCCTTCGCTTCAGTTCCTTGCAGAGAGCATCAGCTTCGACACGGAGCCAGTACCTTCAATGCGCAACAATTCAGTGCTTCCAGCTCCCACCGGCACACCGCCAATCTGAAATCGGGAGGACCAAGAAGACTACGCGCCGCGAAGCGTGTCATCGTCGCGCAGGCCGGCACCGGCAGGTACAAGGTGGCCATCCTCGGCGCGGCGGGTGATATCGGGCAGCCGCTCTCGCTCCTGATCAAGATGTCCCCGCTCGTCTCGGCGCTTCACCTGTACGACATCGCCAACGTCAAGGGGATCACCGCCGACCTCAGCCACTGCAACACTCCCGCGGAGGTCGCCGGCTTCACCGGCAAGGACGAGCTCCCCAGCAGCCTGGCCGGCGCGGACGTGGTGGTCATCCCCGCCGGCGTGCCCCGGAAGCCCGGCATGACGCGGGACGACCTGTTCAGCGTCAACGCCGGCATCGTGAAGGAGCTCGCGGAGGCGGTGGCGGAGCACGCGCCGGGCGCGCTGGTCCACATCATCAGCAACCCGGTGAACTCCACGGTCCCGATCGCGGCCGAGGTACTGAAGCAGAAGGGTGCGTACGACCCGCGGAAGCTGTTCGGCGTCACGACCCTGGACGTGGTGCGCGCCAACGCGTTCGTCGCGGCGAGGAAGGGCCTCCCGCTGGCCGACGTCGACGTGCCGGTCGTCGGCGGCCACTCGGGGGCCACCATCCTGCCGCTGCTGTCGAAGGCGCGGCCCAAGGTGCCGTTCACGGACGAGGAGGTGGAGGAGCTCACGGCGAGGGTCCAGAACGCCGGCACCGAGGTGGTGGAGGCCAAGGCCGGCGCCGGGTCCGCGACGCTGTCGATGGCGTACGCGGCGGCGCGGTTCGTGGAGGCGTCGCTGCGGGGGCTCGACGGCGACGGCGACGTGTACGAGTGCGCGTACGTGCAGTCCCAGGTGGTGCCGGAGCTCCCGTTCTTCGCGTCCAGAGTGAAGCTCGGGAGGGAAGGGATGGAGGAGGTGGTGGCGTCGGAGCTCAGGGGGCTCTCGGAGTACGAGGCGCGCGCGCTGGAGGCGCTCAAGCCGCAGCTCAAGGCCAGCATCGACAAGGGCGTCGCCTACGTGCAGCAGCAGCAGGAGGCCGCGTTAAATTGAACCTGCTTATTGACTGCCGTTTTGTGTCAGGTCTCTGGGTGCTTGGCTTGGCTGTGCCGGTTTTGTAGCACTGCACAGTGCACACCCAACATTCTTTTCTACTGGAGGTTGGACGGAACAGTGAAAAGAATTCTGATTACACTGAACACTGTCACGAAACTGCAACCCGGTTCAGTTTCAGGTGCATCACACACATAACTTTACAACCAAATTCTTTTGATTTTCGAGACATCAGTTTCAAGTGCGATCGTTGGACAAAAAAAGGACAGACAAGGTTAGCGCTGGCTCGGCAAAAAATTATTCTAAGCGGACTTTTATTTCAAAAAAATTATTCTAAGCGGACTTTTATTTCAAAAAAATTATTCTAAGCGGACTAGGACTCGTCCGATGGGCCGAGTTGAGCACGTACTAGCCGGAAGTCGTGCAGGCGTACAGCCCTATTTGCGCGACGCAGGCCACCCAAAAGGACAGAAGAACCAGACCGATCTAGAGCTTCCTGCCCAGAGGGAACGTCGGCGAGGGCAATCCGGCTTTTGCTCTGGACGAGCGGCCGCAGATTGGACGATGAGGTGGCGAGTAGTAGGAGGAGCAGCAGCAAGAGCAGCAAGGACTCTATTCCGGAAATGGAGAATCTGCCGGCCGAGGCGATCTCGCACCGGGAGCGCAGGAGGAGGCTGTTCGCGAAGGGGTGGGGGGAGGTGACTTCGCCGGCGGGTTCGATTTCGCATCGGGACTGCGGGAGGAGGATGTCTGAGGGGCGGGAGACAGACGACGACGAAGAGGAAGATGAGGTGGAGCCTCGGATGGAGGAGCAAAACAAAGCAGATCCAGATGTGAATGTGATTCAAATGGATGAATCCTCCTGGATGACGGTTAGCGAGTATCGCCGTCAGTGGAACGATTTATGGTCCGGCTACTACGGTTCTTCCGAGGACACCAGTGAGTTCTCCATCCATAATCTCATCAGGCCTGGCTTTGGTTCGCTTCTCTGTTAAACAATCTTTGATTCTTTGTGTATCCTATAGCTGTCGATGGTAGAAATTGCTTATTTAGCTAACCCATTTACTATCAATAATACAACATAATACTATTGTATTAGTTTTGCTATATATATCTGTTGACAGAATTCTTGCAATGAATTCTGTTAGATTCTGTGCTAGCTGATTTAGCTTTGTGATGTGCGATCTGGTTGCTGGATTCTTTTTGTCTCGCATCTTATTGTTTGAAATTACTCTAGCTTTAGCGTTTAGGTTGTCTTGGTGCTGCCTTCTTTTGGATTTAGCAATAATTTTGTTTCGTGGTTAGTTTCTCTTGACTTCCATGATTCCAATGTATGACCTAACTTTAACATTAGATCATCTCGACTATAAAAGCTTTCTCAATTGCATGTCCTTCCCTCCTAAAAAAAGTCTTCAAACTCAACAAAAAAATACATAAATCATAAAAAAAAATGTGAAAAGTTCTGCACCCAATACTCGCCATATGCATTGCCACAGAACCAACCATAGCCAAGCTTGGAGGGCACCATACCTTGCGTAACCAATATACTACACTTGCATCTATCACTAGAAAATGACTCACATGGTCATGGTGCCTTTCCAGTCTCGAACTCCCGCACTTGCTCCTCCGTTGGCCACAACAGCTTAGGCCCATGGATATACTCATTGAAATCACATAGTGGTCATCCGTCCTACGTATAAAGAATGAGAAGATTACACGCTACATCTAAAACAATATAAGTGCGACTTGCAAAAGCTTGAAACATTATGGTACAAAATGTACATGTGTCTTTAGCGAGCATCAGAAAAATGGAGTGAACTTAGGTGGAACCCCTATATTAGGAAGCATAAGCTTAGTAGCAACTCCATACTTACACAAGGGATGATCCCTCACACGCTTGCAGGCAGCCTCCTGCTTCTCCTCTTCGGTCATTGGAGGTGGGTTTGGTGGAGGAGGAACCCAAAATCTGAACTGCTGGTAATGTTCAAGCTTCGTCCTATCGTATGGGAATAGGCGGATCCTAGAATCATATTTCTTGAGTCCATCTATCCACTGGAAAAATAACAAGGACTTGCAGGTATAGGATCAAACTTCCACTTGCACACATAGTAGGCTCTTCCAGCGGTTTTTGGGTGCCTTGATTGTTTCACCTCAGCTGGCACGCCACGTCTACAATCTGGGACCAAAAGGGTTGGAGGTACGGGAGCATCTGCATTCGACTCTTGGGTACTGTATATAGCCCATGCGCCACTTGTATTTATACCCGGTCGCCGACATCACACCTACACAACAAGTGAGCAAACATGAATTTAGATTTTTGAACAATACGATTGTGTTGCCAACGAATAGGTCTAACCATTCATTTACATTATTCATCTACATTGCATGCCTCCAACTAAATCATTACCAACAATTCTATCATTCATCTACATTGCATACCTCCAACTAAACCATTACCAAAATCTCAAATCAAGCATATGTTACATTTTCTAAACGTCAAATCCAGGGGCAGAACAATACCTAGAAGTGTATTGCGACTCCTATCTATCACATGAACTTCCATTGATTCAACATTCAACATCTTACCCTAACCCTAGCCTAACCTAATTGTTCAAATATCTACGAAATGTAACCGTAAAACAAGGAAAAAGTGGCGGAATACCTTCCCAAGGACGTGGGATCGATTCCCCCCACTTTTCCCACTAGAAAATGCCAGATTTGGGGGGAATCAGGGGGCGCGGCGGCTGGCGGCGAGAAGAAGGGTCGGCTCGGCCAGGGGCAGCAGCTGGAAGAAAGGAGGGAGAGGGAAGGAGAAGTTCTCGCGCTGGCCTGTATGCCACTGCCACGCCAGGCGGTCTAGCGCGACAAGCGTCATGTAGCCGCTGCATGTGGCGCGGCAACGCCTCACCCAGTCAACGTCGCGTTGGCGCGGCTTGCCTCGCCGCACCAGCATAGTCGCGCTGCTGCATGTGGCGCGGCAACGGCTAACTGCCGCGCCACGGCGCACGGTGGGACCAAAAGGGTAACGCCGTGCAAATAAAGTTCGGGAGAGGTTATTTTAAAAAATATATTTAAAATGGGTTAAAAATAAAAAAATCCACAGTCGTGGGGATCCTCTACCATGAATGCGTAGAATTACACAGCAACAGCAATTAGACATAGTAGCCCTTGAGCGTGTTCTTCCTTCGATGTAATTGACATGTTGATTCGAAGCATTTCAACAATATGGTTTTTTTTTCAATTACACATACCAAGCGATTTCTGTTCTTTCATGGCAAAGCATGTTTTAGCACAAAACAGATGCTACCTTTGTTGGGCCCCTTCCCTTCTTTTATTCTTGTTCTGCTTCTGCCATTGTCATTGTCCTTCACGTCTGCCTAAATTTAATGGAAACAAATGCAACAGAGGCAAAAAGGGGCTGATGCAAGAAACGGTATCTCGTCATCCTTGATATAACACTTCAAAAATCTACGAGCTTATTTTTTGAAATGATTTTTTTTAACTTTGAAACGAAGTCTACGAGCTTATGGAGCAGGAGGCCCAACTGTGGATCGAGTGACCTGGAGAGCCGTCGTCTTGGTTGTGTAAGGCCGTGTTTAGTTTGGCGAATTTGGGGGTGCTAAATTACTGTTACAGCACTGTAGCACACTGTAGCGTTTCGTTTGTATTTGTGAATTATTGTCCAAATATTGACTAATTAGGCTCAAAAGATTCGTCTCGCAAAGTACAACAAAACTGTGCAATTAGTTTTTAATTTCATCTACATTTAGTACTCCATGCATGTACCGCAAGTTTGATGTGATGGGGAATCTTCTTTTTGCATAGTGTCAAAGTTGGGAGTTGGGAGTAACTAAACATGGCCTAAGATGCGTGTAGGTGTAGTAGGTCAACGCGTAGCCATAAATTGTTAGCATGTGGTTGCGCCTGGTAGTGACTATGTGTATCCCAGATCGATTTAGGACCTGTTTAGATACCCTGTGTTAAAATTTGTTAAGTTTTAACACTCTCAAATAGAGTGCTAAAGTTTAACACATTGGGATGTTTGGATGATGTGTTAAACTTTAACACCTTTGGTGGGAAATGACTCCATTGCCCCCTTTTTTATGGCCGGCGGAGAGAGAGGGAGGAGAGAGAAGGAGTAAACTGGGAAAAAGTGGAGAGGGGGACCACTTTTAACAACTTTAGTAATTTTTAACACCTCCTCCATGTGTTTATGAAAAATAGGGTATTAAATTTTAACACCTCACTTTTAACATAAATATTTGGATAGGAAAGTGTTAAAAAGTGTTAAAAGTTTAACACCCTCCTTCCCAAAAAGAGCCTTATTTGGCGTGAGCTCGACCACTTCCCGTTACGTTCTTGTATACTCATTTCGTCAAAAAAAAAGGAGCAAAAACAACGTTCAATTTGGGATGAACAAAGTAACACAACCAATTTATTATTATTCTTATAATACATCCTTCTGCGTGTTTGATAAGCAAGGAAAAGAAAATCAAATCGAAATCGAGGCGAGAGATAATCCTCCTCTTCTCCACCTGATCAAAGAGTAGTACGATTCCAGGAATCGAGCTAGGAAATCGTCGAGTCCTTGGGCAGAACAACACGAACGCCGATCAGATGCAGCCGCGTCCTGTGGCCGCCGTGGCTCGTCTCGCTCAGAAGAGGGGCAGCTTGACCTGGTCGGAGCACTTGCTGCGCTTGTGCAGCGGGCAGTCGATGAGCCGCTTCGCCTCCCGGTCCACGCACATGAACACCTGGTACAGCTGCGACTCGCCGTCGGCGTCGCGGTTGCAGTCGAGGTTCGCCGTGAACCCGGTCCCCTGCGTGATGGCGTCGCTGACGCTGCTCACCGAGTAGGTCTCGGTGGCCGACGGCACGATCCCGGCGCCGGCAAGGATGGCCGTCAGGTTGTGCGCAGCCTTGAGCGCGAGCGCGCGGGCGAAGTAGTCGTGCGGCTCGAGGTTGGAACAGGTGCCGTGCTTCTTCCACTCGTAGCTCCAGAACTCGAAGCTGCGCCCGCTCTTGCACGACAGCGTCGGCCAGCTCCGCTCCAGGGACGCTATCAGGTCCCGGATCTCCCACGGCCGGAGCGCGTTGTCGTCGTAGTCGCCGCCGCAGTACTGCGGCCAGCACCGGCCCCGCCGCCCCACGATGGAGAAGAAGGCGTCGTCGCCGAGCACGGCGCGGGCCAGGCCGTAGCGGCCATGGCACTGGGCGTAGTTGGGCCACAGCCCGTGGATCCCAAAGTCCGCCGCCGGCTTGCCGGAGTCCGGGAAGCAGCACCCCCTCCACGTGTCACAGTAGGAGCCCGGCCACTGCCCCGGTGCGATAAATTTTCATCAGAAAAAACATTTGCCAACAAGATCAAGAAGCACATTTCAGATCAAAGAACAAGAATCCTCTAACTACCTGTTGGACAAAGTAGAAGAAATCGAAGCGCTCCGCCGCCGCCGAGACGGCGAGGAGGGAGAGCACGAGCCCGAAGGCGATGACAAGCTTCATCGATCGATGATCCTTTCTGCTCCCGGCGATTCTCCCCCAACAGTATCGGTGTCTGCTAGCTTCAGCGCTGATAGATCCGAACGGCAGCTATTACCTACTTATAACCGTTGACACAAGGACAAGTTGGCAACATGGGTATAGTTTTTGATTCGCACAACCAACAAGGCACCAATATATTACTGCCATGGACCCGGTGTCGAAGGAGATAGCATATGCTCCGGATCAGGAGGCGTCGACGACGTGTATGAATCAGGCAGGCCTTATCCAATCGTTACGAGCTCGCTTGTGTTCGTTTCTTTCTCTGAATCGGGAATCTTTTGGGTGATTGGGTCGTCTGTGGACTTGGTGCGCTGAGGTTATTGGCCGATGGTTGCTTGATTGGCTACGCTAGGTAGGTGAGGGGACAATAGACGTATCTGAGAGCAGGCTATTGAAATGCACAGATGAGTACTGTTTAGGGTGTGTTCCGATACCCGTGATAAAGCTTAGCACCTGTCACATCGGATGTTTGATCCTAATTAAGAGTATTAGATATAGCCTAATTACAAAACTAATTGCACAGATGGAATCTAATTCACGAGACGAATCTATTAAGCCTAATTAGTCCATGATTTGACAATGTGGTGCTACAGTAACATTTGCTAATGATGGATTAATTAGGCTTAATAGATTCATCTTGCAAATTAGCACAGGGATTCTGCAATTAGTTTTATAATTAGCTCATATTTAATCCTCTTAATTAGCATCCGAACATCTGATGTGACACTGCTAAAGTTTAGCACTCAGTATCCAAACACCCCCTTAATTTGGCATTATCAGCTTGAGACTTTTCCAACCAGGCGGAAGCAGGCAAATATCAGAATTGATTCTTTTTGGCTTGGTACAAATTTAAGCATCTTTTTTTTCCCTCTAAAGCAGTGTTTGATTTTGGAGGTTGGAATTGAATGGTTAATTTTTGGCTCCGGATGACCGGCTGGAGTATGCATCTCCAATTCTCCATCATATCCAAGCAGTGCCGTTCGGGCCGCACCTCCTCCTCACCGGTGACAGACAGAAACCACTCCAGCGACGGGTCCCCGGGCATCTGGGAAGTGAACGGCTGCTGGGTCACCCCGCTCTCATCTGCTGGGCCTCTCAACTTGCAGCTGGTCAATCTGACGCAGAGCGCCGGCGCGCGTCCTGTCGACGTCGATCTTCGACGGGAAGATGGCGACGCAGGAGCAGCCCGCCCCCGACCGGGAGTAAGGGATGTTGGATTTCTTGAGCTAAAGTGTAATTCTTGTCACATCGAATATTCGGATGCTAATTAGGATTAAACATGAATTAATTATAAAACTAATTACATGGATGGAGGTTAATTCGCGAGACGAATCTATTAAGCCTAATTAATTCATGATTAGCACATATTTACTTAGCATCACATTGTCAAATCATGGACTAATTAGGCTTAATAGATTCGTCTCGCGAATTAGCCTCCATTTGTGTTATTGATTTTGTAATTAGTCTATGAGGGTGTTGATCAATGGACTAATTTTTAGTTCGGGTCACATCGGATGTTTGGATACCAATTAGAAGGACTAAAAGTGAACTAATTATAAAACTAATTACATAAACCGTGGCTAATTCATGAGACGAATCTATTAAGCCTAATTAATCCATAATTAGCACATATTTACTCTAGCATCACATGGTCAAATCATGGACTAATTAGGTTTAATAGATTCATCTCCCGAATCAGCTTTCATTTATGCAATTGGATTTGTAATTAACATATATTTAATACTTCTAATTAGTATCTAAACCTTCGATGTGACAGGGACTAAACTTAGTCCTTGGAACCAAACACCTCCTATATTTAATATTCCTAATTAATATCTAAACATTTGATATGATAAAGACTAATCTTTAGTTCGTAGAACCAAACGGAACCTAATAATGCACGTCCCGTTCCACGTGTACGGCCTTGCCAGCGGCGGAGTGCTGCAAGGGCCGAACGTGACCATCGAGCCGTTCGGCATCAGGTGAACAACGGCCTCGCCGTCGTCGGCCGCCCGGGGGGCCAACGCACGCTCTTCATCAAACGTCGTGACAGCGGCGGGGCTGGATGGCCTGGGTGCTTCGTGACGGACTGGCGGCCCCAGCAGCCGGCGCAAACGCCGCACACATGTTGGCATCGGGTGCCTGCCCAGTGCGCGCAAGGCCCAGGCGTGAGACGAGGAGAAAAAAAGACATTTTAACTCAAGTACAAAACCAGCAACTACCGAGGTTTGTTACGGTGCTTGCAAGGAACCTCAGGTTCCTTTTACTGTAATCAATTTGTAACCAAGGGTATTATAGTAATTTATGCTTTGCTAATTACTTTGGACGGTTCTTTCACCGAGAGAGAGAGAGAGAGCGGATCAGAAAAAAATAGTCTTGTCTCCGCCTCCGCCTGGCCTGCGTAGGGGCTCGCCGTCGCCCGACGTCCACCTACGCAGGGAGTCGCCGCCGGCCATCCACTCCGAGCTCCTTCTCGAGTTTAGCACTAGCAGTAGGACAAACAAACGCCGCCGGCAAGCGCCACTGTCAAAACCTCATCAAAACAACAAAAATCGAACTTGGGCCGCACGGCGCCTGCCTTGACGGCGCACTGCCGGTTCTCGTGCGAGCCGCTGCAGAGCGCGTAGAGCGCCGTGGCGTCCTTCTTCCCGCGTGCGCCGCCGGTCTCGAGGAGGGAGACGAGCAGAGGGATGGCTCCCGCGCGGCTGATAGCGGCCGCGGTGGCGCCGTTCAAGCTGGGACAGCCGGAGCAGCACGCACGCGGCGTTCTCCCGCGCGGAACCACGGCGGCGATGCGGCGGTCCCGGGATTCCTCGTGCACGTCACCGGTACCGACGGATGGAAAACGGTCAAGCCGATGGGCCAACGGGCTAACATGGGCCGATGATCTAATCGAAAGTACAATTATAGCCTTCGTTTTATTTTTGAACTAGTTCCTGGCCCACAAAATATAGGTTCCGGTCCACATATTTGGGTTACAAGTTCCTTCCACTTTTTAACCATTATATCTGAATACATGGACGGCTCTTAAAATCCTCAAGCACCGTAAAATTTCTCTACATATAACAAAGGGTAATATGGAGTACGTATTAGAATTTGTTTAATGTAGACAATATATTGATGAACTTTAAGGGCATATTAATATAGAGGTACAAGACTCAAGAAACTTTAAGATGGAGATTAGGAATGGTGATCTATCCGTTCCTATTTAATCCTTGCTGTCGTGATCCTCAAGATAGTGAGGTGGAACTGGAACCTGCTGACCAGTTTGAGTGTCACACGGCAGGCCAACGTGAGACACGATCATCAGACGACGGGCAGCTTGACGCTCTGTCAGTGCAGTTGCTGCTCGCGGAGGTTGGAGCAGGTGCCGTACTGGTCTCGGAGATTTGCTCGATCAGTATACCAACGTCCACTGTCTAGCTGCAGCGTGATCGATTTATCCTAACTACAGCTACTAACAACAGTTACGTTGATGCGAGAACAACGCCAACATGTCTATAGTTTTGACCAGTACACACCTAGTATACACACCAATAAGTTACTGTGAATCTGTGATGGATCCAGTGTCCAAGGAAATAGCATGTGATCAGGCATTCATCAGGCTTCGCGGACACAGCGTGTATGAATCAGTGCTCACGTGGAAACTGAGCAGGCCTTATCCAATTGATCAGCGTTATTAGAGTCCGGTGTTTTCAGAATGGGGAGCCCTAGGTCAGTGTATGGACGTGTTGCTCACGTTACTTATCTGGTTGCTCTTCATTGGCCACGCCAGCTAGGTAGGTGATGAAGGGACAATGGATCTGTTCAGGCCATGAAATGCAAAAATGACTACTCAACGGCTTACAAGTTTTATTTCTCACTATCAATGGAATCTTTTGCGTACGAAATTATCTCAACGGCTTACAAGTTAAATACAACCACTATTACTATCCTCACAACATTTTTAAAATGTTTATTAGTTATGATAAAAATAAAAATGATAAAAGTGTCACTGAATTTGTAATCAAAGTATTTTGAGGTCGTAATTTTTTGCTCGTGCTTTATGAAAAATAAATTATTGAAGTTTGAACGTTATAGAAAAAGTCGATAAATATTCATAAATAGAGGGATTAGCATGTTACTACTCCATAAGATCCAAGATGCAAGGTGTGTTTGGTTGGTTGTATTATTTGATTCATGTATGAAATGATTCAAAATAATAATGATCCTTTTGTTTGGTTAGGTGAATTGCACCAACTCATCCAGGATGAGGCCATCCCACTTAATACATTATTCTACTAATTAGAGTGAACCATATGGTACAAGTAAATTGGTTGAACCATCCCATCCAGGATCATCCATGCATGCATCAAGTGGTGCATGCAACCAAACACACCTAGGTTTGGAAAAAATGTTGCGAGGGTATATAATATACCCTCGCAACATTTTTTTTGGAAAAAAATATTTAGTTAATCAAGATAGTAAAAGGGTCAATGTATTTGTAATCATAAGTACTTTAAGGTCATCATACAGTTATAGATGTTTGCCCGTGCATTTATGAAAAAAAAAATGAACCGTCGAACTTTTAAACCAAAGTTGATATAATTATTCATAAACTGAGGGTTAACAAGTTCATATGGTGTTTTCTAGTACCGAATTTCATTTGCAGTTTTCAAATGCGTCAGGTCATGTAAGGAGGAGACGACTGCATCCGGACGTCATGCAAAAAGGCTATTGCAACCGGTAGGCTATTGCATCCGGTAGGCTAGACCGTTTCTGCATGCGTGGTGCGAGCCAGGCTACAGCGATACGAGAACCAATCACACCGAAAAGAGATTTGGATTGGTGAATGAAACGATACCCCGAATGCAAGGTTTAATTTCTAGTTTCATATGTCAGTCATAAAATTTAATTGTTGCATTTTGTTGTGAAGCAGTTCAGGCATAGTGGCATGTTGTTAGCGGTAGAGGTGCTTTGCCAGCCCAACAAGCCTCTAATTAGGCCCAAGCATTGCACGTTGCACATCACGCTATGCCAGCCCAATAAGGCTCAGCCCTCATAAAATATCACTACGTTGGCAACTAGCAAAGGTGAGAGGAAATAGAATCGACACGATGATACGAGATAAAAAGACACGAAAAGATCGATTTTGCTTCTATTGCATGCCATGCTAGCTGCTTAAGATGTCGTCATGACATTCAACCATTGTATCAGGTCGCCAATCGTCACCAAGGGAAGCACGTTATTCATATCCGCTCTAAAACACGCACGCGCGGGGAGTCGACCGGCCCATATGCATGCGGGCATGCAGCAATCAGAAGACTGGCAGCTTGACCCGGTCGGTGCACTTGCTTCGCATGGACAGCGGGCAGTCGATGAGTTGCTTCACCTCTCGATCCACGCACAGGTACACCTGGAACAGCTGCGCCTCGCCGTCGGCGTCGCGGTTGCACTCGAGGTTCGCCGTGAACCCGGTCCCCTGGGCGATGGCGTCCCCCACGCTGCTCAGTGAGTATGTCTCCGTGTTCGACGGCACGATCCCGGCGCCGGCGAGGATCGCCGTCAGGTTGTGCGCCGCCTTGAGCTCCAGCGCGCGCGCGAAGTACTCGTGCTGCTCGAGGTTGGAGCAGGTGCCGTGCTTCTTCCACTCGTAGCTCCAGAACTCGAAGCTGCGCCCGCTCTTGCACGACAGCGTCGGCCAGTTCCTGTCCAGGGACGCCACCAGGTCCCGGATCTCCCACGGGCTCAGCGTGTTGCCGTCGTCGCAGTACTCCGGCCAGCACCTGCCCCGCCGCCCCACGGCGGAGAACAAGGCGGCGGCGTCCTCGCCGAGCACGGCGCGGGCGAGGCCCTGAAGCTGGCTGCCCCGGCACTTGGCGTAGTTGGGCCAGAGCCCGTGGATGCCGAAGTCCGCCGCCGGCTTCCCGGCGTCCGGGAAGCAGCAGCCCTGCCGCGTGTCGCAGAACGAGCCCGGCCACTGCATGCACCGGGGAACGCGTTGTTAGATACTCGTCGGCCGTGTGGCTGGTTAAATTCAGACCACCCGGCGATGCATGCAACGCGTTCGGATAATATGTACAGACGCATGTCTAGATATTGATCGATGGTCATGGTGGATCGATACTTTCATTAAAAGATTTATTAGATAATCGATCGAAAACAGAGGATCCTGAGTACTAATAATCGAAATTCGGAAGAATTGAGTAGGGGAACCTTGAACATCTCAAAAAGCTCGAATTCGATTACATATAGAAAGTCGAACTAGAAGCAGAAAGTATTGAATTATGAATACTCTGAACTCGTTCATCACCTGCTGTACCAGGTAGAAGAAATCGAACTTCTCCGCCGTGGACGAGACGGCGAGGAGAGAAAACAGCAGCACGAAGGCGATCGCAGTCTTCATCCTTGCCGATCGCCTATCTCCTGCAAGCTAGCTGCAATGGATCCAAGTAATGCAACCAATGGTCGGTTATATACAGACACAACGTTGCAGGATCCGAACGACGACATGCCAACTTGTCCTAAACAGAAACATTGCACTGCAAGCATTGCACATGCCAACATCGCCGATCTGGGCATCATGCCAACATGCCAACATGTCCTAAACAAAAACATTGCACATGCCAACATCACCGATCTGGGCAGGTATTGGGATCAGGTTTTCGCAGAAACAACGTGAGCCCATGTAGAAGAAAAACGGGCAGAGGCTAGCCCAATCCGTTACGAGTCCGGCTGCAATGTTTTCTCGGTTTGGGAAATTTTTTCAGGTCATGTACGTGTGAACTTGTGTTCTCATGATAGTACCTTGGTCCGCTTGCTTCCTCGGCCACGCAGGGTGGTTGGAGG
The DNA here is from genome assembly GCF_000263155.2 of Setaria italica. Lineage (NCBI taxonomy): Eukaryota > Viridiplantae > Streptophyta > Magnoliopsida > Poales > Poaceae > Setaria > Setaria italica. Next base: position 46,357,200 of record NC_028451.1, on the reverse strand, counting down.
AGGAGCGATGGATCTGGGCAGGTATTGCATCATTGCACTGCAAAAACGAGTGTATAGTTTTGGCGACTTGTGAGGAACTACACCTCGGATGCTTAGCCAGATTTGGACGGCTCTGATCGAGAAGAGAAGAACGTGCATGGATCAGGAGGAGGACGAAACAGCAACGGAGAGAGATCAACTAAGGCGTAAAGGAATATATCATCAAGTGACACTTGATTAATAATTAGTTAAATACTGGGCTTGCAATGAATTAAAAGTGTAGTAGGTTGATTAGGCTTCAAACAAATGGCAACTTGGGGAAATGCCGGCCAGTGCTAGACGCATTGCATCGTTGCATCATCGATCAGACACGCTGGTTGAAAGTTATGGTAAAGTAGTATATATCACTATTGGAGAACTAGACATCATCCAACGACAAATCTCTCGAACAAAATATATTTGATGCAGGGCTAGTCCACGGTTGAATTCTTTTTTACTGTGGATGATGATGAGATCGGATCGCCACGAAGGAAACAGTCAAACAGCGAGTAGAGTCCAATCGTAAGGTTAACGTCGACAGTGTCGGTATCTACATGTCGCCGAAGCATATGCTTGTCAATTGGCATAGTGACATATGTAAACCCTTTCTGTTAATAATAATTAGACTTTATTATTACCCTGTAACAACTAGTCAAGATGGCCGAGTTGGTCTAAGGCGCCAGTTTCAGGTACTGGTCCGAAAGGGCATGGGTTCGAATCCCATTCTTGACAGATAGTTCTTTTTTTATTATTTTTCTCACTACTCTTCTTCTTGACAAATAGTATTCGAACTATTCTTACATTCTTGCCTCTTTGGCTCTTTCCATCTTGTAATAGCAAGACTGCAGCAGGTCACTGTATGGCAAGCCTCTGGTCCAAATATCCAAATCGGTTGTTTTGTTCACTGATCATAGGTCAGTATATGGCGACTGCACTCCAGTACCTTCATGTGAACAGAAAACGAACTGCAAATTGCAGTTGTGTCTAAAGCGTCAGTTTATCGATTCAAGCTCATATCATTGGCCCTCTGACTTGCTGTTTAGATGTCAGTGTCCAAAGAGAAGGCAACGGAGGGACGGACAGCTGTGCACGTAGATCTTTAGTATCACCTTGTCATCCCTCTCAAGAGTAGTTGGGGCTGTTCTATGTGATGAAGCAACAGTGGTGCTTTCGTGCATTGCCGTCCTGAACTTATTGTCGACCACATCATGGCAGCAGCCACGTGCTAGTACAAGAGTACTTTCATCACCGATTGCTAAGTTTGTTTGAGTGACAGTTTCTGGAGCCACCGCATGCTGCTGACCCAATTAAAACACCTGCCATTTGTGCCTACAGATCTCAAACTAGTTTCAGACCTGTCGCATAGATGGATTTTTTTGCCGGATCGCAGCGGCAGCGCTCAACTTTCATTTCTTCTGGTATGCAGAACTTCTAGAATCGGTGGATACTCATGATTCAGTACTTCTAGAATCAGTACTTCAATCAACTTTCATTTCTTCTGATACACAGAACTTTCATTTTTTGCCAGTACTTCAATCGGGTATACAATGTGTAGCTGATTCAACTATCAACCGCCGATCATGAATGAAGTTTCACACCTAAAGACGTTTTGGCATTTTTGAAAATATGGCGTTATTATTGAAATACACGAGCACCTAACATGATCCTTACACTAGAGAGATTACTAGTAGTAGAATTTTATTTCTTTCAGATTATAAGAAAAGAAGCATCTAGAATTTGTACCACTTAGACTTCTTGAAACATTTTTACTTATGAACTCAAGCCACCCAACTGGATAACTGATCTGTCAAATGTTGGTTCAGTCTAGGCTACTTGGTAAAACTCTACTGTCCGTTGCATAATCCAATAGAAGATTCGTCAGATGCTTTCCGGTTCCGAGTCTTCAGGGTTGTAGCAGGATTTGAACGCCTGCTCAAATGACTGCATTTTGTGCTCGATTTCCAGTATCTTCATTTGAGAAGTGAAGGTACAGACTGATCACCGGCTGACCGTCATTCCGTGATCTGTTCACACGGCAACATCCTTTTGGTCAGTATCTTCTTTAAAAAAAATAAAAGTAGGAGCACTGCTGCTATATCATTTAAGGAGAAGATCAGAAGAAGCATGCAAATTATTCCAGTCAGTATCAGCTCCGGAAGAATGGCGGCAAGGTCCACGAAAACTTTCGTACTCATCACTTTCAGAGTAATGAGGCCTATTCTTGATGATCAGGCAATAGTACCTCTTTTGTAGCATTCATCATGAGCTTATTATCGTCTTGCTAATTATGGCTACTGTCACATTTTCTTCGGTGACAGCTTGGATTCCTACTATGCTTGACATCTTTTTGCTATGTCCAGTCAGCAGTGTCTTTTATACTTTGTTCCTGTCTGAAAACTATGCTCTGTTCATTCCTGACCAAAGTTCAGCTTCGAAATAGCAAAGGTTGATATGGCAATGCTTGGTCCACCGACAGGAGAAGAGCGCGAAGGAATTGTCTTAAACAATCACATGGAGCGCTTGATACCTGACGTACCCTTCAGATGCACGTATACAAGGCTGCAAGCAACAGCGAAGGAATAGGGAAGCTGTCAGCTCATGCTGGCAAACGCTCTGAACTGCAATGCTTTTTTTTTCTTATGTACGAGGAACTACGGCAGGCAATTAGCCGACCTGAACTTTCATTGTGCCATGCAAGTTGAGCTTACAAGTTTTGTGAAAAGGGGGGCAAAGAGTGAAGAACTTTTTCATTATGCAATGCTAATTGTAAACCTGTAGTTACACTAAGGGCCTGTTTGGCAACCATGTGTTAAAATTTAACACCTGTCACATCGGATGTTTGGATGCTAATTAGAAGTATTAAACATAGGCTAATTACAAAACTAATTGCACAGATGGAGTGTAATTCACGAGACGAATCTATTAAGCCTAATTAGTCCATGATTTGACAATGTGGTGCTACAGTAACCAATTGCTAATGATGGATTAATTAGGCTTAATAGATTCGTCTCGCGAATTAGCACAGGGTTCTGCAATTAGTTTTATAATTAGCTCATGTTTAGTTCTCCTAATTAGCATCCGAACATCCGATGTGACACTGTTAAAGTTTAACACCTCGTATCCAAACACCCCCTAAACAACCATCTACTCTTCAAAACATCTAAACAACTGTCTGCAACTTCTATCCAAGCATTCATGACACATTCATTAATTCAGTACACTCTGTGTTTGACCTCATGAGCTGTTGCCTGTTGCTGTCTTGCTCGGTCTTGTCTTGTGGCGGCAAACTAAAGCAAAAGCAAAAACTCTGACGAATTGGGCACTTGGACAGTACTGGTACTGAAATACTTCTACTTAGTACTTATTAATCAGTTTGTTGGCTAGTCATTTCCTGAATCTTTATCAAGTTGCAAACCCAATTAAAAGCTCTGTCACCTGAGCCTGAAGCTATAAAAACTAGTTTTCATACGGCCTGTTGGCCTGATGAAATTGAATCGTTTTGCCAGCTGATTGCAGTGCTCAACTTGGCTTCTTCTAACCCTATCTAATCTACCACGAATTTCTAGAATTGGTTGGTGCTCGTCAATTAGTACGAATACTGCAGATTATAGTTTTGAAGGTTATATAGTACAATGTGTAAGTGACTGTCAATCGTAGATTCGTAAATGGAGTTTGACACTGAAGACGACTTTTTTAGTGTGAAGAGTTTTCAGAACTAGTACACGTTATCTACTCCATCATCCATGGCCAAGTGGCACCTCTACAGGAGCATGTATCATATGCTCTCCTGTATCTAGTATAAAAAAAGAAGAACATATCATTTGCATCACTCTGAAGCTAACAGTTAGCAATCCTGAAAGAAGCATACGTATGAACCCAGCTGAATAGCATACTGATCTGTCGAATGCTGGTTCGGTCTGATGAATTGGGCCAGATCTATCATGGGCCCGCCCAGAGCTCACCATATCAATGTACATGTCGGGTACCCCACACGTTCCTTCATCACCTTGACCTATTCTTCTTCTGTATCAAATCATTTAAAAAAACAAAATTGTTGCCAGCCTAGATCAGTTGACGTTTGGGGTACTCGAAGTGGGCTCAACTCAACTAAGCTGTTCGTTGTTCTTGTTGTTGAGGAGGCACAGTGCGAGCCCAGAAATTATCGTTTGTCCTTGCTTATGTTCTCTGTAGAATTTGAACTCCAGTGTTTACGCATAAGCATTTTGTTAGCATCGGTCTTCTATTGATATCCAATTACTATAATGCATGAGTGAAGCAAATCGTTTTTTATTTTCTTTCTTTTTTTAAATGGAGTTATCAGAGCCGAGCTTGACTTATCGGTTGACTTATTGGATCAATGCAAGCATTAATGGCTAACACAACGAATTGGACTCAAAATTCCTGTGCTCGATAGGGAAAGCACAAAGCCAATCAGATCAAATCTATTTCCGGCCTTGTACACGCGTCAATGTGGCTGTAAGCTTTACAAAAAAAAATGGAGGCTGGACAAGTATGTATCCGGAGACTAGAGGTCTAGAGCAATGACGGGGTGTCGCTTACCATTACGTATTGTCCACGGCATAATGCTGGCCGCATTCCGGAAGCGTCCAAGCAAATTCTATCAAGCAGTTGACTTTTTCGTACCACTGTTCTTAGCTTCGAATTTATTATGGTGGCCCATGCTTCTCTAGGATGGGCCTCGGCCCGTTCACTCGAACGTCAAACGTCAAACAATATCCACCAGGAAGCCCCATGTGTCAGTTGGGGAAGTCGAGGCTACCGGTGGGCCACACCGATGGCCGCCCGGCCCAGCCCGATGATGGGTGCCACAGACAGAACCGTCGCACTCGCATGGTCAGTCTGGTTCATCCTGGTCAGGGAGAAGGATCGCGCCCAGCCCGCGGCCCCACGCGGCGAGCTCCGAGCATGGCGAGCGAGCTGCGGCGTCATGGCGCGCGACAGGGTACGAGCCGACCGCGAAGTGGCTTCGCGCGTAGTCCTCCTCGGATACGCGGTACGGGGTGCACGGCGACGCGCCCATACGCGCGCGGCCGTAGGCTAGCCGACCTCGTCCCGCCGGGGAGTAACGCCGGCCGGCCGGGATCCCCCAAAAAGTCTCCGAACGGAGACCGTATGTGAGCAGCGTGCGTGTGTCAGATCAGATAGTGTGCTGCTTGGCGTTCTCACTCGCGGCGCCATGTGCACGACATGTTGTGCGTGATCTCGTACGCTCTCGAGACCGATCGCGCTGCCGGGGGACGACGCTAGGGGACCTCCTGCAGGCTGCAGCTAGGTTCTGGCTCCTGGCCGGCTCCGGGAAACCTGGGGAATGGACGCGTGTGTGTCACTGGATCGGATTATCCAGGGAACGGCCGGCCAGGTCGGCACGAGATGGGTCACGACTGACGTCGCTGCTGTTTGTCAAGGACGGCATGCATGCAGATCAGAAGATGCAGCCCCACCGGTCGACGTACGTACGTGTCACGGCTCAGCAGCATCACTGCGTGCGTCACGCATGGGCTCGTGGTTTCCAGCCATAAGCTTGCCATTGCCACACTCCCTCTTCATTTCTCTATGGCCACGGTGATCTTAGCTTGTTGATCATGGGATCGATCAACCACCCCTCGATCCTTTCCTCTTTTCTTCGCCTCGTTCATCGTCTAGGTCCACTGCACCAGGCAGAGTTGAATCCTGCCCGTCCATCTCAGAACCAGTACTGCGTGTCAAACCTTCAATGCACGTAGCGTCACCCTGCAACCCTTTGGCCCTTTAGGGTAGTCGGCAACGGACGGGCCGGGCAAGGTCACGCGAAAGATAAGCTTGAGGGGCGCCGGCGAGGACGGTACGCGTACGGCGGCCTTGAATTCCGACGTTGCTGTTGCAGCATCGACCTCAAAGGATCGGAGACCCATCGTCTCCGTCGGCCTGGCCAGAGCTCAATTCCTCGACCCGTCACCCGGCCATGGTGGTGGGCTGGTGGCTGGTCTCATCTGATCTCAGCACCAGAGATTAGCCGGATAGATCCAGCAGCCTTATTATAGCTGTCCTCGTCGTCTCCATTGCGCCGACGACAGAGACGCGTAACGGATTAACTAAGCCTCTCATGATCCATTGACGACGGACCTGCTGTCCCTAACTGCAGTACGAAGAGGGGTTGATTTCAGATTTGACTCCAGTCCATGTCCATCGGCACACAGTACCTTTCTTGGTTTTCTGCAGGCCGTACGTGTGAACCCTAGCTCACCAGTTTCCATGTTTTCGGCCGGCTTGCCCTACTTCTCCTGAGTAGTTTGCAGTAAATTACCTCATGACTTTCCCGTGCACAGATTAACCGATCGATCAGCTCATTTCAATCAATCAGTTGGCTAGCTCAGAGTAATTAAGAATGATTCTTTTACCGGAGTAATAATTACTAAACTAACCTCATGTTTGCTCACTCCATTCGTACAGAAGCGTTTCTGGAGATAAAGTCATCAGCGAGCGAGTTCTTCTGATGATGCATCATGCAGGACGAGATGAGCACGCGCACAACAACATTCTATTCAAGCTGGAAAGGGAGGGCACGGCTGTTTTCCTAACCAACCGATCTTAATACGCATTAAGATACGTACTAAGTGATGACACTAAATAACGCTTTCGGTATCACATTGTACGATCCAGTACCGGTCACCGTCATGGCCTCAGCATTCGATCATCGCGCAGCAAAAACGTTTGCTAAAGAGTGTCTAGGATAGGAGAAGAAGGAACGATCACGCATTGAAGATTTGAAGCTAAGACGGGAGCCACTTGAATTCGCTGTCCGCCTGTCCGGCCGGAGACCCCAAATGATCTGGTATGGTACCGCGACTGCAGGCACTATGCTAGCTTAAATTTGGACGATAGAGGTGGCTGTCAAGCTTTACGCACATCCCCCAACTCGAATTAATCGGGATGTCCACCTCCTTCTAAAGCGAATGCTAGAGCTCCTGACAATGCTTTTCTTTTTTAAATTCTTGTGTTTTGATTAGATCGTCTAAGCATGTAGCCATGCATGTAACATGCATGTCATATTTAAATTCATAAGCTTGAATTGAACTAAAAAGTTTATGAATCTAAATACTTGGTAACGAGAGTTTATGGACTTAGATGACAATTTTTAGTAAAAAGAATCGGGGGAAAAAAGAAAATGCTTAATCGCACATGCGTAATTGCTTCGTACCATCTCGAGTTGTTTATCATTCGATGGCAATTTCGCGGAATGCGCCGGGTGTATTTGGATAGGCGTCTCGTGCTCTGCCGGTAGCAGCCATAGCAGCTGATGAATGGCCGCATGGTGGCACACCACACCGCATTAATTCTCTGCCCGGCTGAGTGCTGACCAAGTCTTGTGCTAGATAGTGCTAGCCATCCATGCTGTACTACTACCAAACAGCCGTACTACATGCTTGCTAAGCTACTCAAAGCCCTAATCTAATTCAGTACGGTCATCTTTTTTATTGATTATCAAATCGGATTTGCTGACTTAACTAATCACGTACGCATTGATCAGACGATTTGGTGTGCGGCGTGCTATCGGTCCCTTTTTTTTTTAGGTGATGATGAATGCTGAACGAAATTTGTGGAGGTGTTTGGTTCTGTTTCATTCCAGTTGATGTTCGAATTCTTTGCGTGCAGCATCAACATCCATGTCCCTCCGAGAAAAGAAATGAATCTCTCTTGCGTCTACATGCAGTGTAGAGTAGACGGTATATGTCATGCATTACTGTGTTCGTTTCAACTTATCTTGAACTGGACAAATTTTAAAAAGACTTATACTGCATTTGTATTCGACGCAATCTAAGAAGAAGCAAGCTACTTGTAGGCGCCCATATATGGCTATCCAAATCCAAGTGAGTCTTGTACTCGTGCTGTCCCGTGGACGCTCTGTTGACTTTGCGTCACAGACCCTTTACTCCTGCTCGTTGACCTTCTAGAGTACCGGCACCCAGCCAGCCGGCTGGCGCATGTGCTGGTGCTACTCTACACCCCGCATTGGCGCCGGCCTGCCGCCTGCGGTTTGGTGCGCCACATTGATAACCCGATACATACATACATATATATATATATATATATATATATATATATATATGTATGTATGTATGTATATATTTATATATATCTCTGCAAATACTCGAATCGGTCTAGCTATGGCGCTGAAAGTACCAAGGTGACACGAGGCATTCATTGCCCTAGTGCCACTTTATTCATGTGCCCTCCTCTCTACTGTGCTGGCTGCTACTGCTAGCTGCCCTATTCACAGGGATCGTCGTCGGTAGGCTGCACCGGAAAGCCTGCCTTTATTGCGTCGCTTCCGGGGAACGTGACGACGCAGCGCCCGTCAAACTTCGTCAGCGTGCCATGGCCAGTGACCCGACCTCGGAGGTGGAGACCGGATCGCCGGAGTCTGTCAGTGTATGGTTCCGGAGAAGGCGGTCAAAAACCGGCGACGGCCGGCGACCGGGTTTTGGCTCCCAAGTTGGTAGGAGTACTAAAGCCGGCCGCCGGCAGGCTGGGATTCATTAGCTAGCTTCGATTTGATGGGATCGTAGGAGTGTGAGGGATCGGTGGCTTGGTGCATTGTGACGTAATGACGTTCTAGAGTGCTAGTAGTAGAGATCAGGGCACGTTTGTCATCGTTCCTCCTGTCCTGCGGCTACAATAGCAACGGCTCCTATGAGACCTGTCACATCCGTAGACAATGCCTTCACCAAGCGAAAAGGCACTCGGTTACAAAGACTAGTAGCATCTGAGTAGTACTATACAAGAATTTGTCTAAGGGTACCAAGCCAAGACAAAAGTTGTAGTTGTAAAGATGAGCGATGCTACGGGTACTAGCGGGTTTTCTGCTCAAATATTGCTGCTCATGCATGCACTGAACTTAGAACGACCATGACAAAGCGCCAACCGAGAAAGAACTTAGTTCCAGCAGACCGAAACAGGAATGCACTGCACCTACGGCTCACACCAAGCCAAAACAAGAATCGGAAATGAAGGACGCACAAAAACTAGACGCGCGATGTATACACGACACGAGTGGGTCGGAGGCTTTTCCGAAGGCACGACAAAAATGTGGTTGGCCATGCAATGCACCTGGAGTTGAATCCTGGCGACCAAAACGTCACCGCGGCAGCGAGCAGTCGCGGTAGGCCGTAGCCATCTCTTGACTCGGTCGTCTGATCACCGGAGGTGGAGTGGAAATTGCGTTGGAGGGCACACGCACATGAGATTGCCTGCCGCCGGTGGCGCTCGCATTGAATCCGAGGGCAGGGTCCGCGTCCAGCCGCTGCGTAGGGCAGGATCAAACGTGAGGGAGCGCAGCGCTACAGGGCAGGGGCAGGGGTCCTGATCGCATACGGCCAAGGGGATGGAAAGGAAAACCAAGTGCGTGCGCGGCAACATGCCATCTGAGCCCACACACCCGGCGCGTTTAATGCGACGCGGCATTCGCGCACGTCGTGGCGTGGCGAGGCGGGCGGCTCCGGCCGGCCGGCCGGGCGAGGCACCACAGCCAGGCAAGGTCCGGCCGGCCACGGCCACTGCTCACTGCAGTGTGCTGTACCGCTACCGCCCCACCACCAGGCTGACTTTGCCACGAGCTCGGAGTAAATGCACGCTACTCATCTCATCTCTCTTTCTCTCTCTGGAGGAGTAGCTATGTTTGCTGCGGCTGGCCTAGCTGTCTCGGCATCCTGGCCGGGCGAGGTTAAGCCATAGCCCACACAGCAAAAGGTCAGCGCTGTTCTGTGGCCGCGGCGGCCACCGTTATATAAACACTGCTGCACCTCTCCCCTTGGACCCTTGTCCTCAAGCCACCACCACCACCACAACGGCACAACAGCACCGCGCCGGCTTCTTCTAGCTCAGTTGCTTGCAACGAGACACGCACAGATCCACCTCGGCCTGACGGTTCGCGCTTGTTCTTGTACGGCGCCGGTGGCTAGCAGTTAGCCCTTTTGTTGTTGCCCACCACCTCAGTTCACTCACATCACACGCGAGGCTCTTTTTTGTCTGCTGAGAAAGGGGTCTCTCTCTTAGCTTGGTGATCCATCGATCGATCGATAGACGGCGACGACGACACCATGGTGAGGCCACCGTGCTGTGACAAGGAGGGCGTCAAGAAGGGCCCGTGGACGCCGGAGGAGGACCTCGTCCTCGTCTCCTACATCCAGGAGCACGGCCCCGGCAACTGGCGCGCCGTCCCGACCAGAACCGGTATGTGCTTAGCTGCTTGCTTAGGATGGTCACCCTCACCCATGCCGCCATGCGTGCGTGAGGGAGAGAGAATCTAGCTTAGATCGTTGTACGGATGCGATCTGGATTATTCTGACCGGTTCGATCGGATTCCGCGCGCAGGGCTGATGCGGTGCAGCAAGAGCTGCCGGCTGCGGTGGACCAACTACCTCCGCCCGGGCATCAAGCGCGGTAACTTCACCGACCAGGAGGAGAAGCTTATCGTCCACCTCCAAGCTCTCCTCGGCAACAGGTACGGAGAGATTTTGCGTTGCTTCTTGTATGGACTATGGGCTAGCTCGTTTGTGTGAGCAGGGAGGCTCATGGGCATGTGGTTTTTGTGTAGGTGGGCGGCCATCGCGTCGTACCTGCCGGAGCGGACGGACAACGACATCAAGAACTACTGGAACACGCACCTCAAGCGTAAGCTGCAGAGCGGCGGCGAAGGCGCGGCCAAACCGCCGGCGCACAGGCCGGCCTCGTCCTCCAAGGGCCAGTGGGAGAGGCGGCTGCAGACGGACATCGACATGGCGCGCCGCGCGCTTCGCGAGGCCCTGACGCCGCTCGGCGACCTGAAGACGCAGCAGCACGACGGCGTCGACGCGGCCGGCGCTGGCACCGGCGGCGGCGACAGCCCGGCGTCGAGCTCGTCGGGCGCGTCGCAGTGTTCCCCCTCGGCGGCCGCGCCGGGGCCGTACGTCCTGACCACGGAGAACATCTCGCGGATGCTGGACGGGTGGGCCGGCGGCAGGAAGGTCCGCCGCGGCGGCAGTGCCGGCCCAGGCACGCCCGGCGGGGCCGAGAGCGCGTCCACCGGATCCTCGGACGCGTCGGAGGTGTCGTACGGTGGCGCCGCCGTCGCGTCGGCGGCGCCGGCCACGGCTGGGACCCTCTCCGAATACGAGACGAAGCCGGCCGTCGCGGCCCCGCAGATGCCGCTGTCGGCGATCGAGTCTTGGCTGTTCGACGACGACAGCCACTTCCACCAAGTCCAGAACGCCAGCTTGCTTGACGTGCCCACCATGGATTACCCGTTCTAGCTATAGCTATAGTGTGTTCGAGTGATGCCGCTCAAGCTAATCACTTCAACCAGGGAGTGTGGTCACAGCGCCATCGCCTAAAGAAAACTACATAGATCCTACAGTATGTCAGTGACTAATCGGTTGTTGCAAGTTAAGTTAGTCGCTTGATCTAAGTACTTTACTTAGGATCTGCATAGTTTTCATTTAGATGATTTCAAAGAACATAGTAGAAGCACTCCTATGTTATTATCCTTACTAAGACTGAATATGTTCTTGGGCCTTTTGGTTTTAGCATCTTCAGCTACAACTCAAGTCGATCCCCTTGTGCAAGTTGCATATTGTGTGAGAGAAAATAACGCCAGTATGTCGCAAACTTGTCATAAATTGTATTGCTATCACTAACATAGCAGATAATTTTTAGTTTCGTGTTTTGCATATATCAGTTTTATTTACTGTATTTTTTGTCCTATTTGCAAAGTAGATCAAAACTCTTTTCTGAGAAGCATATATCGTTCAAAATAAAATGCTAATTAATCACTTGCCACTCAGTCCTACATAGTTTTAACAGGTCTACCAATATTGGGAAAGATCTACAGAAAACCAAATGTCGTAGCTCGTGTGAGATCAGTTTAGGTACATGGTAGGCATGTAGCTAAGTACCTATGTACAGTAATGCACATGTAATACACATGTTTGTCTGGTTTTTAATTAGAAGCGATCATAATACGTTCGGTATTGATTGGCCGTTTGGTACGCCAGATATATCAAGATGTATACAAATTAAATGCGCATGGTTTGGAATATTCCTAGTTAGCCTTTGCATACGAAGAAAAGACCTGTAAATGATTTGCGTTTGCTCCAAAAAGATCAAAAGAAGCATTGCCATATTTTAGTACTAGCTTGTTATATGTAGGGTGGTACCATGGATAATTTTAAGCGCAGGCATAATTCTTTAAAAAAATTGGATTACTGATTTACTGTAAACAAAATTTAAATTTTGCATCAGAGTCAGGTTTGTTGTGAAAAAGAAACAAATGCTATAACCAAATTCCCATCCTAGTTGCGCAGGATCACAAATTAATGAATTATCACACCATGTTGGCATAAAAACCGAAGTCCAATTTTTTTTCCATTTTGAGGATGTGAAGAGCAGTCCAATGAATTATCACACAAATATTTCGCCATCTTGAGGATACGAAGAGCAGTGATAGCATATTCAGAACATTTTGGTTTACCTGCTGACTGTTACTATCATTGCAACACAGCTCAATCATCCTAAGCCGGAAGCAGTACTGGCTAGCTGGATATGCACATTTCCTGAATTTCGCTCTAAGAACTGAGCTGTACTACTGTTACTAGAAATCAATGCGATGTTTCTATTTTCTTTAAAAAATATTTTTTTTCTTCGGAACAAGAAAACAGGAACTTAGCAGTCCTTAAATACACGACATGTGTGATGGGCTTGACTCCCGGCGACGACGACACGGGCACACAGCCTCGTCGCCAGCCCATGCACCCAACGACCAATCAATCATGCACGCAATGCATTTCATTTCGTTTCATTTCATTTTCCAAGCTGTAAAAATGGTGAAAAGGACTAAAGTGGCAGCCATCCATGGGCACCCTGCACGCCCAAATTGCCAAATGGCCATGTCGTATGCCATGGCATGCATTCACGGCTCTCTGACCCAGTCGCCCAGGCTTTGTTGAAGCTTTTGCATCGGGGCCTTGAATGCTCTGAGGGTCTGGGAGAATATGGAGCACATATTCAAGCCACATGGCCCCAACACCTTTGAATTCGAGACATTTTTGGAAGGGAGGTTTTCCCTCTCACTTGCAAAGAAACGAGAAGTTTTAGCGCTTGGAGATTACATTAGCATGTGGTGAATTTTTCTCCTCCTGACAATGACACACAAGTCACAAAATGGCCCCCATGCCCTTGTCTACATGGCAACCCATCTTCAGTTTGCAGCCAATCCAGTGGGGTGCACTGCAATTTGCCCTTGAGGTGCCGTGCTCTTTGTTTCAGTTCTCGCATTGGTTCCTCGATCGGGTACTAGCAGTGCAACCAAGATCATCATCTCATCAGACACGAACAAAACCCACTCCATACGGTACGTGAGATGCTAATTACTCAGTGTAATCAACACAATGCTTCGCTCTGCGGTCCTATTCGCTTGGCCGTACCTCAGGGCGCTGCTATCATGCCCATTGAACATCTCGTGTCTTAGTTTTTTTTTAATCGAACACGGAGATAACATCTCGCGCCCATCTACAAAACATTGCATGTTAGTATAGCTTCCCATCTTGTCCCAGCGCTGTTCGTGGGCTCTTGCATTGGTGATCGGGTGCAGATCATGAATGCTATAGCTGACCAAAACATCGGCTTAACACCTTGGTTATTGATTCTGGCGTCCGCCACTCACTTTACAGAAGAGGAGGTCCGGGAGCTGAGAGCATGCATGTTACAGTGTCACAGGTTACGTGCTAGTGACAACTCCGACTGCATTATGCCGTGATGGCACAAAGCGTCACACCCCGTGGACAAACGTGGAAAAAGTTAAAAGGATATAAGGTACAGGAAAAAAGAAAAAGGAAAAAAAGAAAAAAGATGAAAAGGGAAAAGAAAAGGTTGGCAAAGTGTTGTGGGGCGCACCTGTACAGTATGCCGTGTATCCTGATCTCCCGTGGGCGCGCCATGGCAGTTCGGTGAGCTTGCTACTACTTGCTAGCTTGCACAGGCTGGCCGACATGGCATGTTTCTTCATTAACTGCTCAACGGAGACCCCAGCTTCCACACGCACGATGCAATTGGAGCGACGCGTAATATCCTCCAAGAACCCATGGCCATGGTACTCCTCATCTCAGCACCGGCATGTTGTCCACAGATTTCCCTGTAGACTTTCGTCTAGTCCGACGAGCAAATTAGGCTGCTGACTGCCGCCGCACACCATCGGCGCTGCCCTGTCCAGAGATCGTACCGAACAGTGTGATGGTTCTGTCGTGGAACGCAGTAACTGTGCTCGAGCTGAAGGATCATATTTCTGTGGAGAGGAAGAGAGGAAGCCAGCTCGGGATGGTTAGGAAAGGCGCCAATCGACGGTGGATCATCCGTGGCCACTGTTCAGGAGCAATCATGGGCACTCGCCGCGTAATTTGAACAGTAGAGCTTGGGAGATTAATCGCGATGTCTCTGTCTGATACCCGCGCAAAGTCAATGGAATTATGGAATCAGTGCGAGGCGCGACCGCGACCCGGCACGCGCGCGACGGGGCGGCCGAAGCCAGGAGGAGCGTCGTTTCCTCGGTCGATCGATCGGTCGGCACGGTCACGATCGCACACACCATGGGCGCGCGACGAAGCACGCACGGGTCCTGCATGGCGCGCACGTAAACCTGACGCGCACCGCGCGGCGCCCGTGCGCCACCGATCGACGGAACCGTGACTGAGGCCGGCCGGAGCCCGCCGCCGCGCGTCCGGGTCGGTGTCACCACGCGTTCCCGCTGAATGGCGCAGGGTCCGAACGCAGCGGCCGCCCGCCGTGCCGCGCGCGGAAGGCACGCGTGGGGTGGCTGCGTCTGGCGGCAGGTGCGCGCGGCGGGCTCGGCTCCCTCCTCCTCCTCCTCCTCCTCCTCGTCCTTCGCGCGCGGGCGATGCCCCATCGAACGGGGCTTCCAGACAGGGATGGTTGGATCCATCTCGCGTAGTGCGAGCGTGCCAGGGGCCGTAGGTGCTTGTCTGCGGCTGGTTCCGGCGTTACTCGTGGCCCGTGACGGCGGGGGCGTGTCGTGGCTTCACAGGCGTCGGCGCGGTTCGTCGCCGTGCGTGCGTGCCAGGGTAACACGCGAACCGGACGGTAATCCTTGGTACGGCGCGCCGTTCCTGATTTCCTGTCAAATCCTATAGGCGGATCTGTTTCCGTGGGCGGCCGGTGCCCGGCCGTCCGTGTCAGCAGATGGATCGTCTATCGCTATAGTCAAGCTAAGCGTAGCTCAGTTACTAGCCATGCAAGTTTGCGTAGAATTTGTTAGAAAGTGGAAAAGTGGAATGATGTAATAGAATGGGATGATTACTTTTTACATATTTATACAAGCTCAAGAGGTATGGGATGACGGAAGGGACATGACCCCTTCACCAAGTGGCCCTGTTGGTGAAAGGTGTCTCCCTAATCCATGTGATAATCACATGTTTAATTAATTACATAATTAAGGTAATTGATACTAACGTCACTAATCCATATGATAATCACATGTTTAATTAATTACATAATTAAGATAATTGATCACTAATTCTAGTGATTCACCACACTCCCCCTTATCAATTGTTTCATGTGATCTTGTAACCGTTGTTTGTGTAACTCTTTAAAAAATCCTATGGAAAAAATATAAGGAGTAGTGTAGATATGTCATAAGAAAAACTCCTTTAAAACCCTTTAAGGGAAAATATAGGAGAAAATGTTATATGACATATATGATTGCTTTGTAATGCATATTGCCTCATTAAAAACATATATATGAGAAAATCTTGATAGGAAAAACTTATTAGGAAAAGAGTGCAATATTCATAATCAGAAGATTATGTATAAGTTATATCAAGGAATGACTCCCCCGATGCTTGCAAATTTTTGAGTCGTCTCATACATGTTCCAAAAACATATTTATGGAATAATGATGTTAGTAAGCACTTTGTGAATAAATCTACAAGATTATCACATGATTTGGTTTACAAGATTTCTATCTCTTCTTTTTTCTGTAATTCGTGAGGATAGAATAATTTAGAAGCAATATGTTTTGTGATATTGCTCTTTATATAGCCTGTATTCATTTGTGCTATACAAGCAGAATTATCTTCATAGATAATTGTAGGATTCATGATCGAACCCATACCACATGACTGTTGTATGTGATTAATCATTCTGCGAAGCCATACACATTCACGTGAAGCTTCAAATAATGTAATTATTTCAGAATAATTTGTGGATGTGGCTACAAGAGTCTGTTTTGATGACTTCCATGATATAGTTGTTCCACCATGTAAAAATGCAAGTTCCACCGTGTAAAAATACAAATCCTGTTTGAGATATGGCATTATGAGGATCAGATAAATAACTAGCATCTATATATCTAATTATAGTTTTATCTTGGTCAAATTTATAAAATAATCCAAGATCTATTGTGCCTCGGAGATATTGGAAGATATTTTTATCTCCCGTCCAATGGCATTTTGTTGGAGCAGCGCTATGTCTAGCTAGTAAGTTTATCGCAAATGCAACGCCAGGCCTTGTGCAATTTGCGATATACATTAGCGCTCCAATGGCACTGAGATATGAAACTTCTGGTCCCAATAACTCTTCATCTTCATCATTTGGTCTGAATTAATCTTTATCTATATCGAGAGATTGAACGACGATAGATGTTTTGGATAGATATGATTCATCCGTAATGAATTTCTGCAGAATTTTCTGGATATATGCAGACTGATGTATTAAAATCCCTGTTGAGAGATGCTCAAGCTGTAAGCCTAAGCAAAATTTGGTTTGACCTAAATCTTTCATTTTAAATTCCGTCTTAAGATGGTTGCGTACTTCATTTATATCTTGTGTATTGCTAATGATATTGAGTTCATCAACTGAGGGATAAGGGTACCCACGGGTCCCCACCGACTAGGATACTAGCCGGCCTGACAAGTTACCTCCACCCAACCATGGCGTGCGGAGCAAGGCATGAAGACGTGTGAAGCACAAGCTCGGAGGCTGGGCGAACAGATTCCGCCCAGATATCGTGGGACTCATGTTGTAAACCGACTCAGATTGATTTCCTTGTAACAACCGACTAGGATTATATCCTATCCGACTTGTAACCCTAGGTTGTCAGCCTATATAAGGTGGCCAGGGACACCCCCCGAGGGTAGCGAAGCCAACGCAACTCATACCAGAAATACAATCCACCAGAACACAAGATGTAGGGTATTACTCTCCGGAGGTCCGAACCTGTCTAAACCTTGCGCCTCTATGTTACCATTCGAGCTTACGATCTCCCCTGCCTACAAATCTACCACCTGAGCACCCCTAGTGGACTATCGATCACTAAATCTGACAGTTGAAGTGCTAGGTAGAGGTGATCATGAGATCCTCCTAAGCGAGCTTGATGGCAGTCATCAACAATGTCTCCTAGAAGATCAGGTGAGTCATTCCTAACCTCATGGTTAGATCGACCTGCTATTTCGAGTTCTTAAATCGCAGCTTGGTTTTGTTTTTCGAGTTGATGCCTTGTCATCGTTACCCGCATCTAAGATTCTCCATCAACGCCGACCTATATCAATGTTCGGCTGAGTCTATCTACGTCGAGCGGTAGCGGCAGTGCAAGACTCTGAACTGGCCCTAGCTGTTGACTAACGCTTGGAGGAAGTCGTTGCGTGCGGCCGTTTGTTGGTATACGCTAGAACCTGCGGTGGCCGGTACAAGGATCCGGGCCCACGGATTCAGCGTTGCCACCTCTCCCTGCAACATGCACGCTGATCAACATCTTGCGGAGTCCAGACTCCAACATCGTGTAAAACAGGGAACGGTTTCCCCTTCCTTTTTATTATTTAATCTATATTCGTTTACTAGTACTCGATCCTCAGGACCTTGCCCTTCCTCAAAGGTTATTACCAGTGGAGGTACGTCTTCGACAGTTAGAGGCTTCTTAACGGCACGCTTCCCAGCGATGGTCCGTTTCTTCCTTGGTGGTGGAGCCAACGCAGCCTTCAGATCATCTTCAGCTGCGCACTTCGACGATCTGGAGGATGACCTAGCCTTGTCAGATGGTCGGGCCTTGAGCACGAAGTCCTTCGCAGCTTCAGAATCAGAGCTGCTAAAGGACTCAATTTCTTCTTCTTCCTCCTCCACAACTTCACTCACACTCGCTACCGTATGAATACAAGGAGCAGCTTCAATGTGTTTTGATTCGGGAGGAGGAGGGGTTAAAAGTGTATATCTTCCTGCACAAGCAGACAAGTTAGTACATCAAAATTTGCCAAAAATGAATACTTAGGGGTTGTGGCCACGTGTACTTATAGTTCTTGGTAGGTTGGCGGTGTAGAACTCTCGCACAATCGTCGGGATTTTGCCCGCATTCTTGAAGAGATGCCTCAATTGTGCCATGACCTCATCCACACTAAGTTCTTCTGGAGACATCCTGGACTGGTCATTGACACCTGAGTAGTCATAGCCCTAGGTGCACCGCAGTTGCAAGGGTTGAACTTGCCGCTTCATGAAACTAAAGGCTACCCCAACTCTTGTTAGCCCTTCTTGCTTGAGTTTGGCTATCGTGTCCAGGAGCTTGGGTAGTTGCAGCCAGTCTCCGTGGCTTGGCTCGTCCAGCCACCTGTTATTCCAAGTCGGGCGATAGCCTGTCATCTTAGGGACCTTGGGATCGTGGTTGTCGATGTATAACCACTTCTCTTTCCATCCAGAATGTGAGTCTACGAGCTCATAATCCAAGTACATGCCCTAGAGCTTCTCACTCATCTGAATTCCAGCCCCGCCGACTAGTTCGGTGTGCTGCATCTTGGGCTGTGGCTTGACGTGGAAAAACTTACGGAAAAGCTGGAAATAGTGCTGGATCCCCAAGAAAGCCTCGCACAAATGTACAAAGATTGCGACGTGCAGAATGACATTGGGGTTGAGGTGTACAAACTCCAACTTGTAGTGATCAAGCAAACCCCGGAAGAAGTCAGAAACAGGCAAAGCCAGGCCACGTTCAATGAAATGCGAGATGCTTATCGTCTAATCCAGGTACTCCTCCATTGGCCAAGGGCTGCTAAAGGCAGGCCTCCAATTGATGACGTCTTTTCCTTGGAGAAGGTTGGCTGCCACCAGCACCTTAATGTCTTCCTCCTTCAGCGACGATCGCTTCCACGCGCATGCTGAAGTTGGCGGCGCAGTTTGGTCTGTCTTTCCATACTTAGGGGCCGGCAATTGGATCTCCTTCTTGTTGTCCACCTTTTTCTTCCCGCCTTCCATCGTCTTGGCTGCAGCTGCTTTTCCCCCATCCTTGTTGCCACGAGGGTCTTCCTTCGCATACGCTCGGGGGCTAAGTGGTGGGGGTGGCAGTGCTAGCGCTCGAGGATTGGGTAGCGGCGGCCCTAGGGCTTCAGTGCAAAAGTTGAGAGTAGATGGCAAAGGTAAAATGGAAGGGATGTTTTCCTTCGTTATTTATAAACGCAGCGCAGTAACAGCAGCAGGAATAAAGGAATATTCAGGTTTTAATGGACCCAAAGAATTCGCACCTGATTGGCAGTTACCAGTATTTTTAGAAGAGATAAGGTTACCGTTGATGGATGGTCATGTTGACCAAAGGTTGACCCTTATATCCACCAAACTAGTCGTGTAACGACTCGGTGGCTGTGTGCCACGTGCCCATCAGCTAAAAAGTTTTTCCTCTAGGTTCTAAGGGATAAGAGATGCAAGTTACAGATTGACCCTCAGCCTGATTCTTTGATTCAACCTAAGGCTCGGGGGCTACTCCATATGGAGTGCGACTTTCATCGCACGTCCATATAAAAATTCAAGATTCAAGATTCAAGATCAAGTTAAATGAGGCTTAAACACATTGTAGCCGCATGGCAGTGCTCGGGTACATTTGAAGACTCAACCACGATGAAGTACTCTAAGAGCACCAAAACTAGTCGGTGAGGTCTACAAAAGTACTCAGAACTGTTGTATTTGACTAAAAAGTACCCGGAGCTTGTCGTACATATATCTATGGGCCCACCAGAAGGTTTGGATAGTCCTAGATATAGGGCTGGATACCGAGACGTGTCTGACATGGAGGCTACAGCGCAGGACGGCGTAGTCTACATGGAAAGATAGGAACTAGTCAAGGATTGGAAAAACTACTCGTAGCAATTAGAGTAGGACTCACCTAGTCAAATCTGACTAGTATTCTTGTAAAAATCTGACTAGTATTCTTATAAACAACCGACCTGTAACCCTGCCCCTAACAATATAAGGCGAGGCAGGGATCCTCTCCAAAGCAATTCAATTCAACCAACACATAGGACGTAGCGTGTTTCTACCCCCGGCAATATAAGGTGAGCCAGGGATCTCCTCCAAAGAAATTCAATCCAACCAACACACAGGACGTAGGGTGTTACGCAATCTAGCGACCCGAACTTGTCTAAATCATGTGTCTGTGTTTACCTTTGAGTTCCTAATCTTAGCGAGTCCCACTAACCAAACACTACCTCAGGCACCCCCCTCGATAGGTTACCGGATCTAAACACCGATAGGAACTGCCTGTGGCCGTTGGTGCCTGGCGTGGTGTAGGCTGTGAAGGGCCAGACCGCTAGCCTGGGCTTTGTGGTGGAGCACGGTGAGGACTGCGCCAACGAGGTGACCAGCGTCCCCATTGAGTGAAGCCACGACGTCCACGGTCACCATGGAAGCGGCGACCACGTCAACCACAACGTCCTGTAGGATGGTGACCATGACGTGCAGAGAAGTGACGGCCCTTGCTGTTGAAGCAAATCCTAGGGCCTCGTTCAGGGATCCATCGCCGGCCACCATGAAGAGGAATGGTAAGGAAACAAATCTTCCAGAGCAATGAAATGAAATGTAAGTCTCCAGAAGCCATGTTACCCAGTGATGGTGAGGCCCTCTAGCCTCTGTCCTTCTTCTTGCGCTCAATGTAGAATGAAAGTGGCTGAGAACGTGTTAGAAAGTGGAAAAGTGGAATGACGTAATGGAATGACATGATCTCATTGATGTACTATTTACATATTTATACAAGTCCAAGGAGCACGGGGGTGACAGTTCGGAAGGGTTTGTCCTTTCACGAAGTGACCCTTTCACCAAAAGGTGTCTCCCTAATTAGTAACTGCTAATGACATCACTAATCCATGTGATAATCACGTGTTTAATTAATTACATAATTAAAGCAATTGATCACTAATTCTAGTGATTCACAATAGAATTAATGGAATTTCATATGTTTGTGTGAAAAAGATTTCAGCTCGCTACGAATACCTTTATCTCTTACTTAGTGCACACTTATTCCAGTGAAGGCAACGTGACGTCGACGTGCATTTCCGATAGTCGCTCACCCTTGGCAAATGGATGAAATTCTCGATGGTTTACACAATTACACGAGCTTGATATAAACCGTCTCCGCAAGATCCAAGAGCAAGCAATCGCAGTTTTCGGGTCTAAGGTGGTGACTAGCGATAGCTGTAGCTCAGATATGCATGCACCCAACTTCAATGGTGTGAGTTTTGCAATACTCTCTCCGATTTCAAATACATGTCCTTTGTGACGTTGTCATGGTCTATGAGATGAAGCTTCGTACGATAATTTTATACAAAAAATAAAACAATTGAAAGTAAGGTAATTAATTAATTTAAACTACTTTTTTTTGTGTTGAATGTAATAACATATCTTACACAATCAATTCTTTTAATATTGATGGCTAAAGTAGAAAAAGTTTGTCCAGAAAAAACCTAAAACAACATGTATTTTGAATAGGGGGAGTAACAATCAATAAGTAAAAACACTATGGTTTCCCTTATTTAGCGAGAACAAGGAATCTTTCTTATGGTGATCCGATCATTTGGATGACTAAAATCAACATTTTTTTAGTTGATGGATGTCTGTCATCGTTTCGCAAACTGGATGGTTTATCAATCCTATTTGTTTGGACTTCCTACTACCATCTGGACGCTGGAAGTCCAAACAAACAGGCGCCTTGCGAGCTGAGCTTCTTGAAAGCAAGAAGCTCGAGAAAGCCAAGCTTGCACGGGAAGCTCGAAAGCCAGGATACATGTGCTTCCCGCAGCTTTCACACCAACTTCGTTGTAATTTCGCCACCAAGTTCGCGAATCGTTATTTTCTTTTCCTCAGAACCGTTCGTGGCCGCCCGTCGCTCCCATCCCTCCCGCCATCGCGCGCCTCCCATCCCTCCCGCCGCACCCTCCAAATCTTGCCTGGAGCTGCTGGCCAAGGGCCACCGCCGGCATGCCGCCCTTCCCTGCTCGTCCCCACCAGCAATTCTCCCCCTCTCCGTTGGTTCCCCCAACACATCTTCGAGATCCAGTGCCCCTGCTCCAAGCTAGCGCGGCTACTCCGGGCTGGCGAGGTGCCCCTGCTGCAGGCTGGCGACCCTCTCAGAGCCACCTCCCCCCTCCCATCTGGCGACCCTGCTCTAGATCCAGACCGGGCCGACCACTGCAGAGGTAAAGAGAAGGCTGGGAGGTCGTGTGGAGGAGCGCAGGGACAAGCGCGAGCTCGGCCATGGGGGAACTCGGGTGCACGGTTGCGGGGGCGAGCTCATCGGCAGGAATGCACGGGCGTCGGGGCAAAAGGTGAGAGATTGAAGAAGTTGAAGATAAAGAAAGATGCGGTTGACAGGTGGATCCCAGTGGACAGACTACCCACCTCACCATCCAAAAAGTTGCCAAACGACCTAAGCTTTTGGAGAAGCCAGCTCTTAGTAGGGATGAAAACGGTCGAAACAGTCGGGGAAATGTCTTAACCATTCCCGCTCCTGTATTTTTTAGCCGGGAACGGAAGCGGGAACGGGAAAGTCGGATGGGAAAACGAATCCAATATTACGGGATATCGGGAACGGAATATTTTGATCGGGAACGTGTCGATTACGATCGGGAAGCGGTAACACAAAACGGGAACATCGATATATGTAACCACTTCAAACAGTGAGATCGATGCAACAATAGCAACCATGCATAATCCATATGCAAACAAATGAACAATCAAACACTAAGCAAGCAATCCATATGCAAACAAATGAACAATCAAACACTAAACAAGCAAGTAGATTAACAATCAAACACTAATCCGGTAGCCACTGGCCCAGCACTCCACGTCTCCACTAGGCAAGCCAATAGGCAACAGAACACAAGTTCACATCACAACACCACGCAACAGAGGTGGTAGGACCCCAGTCGGCGGCGTCATTGGTCCGATGGTCCGGCGGCGGGGGCAGAGGGGCCGGCAGAGGGGGCGAGGCGGAGGTGGGGCGTCAGGGGTATGGCCGGCTGGGGGCGGTGGCAAGAACGTGGCTGTGGCTCGCGGGAGCCTAGAGGCGGCGCGCCGGCGCCTGGAGCAGCAGAGGTGGCAGAACCCCTAGTCGGCGGCGTCATTGGTCCGCTGGAGGTCGGGCCTGCTGGGAGCGGCAGGGGCCGGCGGCGGGGTGGGAGGAGGACGGCTGGCGCCTGGCGAGGCGGAGGCCGGAGGCCCGGAGGACGCACAACGGGGCGAGGCGGAGGCGGGACGCCGAGAGTCGGGCCGGCTGGGGGTGGCGTCGGCTGGGGCCGACCGGGGGCAGCGCTCGCAGACTCGCAGTCGCAAAGAGGACTGAGGAGGCGGCAGCATGGCGCAAATGGGACGGATGGGAGTCGCCGAGTCAGGGCTAGGGTTTGGCCGCCAGTTTTGTTCGACTGGGACGAACGGGAGTTGCGGACGGACGGGAGCTGGGCTGGGCCTGTGGCGCGGCCGTGCGGGAGGTTTCGTGGGCTACATGTTGTCGTGGGCTGAATATGAGGTTTTGGTGTATAAAATACGGGAATACCGCCGGTATTATTCCCGGCTGAATATGGGAACCGTGAATACGGTCGAGAAAACTCCTTTCCTGATTCCGTTCCTGTTCCTGCGGACAATTCTTGGATTTTTTTTTCTTGTTTCCTATTTTTCCTGCAAAAACGGTATACGATCGGTTAATGCAGTATACGGTATCAGTCGGGACGGGAATTTCCCGTACCGTTTTCATCCCTAGGTCTCGAAAAGCCACCCTTCTAAGAGTAAAAGGCAAAAAATCAGCTTTCCAAGAAGCCAAAGCTGAATAGGACCTTATTTTCCCTTTCACTAGTGGTTTTCTTTCTCCTAGAGAAAAAAACTCTCAACACTAGGAAGGCCCATATGTTAAACACTTAAACTTGCTTATGCCGTGACATCTCTAAGCACGAAATGGAGAAAGTCCAATTTTGAAGAGCCATGTCGCATACTCGCCTTACACCTATCGACCAAATCAAGTCGTACTTTGAGTCGCTTAAAAAGTTTAAGTAGGTGTGAAAAGTGAAATATTATTCCTCAATTTAGCCATGAGGGTTTGCTCTATATTTCCTTTTCAAATTCAATTAAATTGAAAATATACATTTGAGATTGACCCATTATCCACCGTAAAAAACAATGCCCTGCCAAGAACCGGGCCATTGGCTCAGTTCAGCCCATCGACGCAGAACAGTCAGCATGCCAACCAGTCAGTCAAGCACACCCCAGCCAGGTCCCACAACCCCCGGCCCCACCAGCCTCAAGAGGAAAACCCCGATGCATAGGCGCCAAAGGCTTCAATCCCGCCCTCCCGCCATTTCCCTCGCCCGCCAAAACGATCCCTCGCCCGCCCAGATCGCAGCTATTTCTCCCTCCCCGCCAAAATGCCAAAATCGCATCCCACAGTCCCGCCCCGCGTCCCTGCTCCCCGCGCCGATCCCCCACGGACGCGCCGGCGACCATGGACATGTCGGCGATCGCCGCGCGCCTCGGCCTCTCGGAGTCCCGCCCCGTCGTCCGCAAGGCCGGCGAGCTCCGCCGCCTCTGCGACGTCAACTTCGACTCCTCCGTCCTCGGCATCGTAAGCGTCCCGGGCTGCCCGCCCTATTCCCGAGCTCCCGTCCTTCACCCGCCTGTGCGGATCCGTCTCTGACCTCTGTGCTTTGCAGGGGGAGGTTTGCAAAGCCATCATCTGCCTGGAGATTGCCGCGTCCAAGTGAGTTTCGGTTTGCTGGTCAACTGTTCGATGAAATGCCCGCGTAGGGAACCTTTTATTAGATTCTTATGTGACCCGTGTTATTTTGTTTGTTGATTGCGCAGGTTCCAGGTGATATTTGACCGAGCGGAGGCTGTGCGTATGAGCGGGATGTCTGAGAAGGCATACATCAGATCGTTCAATGCGCTGCAGAATGGTCTCGGCGTCAAGTATGCTTCTTTTCACTTCTGTTTCGCTGGTCGATGCGTCCAATCGTGACCCGTGATTAATATAGTGAATTTTGCTCTTGTAGGACAACGTTGGATGTGCGCGAGTTGGGCATCCAGTTTGGCTGTGTCAGGCTGATACCTTTCGTTCAGAAGGGATTATCACTGTAAGTTCCGTCTCTCCTAGCAATTTTGATTGCACTTACATGTTGAGTTGATTGTCAGAACCTCAATTCTAACTCTACTACCAGAATTCCCAAAATTCTTAGGAACGTCCCTGTCATTTGACTCCGAATTTATCTTAAATCGCCATGAGTTGTAGACAATGTCATTATGAACTTGAACTATCCTCGAGTTTGTAAAGGGTGAGATGCCAAGTGATGCTGCAGTGTTATACTGACTACTATGTATTGAATTTATCTGCTTCAGTTACAAGGAGCGCTTCCTTGCTGCTTTGCCACCTTCTCGGCGGGCAAGCACTGACTTTGGTCGGCCGGTATTTACTGCAGCAGCATTCTATCTATGTGCGAAGAGGCACAAGGTGATTAACAGTGTACTTTGTTCTTCTGTGACGCAATAGACGATTTGACTTTTGTAGTACTGAATCTTTCCTTGTTTTTCTGTAGCTCAAAGTTGACAAACTAAAGCTGATAGATCTATGTGGTACATCCAGCACCGAGTTTACAACGGTAATATATTTTATTCATATCTTCTTTGTATGTGTGTGCATATCTGCACTGTGCATCTGTGCTATGTGGTCACTTGGAACTGTATATAATACAAATGCTCTTTTCTGACTGAGTTCTGATTGCAGGTTTCAACATCAATGGCAGACCTGTGCTTTGATGTTTTTGGGATAGCCAAGGAGAAGAAGGATCCGAAGTCCATCAAAGGGAATAGAGGTACCTATATATACTAACTCATAATCCATTCCTTACATCACTAAGCTATTTATTCACTCTACATATCTGAAAGTGCACGCTGCAAAGTATGTAGTTTTCCTGGGAGTTTTGTACATCTTTGTAATGCTGAGCTCCTCCATTAAACTTCTACATTTTGTTCTGGTTGTAGAACTGTTGGATGTTCTGCCAAGCAAAAGGAAACATGAGGATGACAATGATTCATCTGACGAGTCCTCAGAGGATGACCAAGATGAACTAGACGTATGTACCTGATTACTGCTGATTGCATGTGAATTCTCGATCGCACTTTTTTTTTCTTACTGAAATGCGTCATGAAGCTATTACTGAGGAGTAATGAACAAATGACTGCCGAAGTTTAGCCTATCTATCTTTTGAATTGTATGCCATGGGGCACAACATGATACATTGAGACACCTTGCCTTATGAAAAATGATCTTGCGTATAAGTTATAATTTACTAGCCATCCTGTTTGAACTCATCCCTGCAGTGTAAGTTCACTACTATCATAGTTTCTTATACTTGTCTTGCCTGCATGAAATGTAGGCCGCAGCCTCTTAGAATGAATATATAATCCTGGTTTTAGCAGGCAAATAATTTCAGTCATCAATAGATGCCCTGGCTGAGTCAAATGCAATCAAATAGGAGGTTTATCTACATGCTAGGTGGCTGAAGTCTGAAATGCCAAAAGACATGTAAAATCAGTACTACGTTCAGTCCTTTCTTATGTATAACAATGCCTGAACTCATGGTAATTTTTTTCAAGTTTAAGGAAGCTTTTATGCTTCTTTCTCCATCTGTTGTACTAATACCTAACGAGATGCAGCATTGAACTGAATATAATCCTCCGATGTTTTGATGTGTTAAAGCATGGTCTAGTTTGCATCCACAACCGTTTACCTGCTGAAATTACTTCTGTGATGTTTATATGGATTTTTTAAAAAAGAATTTATACGAATTATTTTGTTTGAAGAAAATTTTCCTGTTAGCCTCTTACGCCTGTTCATTGAAGGACCCCTGTCTGATTACTCTGTCTATGCCAGTTACCAACTCACAAGAGGCGCAAGAAGATGGAGAAGCAAGCATACAATGAGTGGAAGTCGTCAGTTCTTTCCTCCAACAAGCAAACAAAGCCAGGTTAGTGCTTTCAACTGCTCCACATCCCTCTCTAGTCAGTGAATCTTATCCTAGTCACCTGTCTGACGAATTTAATCCTTCCATTTTGTCTTCAGACCCTGCCAAGCCCAGGAGGCAAGCTCAGCTTAACTTCAAGAAGCCTGCAGACATCACCTTAGAAGTACCTTCAGCAGCCAACTAGACGAATCTGAACTCTCCTTACAAGAATGGAATTGAGAAGGAGAAGTTTCTTCTTAATGCAAAAAGGGACATCTTTGTTTTCATGTCATCTTTGTTGCATAACTTATCCATGGAAAATTTTACCGGGAAACATCCTGGTGTAAATGGACATGTTCAATTGTTCATATAGTACAGTACATGAGAAGTGTCTTTGGTTCCTGATTACCTCTTGCTTAGTTGCTTGGTCCTCTAGCTGCCGTCAGCCCAATTGGCGCATCCGACAGCCTGACGCACTGGTGTTAGGTGGCGACCATTAGTCCGAGTGACGGAGTGAGCATCAAGATGACTAGATTATAGTGTTCAATACTAGTAAAATATGTGATGATACCAAAATATCTCTGAAATGGTCAAGGAACTTAGTCATCCAGATTGAAAAAGTACAAGGAAAAGTGCTTGTGACGCTCGTTGCGTTTAACAGGCTATTTGTACTTTAGCCTAAGCTGCAGTACTTTTATTTTGTATAATCGTGATCTGCTGGTTTCGGAGAGATGGGCATCGCATCGGAGAAGGGCGGATGGCCCTTGATGCTGGGTGTGGCCGTGTGCGTCTGGGCGCGTGGCTGCCTCCTGGCTGGGGCTGGTTCCATGGAGTCTTCGGCGGAGGCCGCAGGCGCAGGCAAAGGGGCACGGCGACACGCGGGCGGGGGCCGCAGGGCACGAGCCATCCTGTGGGTGCCGGCTAAACTACCGTCCCGGCCCAACGGCGCCGCCTGGGCGCGTGTGCCCACCACGCGTCCCCGACTTTCCCTGCGGGATCCGACCCCGCAGGCTCACCAACCCGTTGAATCGAAAACGGCTTGATCAGAAGGATCGATGGTTTGTTTGGACTGTTGGACTATTCGAATTCTTTTTTTCTTTTTTTTTGAATCGGAGCACTCGAATTCCTCAGAACGAGGATGGCTGGAATTAATTTGGGCGCCGTCACTTTGCACGCTGTTTATATTTTTCTTAATCATTTCCAACCTCATCAAACAAAACCTTTTCCAATTGGCATACACGTGTACTAATCTTAAACCAAACACTTGCTCACTAATTAAGCCATTTTTTTTTTGTCCTGGAAAGAAGGGAGGCGTGGCACTGACGGGCACATGCGCTGGTGGTGGCGACGTGCCGACGTCACGTCGTCCTGGCTCCACGCAGGAGCACGCGCCAGGGCGGAGAACGCCCGGGGTGGCGGGGGGAGGTGGGTGCCTCCCACACGCCCCCCTTGTGTCGCCGTCTAGCCCACCGGATCCCCCCGCTACCCTTTCCACCCTCACGCGGGCCACACCACGCCGTGGCCCCACGGATCAGCGAGCCAGACATCGCATTCCCCGGGCTCTCCTCGGCCCCGCCCCGTCGAGGAGATCGACGACTCGGCGTGGGACCCGCCCTCGTCCCCTTTCTTCTTCTTGTTCCCTGCCCCCCTTTCTCTTCTCGCGCAATCGAAGAAGCAGACGGCGGAGCAGAGCCGAGCCCTCGAATCCTGCCGCGTCGCGTCGCATCGCCCTGTCCCATCCTGGACTCGATCCGAGGTACTTTTTGGGAAGGTGAGGAATTTTTTCCCCAACCCGTTGTTTCCCCCCCCTCGGTGTTGGTTGACGAACAAGCTGTTGGTATGCGGTTAGGGTGTGGGGAACTGATGCGGAGCTCTTGCGCAGGAAGGTTATCGAATCAAGTCTCTCGATCACCATGGTGCCCAGAGATAGGGCGCATGGCGCCGCCGCGGCCCCGACGGAGAAGCTCGTTCAAGGGTGAGCCCTCGGCGACTGATCAGAAAAGGAAACAGACACATTTTGTAGTTCCTCTTTCTAGTTTGATCGCGGTAGGTCGTTAGGTGTCGTTCGGAAGTGAACTAGCTATACATCAATCCTCACTCCTTAGTCCTAGGCTTTGTCGTTCGGTAGTGTTTCACTTGTCCATGGGCAAATCTAGAACTAATCATGGGCGAATCTAGAACTAATCATGTGTACCAAATTGGTTTAAACCTCTTTTTTAGTATACAATGATAATTGATACATAGTTTTCTCCTGCGTGTACCGAGTAAAAAGGAGGCTTCATGAGAAATTTGAGCCAAACACAGATATGGAAATTTATCGACACACTTAGCCGTGTATACTCTGCACCTGACCTGTATACTAGTGGGAACAAATGTGGAGATTTTTTACTGGATAGTCAGTAATTTCTCTTATGTTGAGTTTGTGGATAATGGAGATCCAGAGCGGTTTAGGTTTGTTATATTCTTGGAGCATGACTTGTGATTTAGCAAACTTCTACTACTACATCTTGAACGGTTCCCTTCCCTACAAAAAATGTACCAATCTGCTATAAGCCATGTGACACGATCTAGTGTTGATGTTGAACATTTGACAGGCCTATCTTGAACAAGTGCGAAAAGAAGGCTCCCAAGAAAGTGCATAAATCTGAGAGGGAGAAACGAAAGCGGGACAAGCAGAATGATCTCTTTGGTGAGCTTGGAAATATGCTAGGTATGTATTTTGTTACAAACTGAATCTGCAATTTATCATTCCTAGCTGCACGGCATTGAAGTGTTTGCTTTTTAACTTTGAATAATACATGGTGTATTTTTTGTGGAGTGTCATTTTGTTTGTCATATCACTTGCAGATTAATTTAGCTTACAGGTCAGTTAGAGACAAACCTGTGTGTGGTTGCTATTTGTTGGTCATGGCTAGTGAAATTGTGTGCTTGAAGGTAGAGTTTTGGATTGCAAGTTTCAGAGTTGAGTGTCATTACATATGTGAAGGACTGTAGGGGGAAAAAATATGTTTACATGGTCATTGGTTAATCTGGACTGATAATCCAACCTACACTTAACGTTTCTAGACAGAAAATTTGCACCAAGTGATCCATGTGTCTACGACTATTGATTGTTTGTCTCAACTCTATAATTACTCATTTTTTAAAAGTTACATCAACTCTATAATTACTCATTTTTTAAAAGTTACATTCATATTCTTCCTAAGCAATGTTTGTCATCTCTTTTCAGAACCTGATAGGCAGAACAACGGGAAGGCATGCATATTGAGCGACACTACTCGAATACTTAAGGATCTACTTTCACAAGTAGAATCTCTTCGACAGGAGAATGGTGCACTGAAGAATGAATCTCGTTATGTAAGTACGGGTGTATGGTCTTCTCATTTCAGATATTTTATGAACAAGAAAGTCCGGATTTTGTTTTGCTATGTCCAGAATTTGCTACCCTAGGGGCCCAGTTTCATTAATGTAAAATTGAATTAAGGCTGGGTAATACTTTCAGAATATATTAGCAAATAATTCATGCCATTGTTACCACTTGAAAAAACTTGCTATGTCTTTGCCACTGATTCAATATGTGCTTCCTTCATGTTACAAAACAGGTTGCATTGGAGAGAAATGAACTACTGGATGAAAACAACATGATCCGCACTGAAATCTCGGAACTGCAAAATGAGCTGAGGATGCACATGGAAGGCAACCCTATCTGGAGTCATGACGTGACAAGGTCAAATCGTACAGTGCCTCATCCCGCAACCACGGTATTTGCACTGCAACATTTGTCGCATCCAGCAGTCACTACAACAATGGCACCCCCTCTGCAACAGCTAGCAGTCCTTGATCAATCTTATACTGCCCCAGCAGTCAGTACAACAATGGCACCCCCTCTGCAACAGCTAGCAGTCCTTGATCAATCTTATACTGCCCCACGGCGGGAGCTACAGCTCTTCCCTGAAGCTGCATCCACTGAAGATACTGAACCACCACAAGACCAGGGGATCTCTAATCATGTGATGCGGCCGCAGGCAAGATACCCAACAACAATGGCCACTTTGCCTGTACATGTATATCCAATCCTTCCTAGAATGGAAGATGAGCAATGTAGCAGTGGCACTACTGGTAGTGGAGAGGAAGGTGGTGTAGGCAACCATTAACAGCTTAAGTACAGAATGAGAGATCTGGTCGAAACCTGAGAAGTTTCTTAGTTGTATCTTGCTATAGCTAGTGTGCTAAAGAAAATTATACGTCTCTGTGCCTCCGTGTGTAAATATCATTTTACTCTGTATCAGCTGAACTTACTCGTCAACTAGTTACTTTGATGGGAGCAATCTATCTTTTTTAGTCTGTTGTGTCAGGCCAAAGTTCAAAGAGTAAATACCAGATAATAGAAAACATGTTAATCACTCTCTATGTATCTGTAGTTCTGTACATGCATTTAATGGATAGCTCTGAACAAAAAACCTTCTGATGTTACCACTGTTAATTACACAAGTACATTTTCCTCAGTGGGAATGCCACTTTGAGTTGAGTTGGTTGTTGCTTTAGTTCAACAAATCCTGGATACACTAGTAGGACACAACAATGGAGGTGCAGCCTGCTTCCTTCTGCTCCACTGAGATTTTTTGAGCTTCTAAATCCCTCAACCGAGCTATCTCGTCCCACCTGCCTTCTGATGCGTACGTGTTCGACAGCTGAATGACATCCGACGGATGGTAGTGGCCCATGGCATCCAACTGCGCCTGCACCATCCTCCCTAGCTTTACGTTGCCATGGACTCTACAGGCTGCAAGCAACGTTCTCCAACCCGTAGCATCACCCCGGGATGCCATGCTTCGTATGAGCTCATAAGCTTCGTCTAGCCGCCCTGCCCTTCCCAGGAGATCAATGACACATCCGTAGTGCTCAGGGCTGGGAGACAAACCGTGATGGCGCACCATGCGTTCCAGGAACTCTTTACCTTCCTGCACCAACCCGCCATGGCTACAAGTGTTCAGCAGCGCGAGGAAGGTGACCTCGTTAGGAGCCACACCATCTTCCTCCATCCTGCAGAACAGGGAGATAGCAGCACCTGGCTGTCCATTGACTCCGAATCCCATTATCATCGCTGTCCATGCCTTCACATCCCTATCACGCATTTCATCGAAGACTGCAGCTGCCTCGTTGGGGCACCCGCACTTGAAGTACATATCCATAAGCGCAGTCCCAAGCGCAGTGTCAAGCTCAAGCCGTGCCTCCTGAGCAAGCTCATGGACGCGGCAACCAGCTGGCAATGCCCCTGAAGCTCCACACGCAGAGAGCACACCCACAAGCGTCCCTGAACTTGGTCTCATTCCGGACTGCCTCATCCTTTCAACCAAGTCCATTGCATCATGAATTCGCCCAGCCTTTGCATAGCCATCCACCATACAGTTATACAGCACCAAGTCCCGTCTGGTTGTCTCTTGAAATACCTTGCCTGCACAATCAACACTTCCCTCCCTCACATACATCCTCACAATTGCTGCCGCAACCTTCACATCACTGCAGAGGCCCGCCTTGACGCAGAAGCCATGCACTGACTCCCCTCGCCAGACACCCCCAATCAAGTTGATCACAGCAGTAAGGCTGACATCCATGCCAGACCATCTCATCGCGGTAAACATCTCCACCGCTGTGCCCACATCCTCTGCCCTGACATAGCCCCCGATCACCGTGTTCCAAGAAATGGCGTCCTTCTCTTTCATTTCATCGAACACTCTCCGCGCATCCGCCATGCCCCCACAGTTGCAGTAAAAATGGCACAGCACGTTCCGCAGGCTCACAACGTCCAGGAACCCGTACCGTAGCACGAGCGCGTGGAGCTGTTTGCCAATGGATGCTGCCTCGGCGTCATCGGGGACTTTCGCGCAGAGCGCGAGCAGCGGCTGGAACGCGAACTCATCGAGCACCGGGAGGCGCGCCCGCGCGAAGGCGAGGATGGAGAGGGACGCGGCGAGGGATGCCGCGGAGGCGCACGTGGAGAGCGCGCGGAGCAGGGCGGTGTGGTGGAAGAGCGTGGGCCGCGGGACGGCGGTGAAGAGGGAGAGCGCGTAGGGGAGCGGCGCGAGCGGGGAGGCGAGGAGCCTGGCGGTGGGGAAGGCGTTGTGCGGGAAGTGGGAGGACTTGAGCATCAGGGCGTGGAGCTGGAGCAGGTGCCCCGGCCTCGTCGCCGACTTGAGCAGCGCCGTCAGCGGCTTCCCCGGCGGCATCGCTCGGTTGGACGAGCGGCGCTCGAGTTCGCGGCGGAGG
The DNA here is from genome assembly GCF_000263155.2 of Setaria italica. NCBI lineage: Eukaryota > Viridiplantae > Streptophyta > Magnoliopsida > Poales > Poaceae > Setaria > Setaria italica. The sequence goes on along the minus strand of NC_028451.1, from coordinate 46,323,646 downwards.
CGTTTCGTCGTTTGACCAGTTCGGCCCGCCCGAGCAAGTCGCCGTGGGCCGGATTCATGGTGCCCATCTAGCAAAAGTAGCCCATCTCTGAATAAGTGAACAGACAGACGCAAGCAATTCAAGCCCGGCCCACCTAATCAAAGCTAGGGTTTACCTCCCTTATAAGATCTCGTCTCCCACCCCCGCGCCTCCATCTCTCCCCACACCTCCTCCGGCGGCGGCGAGCTCGACGACCAACCGCGCCTACCTGCCGCGGCAGCCATGGTGCACGTCAGCTTCTACCGCAACTGTAAGATCCCCTCCTCCGCTGCATGATCCCCTTCTCCACTGCATTGTAAGCGTGCTGCCTTGTAACTTGCGAGAAACGCTGTTGCCTAGATCGATCCAGTTCGTGCTGATGTTCCCATGAGGAGCATCTAGTAGTGTTGTGTTCTGGAAAAGGGAAATGCTCTGCCTTTGTTCCCAGTGCTAGTAGGTTCTGAATAACACCATATGTAGTATAAGATGGTGAGCATGTTTTTCATATACACGCCCTGGTAGCAATTCAGGCGCTAGAGAATAAGCTTTTGGTTTTGGTGATTGCGGTTCTGTGAATATGTCGGGCATGCATTTGGTTTGAAATATGTGGCCTGATTGGTTGGCTGCACCAAGCTCCAGCCAGTCTCCACGGATGCAGCATGTAGCTGATTGGTTGCCTGACACCGTGGTCAGCCTGGCTCTGCGCATGCAAAACCCACCACCGAGCCAGGCTCCTGGGAACGCAGATAAGGTCCGTTTCACCGGGGTCTGGCTCGATGGATGCGGGTGGCTACCGGCTAATGAGCGTATTAAGCAAGTGATTAGTGTATATTAAGGGATATTAATATTTTTTAAAGGTGATTAAGTTTTAATGAGGTAAACTAAGAACTTTTAAAATATGCTTACACACGATAAATATCATAATGATATTTGTTTATAATATTTTTTCTCATGCGAGATGTACTTGTGCGGGCAACCAAACAACTTCTGTCCATGGCCTGTCCGGATGAATGCAGGCAACCAATCAAACTCATATTGCATCCGTTGAGCCTGAGCAGCGGGAGCCTGTCTTAAGGATACGAGCCAGGCTAGGCTAACCAGGAAACCAACCAGACCCATGTATACCGGGATCAAACCGTGTTGGATAATAATTTAGAGGAAACACCAAGCCTTATTTTTCAGTTGCAGTTTTGGTTTTTCCTCACCCTAACACTGATTATGAACATGATCCAAGGCATTTAGCTGTGCTTTGCATGCTGTAAACTTTATGGGACTATAAATTTATTACTGTGTATACTATTTGTTACAGGTTCCACTCTTTTTAGTTATATCTGGAAGCTAATTTTCCCAATGCCATAAGTAACTAATGATGTTGTGACTTGTTGCAGATGGGAAGACCTTCAAGAAGCCAAGGCGTCCGTACGAGAAGGAGCGCCTTGATGCTGAGCTGAAGCTGGTGGGTGAGTACGGCCTGAGGTGCAAGCGTGAGCTGTGGCGTGTGCAGTATGCCCTGAGCCGTATCAGAAATGCAGCCAGGGAGCTGCTCACCCTGGATGAGAAGAACCCCCGCCGTATCTTTGAGGGTGAGGCGCTCCTCCGCCGCATGAACCGCTATGGTCTCCTTGGTGAGGGTCAGAACAAGCTCGATTACGTGCTTGCCCTCACTGTTGAGAACTTCCTCCAGCGCCGCCTCCAGACCATTGTCTTCAAGAATGGCATGGCCAAGTCCATCCACCACGCCCGTGTCCTGATCAGGCAGCGCCACATCAGGTTTGTATCCACTTATGCATCAAAATCTACAGTTTTTTCATAAAATGCTCATAGGGAGTTGAATTGGTAACTGTGAGTGTAAGCATTTCCTATGTTTTGTTTGTATATATGACTGTTGTTCCTTAGAATTGTTGTATTTGGATGCCATATATGAAAATAATGGTTGGGTGCTATTATGTTCATACTGAATTTGCAATGCCCTTTTCTTCTCACAATTGGTATTGTTTGGTTCTACTGGTTATATATTAACTGTAATGATAAAGTTGATCTTTGATGGGTCATATGATGAAAAACCATGTGCAATTCTCACGACGGTCGTCTGAGACACTTTGTGTGTAATGTTGCAGTCATATTTCTCTGATGCCCCTTGACAAATTCAATACTTTTTTTTGTTACCATGAGGAATAGTTTTGTGTGACTGTTGCCTTTTCTGTATGGTTCATTTTATTGCAGTGTAATCCTGGTGACATGACTCTAAATGTTTTGAGTGTGTTTCAGTAATGGTTTCTACTGTCTTTTGTCCTGCATTGCTTATATTTTAATGCAGTTTCTGAGTTAAGGGTATAATATTTTTTTGTTCAAAATTCATGGTAAGTCATCTGGATCACAGTTGCATAGATTGACATTTAGTTTTTAAATCAGTGTTTTTGGTGTAAGTTGTTTTATACCTTCTCATTTCTGCCATGCTATTAGTAATATTTATCTTTATATTTTCTGTGGCACAATGAGGAGCCAATTTTGCTAATGTATCTCTGAGGCCAGAAGGTCAATGACTCTTATGTCCTTTTCATTCTGAGTGCCCTATTGGATGTTCAATTAATATGTTTCTGTTTCTCTTGGGTTCTTTCAATGTTTGATTGTCGTCAAATTTCTGTTGGATTTTCTTTAATTTTAATTCATTCATCCTTTTTGCCATTTTCAAACCTGGAAGCAACAATGTTATCTCTGTTTCCCATGGTTAGTGCTACATTTCATTGCTTGCCTGAGTCTGCTAAAATTGAGTTCTTTCCATACAGCTGCTTTAGCATAATGTGAGGTTTTGTAACATGTATCACTTTAGAGTATTATACTCCGTTGATAATGAACTTTGATGCCAGTGAAAGAGAGCACGTTTTTCATTTGTCATGGCAATCCATACTTTATAAATCCTTGCCGCAGTCCAGTAAATTTGGCAATTGGGTTCATTGAGCAACTGTGATTGACATTCATTTTGTTCCGTTGTACTAACCTTGTATGTTCACAGGGTGGGGAGGCAGCTCGTCAACATTCCGTCATTCATGGTCAGGGTTGAATCCGAGAAGCACATCGACTTCTCCCTCACCAGCCCTCTGGGTGGTGGCCCTGCTGGAAGAGTGAAGAGAAAGAACCAGAATAAGGCCACTGGCGGTGGCGGTGACGCCGAGGAGGATGAAGAGTAAGAGCTGCATAGGATTTTGCGACAGCAATTGGTTGAAATGTGAAATGAACCTTGTTGGAATCCTTAGGTGTTATTCCTGAGTTTTGGTGGTCTTGAATTCAGAATCCGGCTATGGTAGACAATTTTGTGATCCACTGACGCTTTAATTTCAAGCCTTGCATGTTTCGGACCTCATCAAATGTATGTTATGCGTGGCTATTTTCTCGTTTGGCCTCTGGGGGAGTCTAGGCCAGCCGACTCGCTGGTTGAAGTTCTGGATCATTTCGGTTGCCAATGCCAATTGTACATTTTTTTAAATACATGAACGTAAAAGCCTTTTTGTTTCACGAGTACCCGAATTTGTTGCCGTGTTGAGCACTATAATTTGCCTCCGTGCGCTGCCACTTATTTCGCACTTTAACAAGGGAGGTTTATTTCTGTATCCGTTTCCATGGAGCTTTGGAGCAGAAATAAACCTCCCTTGTTAAAAGTTTCAGTATGCAAAGCTAGCAAAGCAAACTCTGAGATTTTTGCAAGGTTATAAAGTCCGAACTGGAGGGATGCTTATACCAACGAAACTTCAAACTTACAGTTGAACATGCATTTTTTCCACTTTGGGTTTCTAATTTGAAAAATCCGTTCTTGTGTGCAAAAAGGGCATGAGAAGGCCAGCACTGCGTGCTCCTAATAATTCCTAAAGATGCGAGTCACGTTAAAGGGCATGAGAAGGCCAGCACGAACGTTGGAAGGCCGCCGGCGTATATGTCCCCGGCCGATCGATCCGAACGACTCGTATCCACGCGTGATCCACTCGAACGCCCTTGTCGTAGTAGTAGACGAGGCGGCCGTCCATCCAGAGGTGGCCGTCGGCTCCCACCGCCGGCCCGTACACCCGCGAGCCCCAGGACGGCATGAACCGCGTCGTGCCCGGCGCGCCCCTGAGTGGAAGCTGGTAAGGCTCGCCAGGAAAGTGCCGGAACGAGAACAGCGGCCGGAGCGGCCGCGGCCGGAACAGCCCCGCCGAGGTCTCCGCCTGCCGGCGGAGCGCGACCGCGACGCTGGCCTCGTCCCTGAAGACGACCACCGCCTTCTGCATGAGGTCGCAGACGGCGACCGCCGCGTCGGCGTGCACGTCGCCGGGCTCCCGGAAGAACCCGAGGCAGTATCCCAGCACGCAGCGGCTGTGGAGGCCCGACGGGTCCCCGGAGAGCTGGCTCGCGACGGGGGCCAGGAGGCTGCGCGCGATGGTCGCCGTCTCGACGACGTCGCCGTACAGCTGGCGGAGGTTCGCTAGGGTGACCGTTGCTGCTGCTGCTGCTGGAATCGGATGTTTCCCTCTTCACTTCTAATACACGATCGATCGGAGTGGCGAGACGAGAAGAACCAGCCGTTGGACGAGGAAGGAAGAAGAGCGCGCTGCGCCGTATTCGGATAACGGAGCCCGTTAACTCCCTTCCGGAGTTTGCTCTTGCTCCGAACGGTTTCGTGGTGACTCATGGGCCGGACTCGTCACTTCGCCTGTAGTTTCGTTGTTCATGAGTTTCTGTGCTCTTGAATTCAGAATCTGGCTGTGGTAGACAATTTTGTGATCCACTGACACTCATGTTTAATTTTAAGCGTTGACATGTTTCGGACCTCACCAAACCTATGTTCAGTTTCTGGACCTCACCGAACATCGGAATTTTTGGTTCAATTCCGCGGAGGAGCGATGGAGGGAATTCCGAACCTGGTTGAAGCTCTTCAAACTATATAAAGAATTGAGATATTTTCCACTTTCAAGATGAGAGGAAAAAATAGATTTAGGCTCTGATGTGGCAGAACTTCGTCAGTATTCTTAATGAAAGCTTATCAGCTCCAAATTGTTCACCAAAAAATAAATGCAAATTGCAATACCTCCTTAACGTTAATCAGATATATAAATCGGACAAGTACAGATCCGAGTCCAGATTACACAAGGTAGGGGCCAGATCTATTAGCAACCCCAGTCATCAAAAGTGTGAAGGGTGTGTTAATTGTTGACTAAAAGCCCTCCAGACATGCCTATTGTAAATTTCTTCTGATCGCGCAAGATAAGGAAACCATGACGGCAACATGCACGCCAGAGGTAGCAGACAACAGACTCCTCTGCACGGGCACGGCACACACAAAGAGCTAGGCCGCAAGTTTTTTTTCTTCTCGAACAAGCAGGAGTGCAATGTATTTTTGTAATTAAACAGAGGATAAGAGAAGGCTGCAAGGTGACCACGCGCATTCATACCTACCCAATATGGATGGCTTATGTGTGAGTAAAAGCTTGAATTTTGTTGTACTTTAGAATACCATATGCATTTATTCGTTTAGAACTGTAAATAGTAAGGACCAGTGTAGAAATTTTTAGCTGCACCTATATCTGCAGATTAGGCAAAGCATATCTATAGCAACTCACAGGGTATGAAGTCAAGTCAACAAAATGAAAGTAATCAACTACCAATAGACATGAAACGATGCCAGGCCACAGGTAGATACACTAATAGATTCCAAAATTCCTCTTGTAAACCAAATATAAATACGTGATAATTTCAGTGGACCAATTATATCATGCTTTGATTAGAGCATATTTGTTTGCAGTAAGTAATCATTCACAGACAACGATGCTAATACAACGTAATTTTCAGTTTTTGACTATGCTTGGTTCTGAATCATCCAATGAAGAATATACCTGCTTGCTGGGCCATTTTTTTATATGCATATAATCAACCTGAAATCAACATGCAGAAGGTGAGATGCTAGTGGTTAATAGAGAAGCAAGTAACCAGATTAAAATGCAATGACTTGTGTGCAAATACATTGAAAAGTAAGAGGTGGGCACTCTCAGCACAAGAGTTTGGAGAAGACTTCTGGGTCCAGCTTCCCCTGATGTGCAGCAGGAGCCACCTCCCTTGCCAACCTTCCAACGATGCGCTCAATATACACCACATACAGCCCATTCATGTTTTCCAGGATTTGCAAATCATTGCGTGCCTTGAGAATAGATCGGGCACATTCTTCTAAAAGTCCTGGATATATTATTTAAGTTTAATTAGGCACCTCTTGTGAGATGTATCATGCACTGATAGAGCAGTATTTGCACTGGCATTAGCTGCATGTATAAATTTCAGTAATTGCCCATTCAGATTTGTGATTAGGAATATAATATTCAATTAATAAACTTTTCTACATTGTGGCTGTACATCAAAATATAGCACTCAACCATGTAGTGCAGCAGCATAATAAAGAAATGAAAGATATTTGACTACAACCATTTGAACCAGAAGATTAGCACAGTAAAAAACAATGGATTTGGTGTGTCCTCCTCAGCTCAAGTGAGGATGTCTACACTATCATGTTGAGTAATGATGCAATTCATACAGCATAGCAAATAGAAAATAGGACCATCAAGGGCACAAAAGCACTAACTTTTGTCAAAATGCTCGCAGCAAAGCCAATCTTTCATGTAATCAGTTATTAGGAACTCGATTAACTGAATCCTGCAACATGGGACAAAGTACAGTGATATAGTTAAAGTACAGCAACTAATTATTATGTCCGGTAACAAGAATCAAATCAAGATAAACAATTATCAATCATCCATCAATAGAATTCTTCAGAGATTTCATGGCTCTAACAAATATCAGAGTATAGCTTGTTTGGATGAAAATTAATGAGTAAAGCCAATAAAAAGGAAATAATGTTCAGATACTTGAGTGCATCTTAACAAACTTGAAAAGAATTAGCCAAATAGTAAAACCGGTAGCCTTACAAATACATACAGAGAAACAGATTAGTGACAGTCTGACACATCCTCCATATATGAAATCAGGAAGCAGGCAATGTGTAAAATGCTGAAGTAGATAACGTTTTCATCCATAATTCCACGCCAAGGAAGTCAAATGTTTGTTTCTTAACTCCCAAGTGAGAAAGTTAAAACGAATACAATGGACAATCAAGATTGACTTAAGTAGTCAAGACTCTTTCAATGAAATCTAAATCAGAATGAATTGACAGTCAGCTTACATGATGAATATATTGCCATGGATATCAGGGAAAGCATCATCAAAAGGATCAACCAGAAGTAACCTTTCTGATGCATTCGAGATCTTTTGAGAAACTGCAAGGATTATCCGCTGACCAATAAACTCCTCATTCCCTAACTTACGGAACAAGTGCTGCACAGAGAACTGGGCATCTGAGCAGTCAACTGATCCTGCGAAATATTGAACAAAATGGAAGGAACACAAATCAATACGCTATAACCAAGCAAAATAAGATCATATGAACAACATAGATAGCAGATTTGACTAAAATAAAGCATAAAGTAGACGGATCGTGTTTTGTGTACGCCTTTGCTGGTCAGACCTACCAGCGCTGCAAGAAGCATGATAATGCTACGCTGGCGCCCACAACTGCAGCACCAGAGTAAGATAGGCTTTGTCCTTCAATTTGTTCAGATCAGCTAGTAGCTTGGGGATTAAGTTAGCTAGTTTGTTTGTTTGGCTTTTAGTGATGGCTCCATATGTTGGGCATCAGCCATTGAGTTTGTTAAGGAAGAGTGAATTTAATTCCCCTTAAACTAGATGCTCAGAGCCTCTGTTGATGGTGAGCACACGCCATGTCTTGCCTCTCCCACATTTCCAATCCAATCTATGTCATCATGAAAAAAACACTAAGATGTTTTGGATATAATAGAATGTGCAATATAAATGTGATAAAGCCTCCAACCAATTTATCATACTTGATACCACTTTCATTAGGACCACGAATCAACTGGTACCTAAGTTGTCCTCGACGTTACTTTGGACAATATGTAAAGTGCAGCTAACTGCTCATACTAATCTCACTTCAGAGGAAACTCGCAAGCTGCAATGCATCCTGGTGTATTTTCAAACTGAAATATTAAGGAAGGAAGGCATACTTTACTTTGCATTTGAGTATCTTACGCAGAATATCATCTATGACTTGACAAGTTCAACTTAACACTCTCCTTAAGAGAGATACGGCCACATGAAAAAAAAACAGTATCCTTGGAGCATCAAGCTCCTGTGCTCTACTATAGAACAAAAGGGGCCTAGGCATAAGGCCACCACAAAATATTGTGAAATATGAAAACAATCAACATGAATTAACAAAGAACAGCTGAGGTGCCCAAACTCCAATCAAGTTGATTGAAGGTCAAGTTCACTGCCCTACAAAGTTTTTATCTCGAACATGCAGGACAGGTGCATGAGATTTGATCAACAGAGGAAAACAATGAATAAACCAAAAAATGTCATTCCATACAGGTGAACTGCCCAAAAAAATGAAACTGCACCATGGTATCACTTTACTTATGCTACTCCCGAGGAAAAAACACATGCAAAATATATTAAACTCATTAAGAATGTAACAGGTGTCACCTGAATCTGAAGTACCAGCATTTTCAGGAACAGTGCACATCCTTTTCATCAAACGAGACACTAAACCATCGATTATCTCCCCAACTAGCTCCTTCTCCCTTTCTGATGATAGAATGTTCTTCAGTGAAGCTGAGCAGGTAAAGTGATTACCAATTGATTAGCCATGATCGTTTCAATCAAATAATAGATTGCACAGTAAACATGAGTAAACTTTGCCATTTGAATAACAATAATTTCTGTGGCATTCACCTTTTTGTATCAGATTAATGGTCAGATTCGTTAAACACACAACAGCTCAATTGTAACTTACCCAGAATGAAATCCACTGCTTGGTGAGAAAATGTAACAAATGAGGGGGCAGCTTCTCTCTGCATAAGTAAATCTAACTTCAAAAATGTGGAATAAACGATCTTTGTTACAAGCAGATGGTAGAATTGTACTTTGGCAAAAAGGCCGTCTGATAGCTCCACCAGGAAATCAGTCGACATGCTAAGCTGCTGCATCTCATCCTCACTGTTGAGATCTGCACAAGTGAAGCAATTGAAAGTACAGCTTAAACAATTATAATATTTCCTCGTGCTATAGGAACCCTATAGTCAGAAGAAGTGAGTTTAACACGGAAAAAAATTTCTACTGTACTTTGATGGGTACAGAAGATCTGCAGTCCAAAGCAAAGTTGTTTCTTAAAATTTTTGGTGCCCAACATCAAATTATGACTCAGTAAATTCAAGCTGAAACTAACCAATCAAACTACTCCTTGGAAGTGGTCGATCTACTCGGCGTCTCTTCTCCTTCCACCGCACTGTTACATCAGAACAGAAGCGTAAAATTCAAGTAGAACCCACATAAAATTCAAAAAGTAGCACATCGAAACCAATCGGAGGCATACCCAGTCTGAGGAACCTCCTCCTCAGCACCTCGTCGACCCAGTGCTCCCCACCGCCGCCGCCCGGCTGTGGCAGCAGGTCCCCGCACCCGTCGAAGAAATGGCACCGGCACGAGGCGACCGGCGGTTCCATCTCCTCCCCGCGCGCCCCATCTGACCCGACAGCACAATGAATTTACCTGAGCCCGGCAATGGGAGTTTGTTAATCGAACAAGCGCGGCGGATGGATTGGCACTCGCGTACATACCTTGGAGGAGCTTGAGCTCCTCGCGGAGGCGGAGGATTTCGCGCTTTCGGTCCTTGGCCTGGGCGGGAGAAGGAGATCGAATGTGAGAGGCGTGGTTAGGGTTTCAGTACGAGGGGTGCTGCGGCTAGGGGAGATGGACCTTGCGCTTCCAGTGGAGGAAAGGCGCGGATGATGTGGATGTGCCCGCGGCGGCGGAGGCGGTGGCGGCGGCTTTGCCGGGGAGGCGGTTGTAGTGGATGAGAGCCATAGCGAGCGCGGCCTTCAGAGACGGCGAGTCTATCCGCGACGAAGAGGTGGCCGTCGCCGCTGAAGCCGTCGGCGTTGGCGGGCGGGAGGGGGCAGGAGGACCCATGGCGATCGCGGCGGCGCGGGCACGCGGGAGCCGGGAGGTGAGAAGTGTGGCGGCGCGGGCCGGTGAAATAAAACGTGGTCAATAATTTTACAGAAACCCTCTAAAATGATCGCGAAAACTGATCGCGATCCGACATAAAACCCCCCTTAAATGGATCGCGATCAACGCGATCTAAATATTTAGACAAAACCTCTGAAATGGATTGCTAGTATTAATCGCGACCCAATTACTTATATAAAAACCTTTAAAATGGATCGCGATCGTTAATCGCGATCCAACTATTTACGTGAAACCCTCTGGAACGTAATCGCGATCCAAATATTTAACACCCCAAATCCGGGTTAGACCCTGGCGTGCGCCTGGCGGCCGGCGCATGGCGACGGCGGGCTCCGCCGGCGAAGAAGCTCGGCACCAGCGGGACGGGACGGCGGAACTAGTAGTGCCTAGGCTGTCTCTGAATATGGCGGATCGACAAAGGCTGTCTCTGAAGGTGGCGGACCGACAGAGGCTGTCTCTGGAGGGGGAGATGGGGACCAGTTCATCGGAGTACGGCGGGACGGGCGGACGGCACCGTCGGAGCACGCCGCCATACAGTGCCGTTGAGCAGGGGCAGAAACGTCGGAGACTGAGATTCCTCAACTTTTACGGGCACGGGGGCAGCCGAGATGCAGGTGGACTGGTGGTGGTGCGCCGCCGAACTCGCGGGTGTCGTGGCCGGGACCCGGCGGCCATTGAGGTGAGCTGGGTCCAGCACTCTAGCTGGTGACAGAAGCCGGCGGCGGCAGGTAGGGGCTCCTGAATCCTAGCCCTGCAGCAACTTCAAATTGACACGCGGTTGTAAGCTATTGTTGTCGATTTCTGCTCTCGCGCCGGTGAGGCCATTGCGAATTGCGATGGACACCGCCGCGCTCTCCCTCCCACCACTGACCACTCCACCGAGCTCCCCCTCCCGTTGCACTCACCACCTTGCCTTCCCAGTTCCCACTCCACGTCCGCCTCGCTGAAGTCGCTCTGCAAAGAAGGCGACCTGTGTCAAGCACTGCAGGCTGCAACGGCTCGTGGCCCGGGCGGCGCCTGCTCGGGAGCACTGAGGCTGGGTCCCGGATCTTGTCGCGGTGTCGCCGCCACGAGGGCAGCCGCAGACAGCAGGAAGCTTCACGCGCACCCCCTGGCCACCAGTTCCCTAGACTAAGACGATGATGGCGTTGCTTCTTTGAGACGATGCTGGTCTTAGGTACGGCCCGGAATGAGGCGTGGACGATGCGCGCCGCCTGCTCGACGGAGTGCTCGCGTCCTGGAACGCGATCGACGGGGCGTACCTCTTGTTTGGGAGCACCAGCGAGGCGATGCCAATCTGCAGGGCTATGCTCGGGTTGCATTGTCGCCGAGGGCCATCAGGTTCAATGTCTCTGCTACCTTGATCTGCTCGGCTGCAGTTTGCTCCTCCATGTCCACTTGTCCAGTGGCAGCAGCAATGAAATGAACACGCAGCCAATTGGTCAGGGAACTAACCAGCGCTGCGCTGTTTACGTTGATTCCGAGTCTAAGTTACGTGTCTTTTTCTTCAATGTAGGCGCAGGTGAACATAACCATGATGCATCATGCATGGAGGTAGCTGGTGCAGAGGCGCCTCAACTCAATGCACCTTTGCTTCTGTTCTTCTGTTCTGCAAGTTCAGATACATGTCAGTTTAGTGTTGTCAACTGCAAATTAATTTGTACTGATGAGGTCCTGAAATTGGCAGGGGAAGTTCCTTGGTACACCTGCCTGCTGCCTTTTAGGAAATGGAAGCCTTTCCCGGGAACAGTATGCTCACTATCAAAGATTACTATGTCTCTCTCTTCCGTGCATGCTTGCCAAACTGAGTTGATGGTTTGAACAAGCTCAGTGTTCAGCATAGCATAGCAGCAGTGATAGAGATGGGGGGTGGCATCCTTGATTTATCTTGGTTCTTGTGGTAAAACTGAATGGAACCAGGATTTTGCTTCCCATTTCTGATGACATTTAAATATTACAATGTCCACTGGTCAGTGATATGTTAAATCTTTTTTACTGATATTTTAGTTAATTATTAGTTACTTATTCTATATTCTTTTACCTTTTGTTTTTGGCTGATATCCTATTGCCTTCTCTGTCGGATTTCGATTTATGCTGTTTTCTAAAAAGGGAAAAGTCAATTTTACTCCCCTCACCTATTTACTTTATCCTCTTAACCCCCTAAGCAAAATTTAAATTCACTTTACTCCCCCGAATTATTTCATTTATCCAATCTACCCCTAATTAGATTTCTCTTTTTTATATCTTCGCATACAAGTTGAGTTTTGATTTCAGATTTTGTCACTTGACTTATAACTTGATGCTCTACGATAGAAAAATACTTTAGAAATTTTTCATGATTACTTGTCGTACAGTTTTGTATATCTAAAATCAATTTCATATTAAATATTCCTAACCTATGAAAATAGTCATGAAAGATTCTTAGTATATTTTTTTACATAAGGCATCATGTTTTATATCAGCTCAAAAAATTCAACTCGTACATGGAGAAACAAAAAAGAGAAATCTTATTAGGATAGATTGGATCAAATGAAATAGTTAAGGGCAATAAGGTGAGCCTAAGTTTTGTTCGGGAGCTTAAGCGGACAAAGTGAATAGGTAAGGGGAGTAAAATGGATATTTTCCTTTAAAAAAGATAGATGCTAATGTGTCGCAATGTGATTTGTTAACAAGGTGACTTCAATCAAGTTATAAAATTAATAATCAAGTAGTGACAAAATCTTTCGGGCCTAAAAACTGTTCATACAAATGGGCCATCAGACGTCGCGTGGGAAGGTTTAAGAACTGTTCATACAAATGGGTCATCTAAGTATAAACTTCTTGTGTTGGGGGGGAATTGAGTTGTGCGAAAATATAAAGGCAAACTGAGTTTGTCGTCCTCTTCTTCAAGAAAGCAGCGCAAAGTGCAAATATGGACGGGAGGCCCAACCCATCATACTTCACTAACTGGATCGATTGTCTTCCATCCACCACTTCGCAAAGTCGCATAGGCTCCCCAAGTCCCCGCAAACAGTTTGTGAAATGACCTCAAATGCCAATTGCCATCCACTAACCCACCACCCCCGGTTCATATTATGCCAGTGGCTGGCTGCTGCTCATGATCGGAGAATTATATTTTTCTCCTTTTTTCGAGCAACGATAAATTAATAAATAAATCGAACGGGTGGATGGGGATGCAAGAAGCTGCTGCGCCCACAGATTCCACTGATTGGGACAGCCTGCTGCTGATTGATTCCTCGTGGTCCACCTGTCAGTGGCGGGACGGAGGAATCCAATTCTTGCGTGAGAAAACGCTGGAGGGGATGTGGATCCCAGTTTCTGCCTGGACGGCTGGTGGTGGTTTCTTTTTCTGTGAACTCAACTGGGTGATCAACAGCTCAGTTCTGGGAAGGTTCTCGAGTTCCGGTGCCTACCAGCATTTTCAGATAAGGGTCAGCTCCACGGCATCAGCACAAAAGGCATGAGCAGTTCAACCGTTCTTGTCAAATTTCACCACAGCAAACCAGGAAACGATGAACTAGGGGAGTTTAGCAACCGCAGCACTCAATACTAACATGCAAAAAAATACTGCTACTCGGGAAGGATGTGATGTTTCACGTCATGTTCAAAGACACTGACTGATCCGTTTATTGGTCTGCCAGTTTTGAGGATTTGCAAAGAAATTTACACAGAAAATTTGACGCCTTCATCATCGGCCGAAGTGCCTTTGAAGATAGCTGCTTTGCCTTTCTGTTCCAACTGCCGCAGAGCCCGCATGAGAACACTACGATCGATTCCCTCAAGTTCTGTAACAGAGTCCACGCAACAGAAACAAACTGAATAAGGCAAAGTGCAGTTTAGGAGGGCAAATGCAATTGAACTATGAGATGTATGCTTTATTCCCCGATGAAGTACCACCAACAACTGAGTATAAATAAAGTAAATATCTTGCCAGAGTACTGTATTGCAAGTTGCAATGAAGTGAGTCCTGAACAAATTTTGAGTTTCCTGACAGAAATAGGCAAATCTGATCTCATCACTTCAAAGTTTCTCAAACTCACCAGTTCCACGAGTATCGGTTCCAGAGCGTATTTCTTCAATGGTCATTACTTCCAATCCATTATCCTTTACCTACAAGCACAAGGCAAAGAGAAATATCATGACACAATGAACAGACATAAATAGATAGCTCCTAAGAAAATATGGCAAATAGAAAACGAAATCTTACAAAGTTTATTAGGAAATTGGCCCAATCTTGTATCCTTAACCAAAGAATGAGGCACTTCTTGTGACCTTTATCCATCCACTCTGCACGACCTGCAGTTTCAGCACAAATTTTAAAAAGATGCTGAATCTCAAACCAAATGACACCACACTGCATAAATTTATCATAAGATACAAGAGTAACTAAAAGTAGTATTAATGGTTATAGAATAAACCTTCACTGACAAGAGCTGCAAGGAACACTTCCTTTGCTTCGTGGCTAAGAGATCCTGCATTACAAAAAGCATGTAAATGCAGTGAAATGACTAAACAAGTGTGCAAAAAATTATAGTAATTTAGAGTGGTGGACCATTTTATGTGTATAGATCGGTACAGTATACACAAAATGATTCATGATAGGTCTTTTGTGTAAATTACTGTCATGCCAGATTGCTCAGCACAAATTTACAGGTAACCAACAAACACTCTAATACAACATGCTTTCTCTAAAACTGCAGCAAACAATATGACAAAACTAGGATTAAGATGAATGCATATTACTCTCGATCTTTGGATTGGAGAACAAGGGGAAATCTTCTTCCAGTGATATCGTATGTATCTTTTGACTTCTGCAGTAATCAAGTATCAGATCTTTCCATAACTGTACTTGCTTTTCCCGCGTTTCGCGCACAGGCTGCAAACTGAGGGATAATATGTTACCATAGCATGCCAGTTTTCAGTTCTTGTATTGAGAGAGTCGTTGAAAACAAGTTCACATGGAGTTCTTGTAGCTAGATTTGAATATAATGAAACAGCTATTTTTAATAATGAGCAAAGCATAAAAATGTAATAACGCATTATTGGATCTCAAAGAGGCTGTTGAAATATGCAGGAAGTATCACGATCTAACGGAAAGACTATTGTTTATGAAATTGGAACACCTCAAACTACATAGTGTGCTAATATGATAGTACTAAGATACATGTATCAAAATGTTAGTTCAGTAATTTTTTTCAAGAATAACAAGGTATTGATTCAGAAAGACTTAAGCTTGTATGTTTATTGAGCCATGTACATTCTAATCTGGGCCTTACTGTATAAATTTGTGAACAGGAACTGTTGGAAAAGGCTGGCTTTGAATCAACAAGAGCATCATAACATTTAAAAGTTTTGCAATCTTCATGTACATCTACTGGATTTACTCCCTCCGTCCTATAATACAAGGCATCCAAACGTTCAAAATTTGTCCTCAAATACAAAGCATTGTAGGCATATTTGGATGATTGTTCATTTAATTCTTCCTGAAATTGACAAGATAAGGGTGGCTGATTGGTGGATTATTACGACAAATAAGTTCTTTGTTATATGCAATTGCTATTAAAAGAGCCAGACAACAGGGGTACATGCGTCTTTTGCTACTCCTGCTAATATGTCCTAAAATCTCTTGGATGCCTTGTATTTCAGGACGGAAGAAGTATGTTGCAGTTCTTCACTAAGGAACAGGAAAATACCAATACAGACAAGAACAGTTGTCGTAATCTGTGGAATGACATGATATCTTATTTACGAACCATCTCTAAACAAAACTGAGGGGATGGGGTGAGTTTCCTTCAGCGCAGCTTACGAAAAGCTTACAAATTTGGAATACCTAAGTACTTGCACCAATTTAACTTTACTGCAGGGTAAGCTACATAAATGTAACTGCAAATCATTAATGCGCTGTGAATATTGTCCAGAAAGCTTAATGCGAAACTAGCAATTCATCAGTATGAATTGGATAGATGGTGAATTTCCTAAACTAAAAACTCAGAGACAGAAAACGAGCACCATCTACGCCATTATCCCATTTGTAAGTAAACCAATTGACTACAACAAGCATAAAAGCAAGTAGTTATTCCATTCCATTAAACAAGCATAGCACTTGTACACTAGGAGAACAAATTTTTATTGAACTCTTTGCCCTGAAAACTCTGATTATGACTACAGCCATCACCAATTCAGTCATCTCTTCCTCTTGCAGTCTGCAAGTTTGAAGACAACAGGAACACTTTGTGGCATTGTTGCTGACAGCACACACAGGCCTAGTGTTTGTATTCACTGAAGAGTTTGGAAGAGAGCAAAAGGCCGTGGACAGAGCCCGAGTGAGGAGGGATTACGTGAAGTAAGGTGGGTAGTTGAAGAAGGGCGGCAGCCTGAAATCCCCCAGCCTCTGCATCTCCACTCCTGTGCTTGCTCAAAAACCAGGTGCTGCAGCCATTCAAATATCATCTCAGAAACAAAGATTAGAATCTGATTGCTCTTAGGGGGTGTTTGGAAAGAGGGTGCTAAACTTTAGCACCCCACTTTTAGCACACTTTTAGCACTTGAACTCCCAAACAGGGGTGCTAAAAGGTGAGTGCTAAAGTTTAGCACCCTTGTTTTCTTTAGCACACCTAAGGGGTGCTAAAAGGTGCTAATGGGTGCTAAAAGTGGTCCCAAGCCCACTTTTTCCCTGGTTGCCCCCTCTCTCTCCTCTCCACTTTTCACCAAGCCAGTCATAAATGAGGTCAATGTAGTCATTTCTCACCCAAGGTGCTAAACTTTAGCACTGTATCCAAACAACCTCAAGTGCTAAACTTTAGCACTTTATTTCAGGGTGCTAAACTTTAGCACTGTGCTAAAGTTTAGCACAAGGTTCCCAAACAGGGCCTTAGCAAATGAAGGGAAGACCCAGAACAAAGCCAACTTTCTAGGAAAATCCATCCAGGGCATACTAGTAAGGTCCAACTAGTCAGCCAGCCCGACAACATTTCAGGCCTGAAAATGGACCGATGCATCGAAAATGGACCGCTCAAGTTTGAGCCTACTTCAGCCTTTTAGACCTGTTCAGTTCCGAGCCCGAGTAAGTCTTCGGCCCAAAATCCGTTCTCGATCTCCACCACCTGCCGGCGGCAAGTCGGCAACGATCTGCAGCATCACCCAGCGACGAGTTGTCCGAGAGCTGCTGTGACCACGGGACGCCGGTGAGTTCCTTTCCTCCCCACCTTGTTCTTTCCCGCTCTGGCACGGGCACACAGCCTCCGCACCTGGCCAATAGTCCAACAGGCGGCCTCGTCAACAGCTCTAACCGTAGTTCGTTTTCTCCCTCCCAGTCAGCCAGTGCAGCCGTACCCCCCGTCCCGCCCGCGCGAGCGCGACGCCGCCTGGCGCCAGCCACAGAGCTGCCCGACCCTCCAGCCGCGCCGCCGCCGCTTGGTCCCGAAGCGTCGATCCAGCGACGCCTGACGCCGCAACGTGTCGCGGCCGCGCTGAGTCCCTCACAGCCTCTCTGCTGACTGCTGTGCAAGCCTGCATCTCTGGTGAGTGGTGATTGCTTAGCCTGAAATTGCCAAATTGTTGTGCAGATTTGCATAGCTTGCCATGAAATTGGTGTATATGTTAACATATGAATGTGATTCAGTATTTCAGTAGTTAGGGATTTGCTAAGCTTAGCCCGAGATCACAGCCTGATCTTTTGTGTGTCGTTAGAAAACTGAGGCATGAATACCAAATATTGTTTACCTAATTGTGTATGGCATGGTTCTTAAGGTGATAAGGCGTCTTGTGGTGCCTTGGGTATGCCTTATCACCTAGGTGACAAGTCTATATATACCATATTGCACATTGGAGTTTTGGCTAGGCATACGGCATACCCTGGGTCAACCACCTGCTGTCCTGCGATCCAGCTCTCTCAACCCATACCTGCGAGGGGATTCGGTGGTGGGTGTTGATTTTCCTTGGTTTGCTGTGGATTATTTCTAAATAAACCCTTGGATGGATTTTCCTAGAAAGTTGGCTTTGTTCTGGGTCTTCCCTTCATTTGCTAAGAGCAATCAGATTCTAATCTTTGTTTCTGAGATGATATTTGAATGACTGCAGTACGTAATGAACATGTCACTTGCCTTAGCAGTTGTCTTGGCGCGTTTGTAACGGAGATTGTATGGACAGGCTGGTGGGGGAGAGCACAAAGAAGTGGATGACGATGCCAGTGTGGGCACCGTTGCGAAGGACAAGAGTGCACTTGAAGTAGGCTCGCTGTAGAGGACTGCATATGTGCAAAAGAAAATATTGTCAGATTAATGCTTCATGGGGGCTACAAATGTATCTCAGTATAAGTAAAATGCAAAGTAACAGACTGATCTAATTAGTGCAAAACAGACCGGTCACTGAATGCAAACTAAGTGCAAAAGCAAATGGAAACTGGGAGCAATTACCAACTGTCAATGGTTGCAGAATTATAGCAACAGCACTTGACTGTAACTTTTTTAGATAATGGATAAAACATCTGCCTCTATATCCACATTTGGATATCTATAGCCGAAAATTACAAGAGTTCTTAGACTGTAACTAATAAAGGATCTCGTCCAACAAGCTCGGAGTAATTCTTACCAATGCATGGGGTTACCACATATCATGAACCGTTATGCATTTTGAGGAGGATTTTGTGCGAAACAACTTATAGAGGAATCCATTCATCCAATGTTGCAGAGCAATGAGAACAAATATAAAGGGAGGGGGCGGTGTTACCTCTGGTGGTGACGCTAGGGCCGGGATGTGGCGGGTGGGAGATCTGCTGCTGGACTCGATTTGTCAGGCGGGGGGTGCTGCGGTGGAGACGGCGGCCGCCGCGAGCCCGGCGCCGGTGGGGGCGAATGGTCCGGCGCCGGCGACGAAAAGCCCCCTGCAGTGGCGGACCCAAGATTTCAGAGCAGGGTATGCCCATTGCAAAAAAATATTTAGACGAACGACATAAAAAGTTCACAAGAGATTACCTCGCTGGCCTGGGCGCCTGGCCGTCGCGCCGAGCGGGACGCCGGGATCTCGCCCAACTGGCGGCGGCCGAACGCGCGGGCCGCGGGGGCGGGGGGCGCCGGGCGGGGCGGCGGATGGCGCACCGGCGCCGCGAGCGCCGAGCAGGCGAGCGGCCGGGTGGAGGGCAGTCTGGCGGCGGCGCGGGCGGGCAACCTGGAGGCGCGGGCGGGCGGCGACGCGGCGGCTGCGGCACGATTCCGCGTCTGTTGGAGCTCGGAAGCTGCTCTACGGCCGGATTAGGGAGTGGGCTCTGGGCTCGCGGGGGGGGGGGGGGGGGGGGATCCCGGGAATGGGAAGGCTAGATGGCGGGACGGGTGGGCTACTTTGGACGCGAATGCGAGCCAGAAAATAGTTGAGAATATCAATTTTAAGACATTAACTATATTATACGTGTATATATATCTCTAAGAACTACTAAATTTTTTCCAAAAATGTTAGATATGCTTAGGAATATCCATGCACAACTGTGGGTCCGCTCATGGGCCCCTGCTTCGTGGATGAGGCAGGAGATGCTGCGGTGGAGACGCCGACTGCCGCGAGCCTGGCGTCGGTGGGGGCGAATAGTCCGGCACTGGCGGGAAAAGCCCCTCCCCTAGTGCTGGATCTGCTTTGTGGATACCGCGTCGAGGACAGAGGGAGGCCGTTGCTGGGGATGATGGCGGCAGACATGGGGCGATAAGGAAGTGCATTGCGATGCGATGCGGGGAAGAGAAAGAGAGAGCAAGAGGAAAGGAGGTCGGGCGTCTGTGCTAGTAGCAATGTCAGTGCTAGTAGCCCAGCCGAACGGCTGCGCTTATCAACCCAGCTGGAAACAACCCAGCCGAACGGGCGTGCCACCGCAATCTCGTCGTGATATGACATCATAACAGGTTACTCGTCGGATATCACTTTATTGCTGGTTCCACCACTTTCTTGCCGCATACTCTATGGTTTTTCACCTATCTATGCTTCTATTCTTGCCCCTCTCCTCTTCGCTTGATTTATCAATTCGTCTCTTCATGTTCGCACTTGTTCATTCGATTCTGTTTTTGCTTCTATTCCGCTATTCTCTGTTCTTGCTGCAATCGTCTCCCTTAAGTTCTTACTTGTCTGCCTGCGAGCTACCATGGCTTCTAGTTAGTCTCTTGACATTCCCTCTACTGTTTATTATAAGCATTACATTTAGAATGGCTAATGTGGATGTTTATTATAAGCATTACATTTGGAATTGCTAATGTGGATGCATAACCCGTTAATCATCTTGAATTTGGGAATTGGCTCAATAAGCAACATTTTAGATCCAGTTGCTGATTCGAGGAGACCACCATACCTAATTGATGGCGAGGCTATGATGTTACATCTTACATGTAGCTTTATTACAGCTAGTGCTGGCACACTACGTAGTCCTATCCCACTCCATACTACCTATTTGATAACAAAGCTATGTAATTACACCTTAGATGTGTTTTTGTTAGAGCACGCGTCCGACCGGTGGAGCCTATGGTCTCTGCCGCATGGTTCAAGATGTCTTGCTTGTGTGTGAATATATGTGTGTTGTGATTGCCTAAAGAGATAAGAGCTGGGGTGCTCGTATACGATGATATCGATGTACAGAGATGCTACCTAGGAGGGTTCCTCGATTGATGAAGCAGTTCGGGCTTCGTATGCAAGAGTTTTCAGTGTTCCATTTCCTGCCAATCCAGGTGACTATAGACTACCTTGTTGCTACGCTTACTCCCACTATAAATTTTAGAGAAGCACTACATGTGTCGGCTTTTGTTATTGATCAGGCTTAGTACACAGCAATGACGTTGTAGAGATTGATACATATGGCATGCAACACATATTAGATCTTATCTATAAGAGCCACGAGGTTAATACCGTGATGCTACACAAGTACTAGAGAGTTGCGTTTGTTGTGCTTGGGAGTTCGGAGGTTAAGACTGTGATCATACACATACTATATATGATTCTTATAAGTGTACATACTTTCATTTTGTAGATTCACATTTTATTGCTAAACGTATGACATTCTGGTACATAATTTTTATCATAAATATTTTTTAACTACTCGCAAATAAACTAACAATTTTAGACACATAGGAGCACATAGTCTCCATATCATTTGCAAGGTGCACGACTTTACGATCTTTATAATCCAACTCTCTCATCACATGGGTCATGACACATCGTCATCATTCCAACTCTCATACTCAAGTGATAAGCCAACTCCTAGACAAGTGATAAGAAAATCGCTATTCAATTGGCTTCTATATAATTTTTTTTAATAATTGATCGTATTGTTGTTGTTCTAATAAAAATATCAAAATTAGTTAGTGCTCGCATATGGTCATATTTAAAACATACACACTATCATTTTTATCACCTAAAAATAGTTAGTGCTTGTCATATAATACCCTTTATGTATAATATCATTTATCTAGAAACATCTTTAGAGTAGCAAGTTTTATATGATTTCTATATTGTCTGGGAAGAGTGATATACCTTCGATTGCAATAACATTCTTAAAGTTTTCTTTACGAGGTAAACATTTACATAGTTGACATTCGGTGGCTACGTTAACTTAATATTTCAAAAAGTAAATTTTAAATATTTTCTATCAAATGTGAACAACCTAATCCTAAATTATGGTAATTATTATCCTAATCAAAATCCAAGCCCCGTAGGTAAGAAGAAATTCATAATGGGTAGCTGGACAAACCTAATTTTGTTTTACTCTCAAGGCGATCAAACCACAATATCGTAATAGGCATTTCCCGTGTCAATTGTTGTTGACTTTAGTTGAATCCCGAACTCGGTCAAGGCTAGCCACATCGACACGAACCAGCACGCAGTTGAACCCCACATGTCAACATGCTCTTATCCTAGACCGCTCAAAGAACAAGAAGGAAGGATGAGACCTCAAGAGGCCAAATCCACCCAAATATCTGCATCCATGCTAAAGCCCGCACTGAAAATTGACACTGAAGCTTCACCATGGTGGGCGGTGGCTACTGGTTACCACTATTCTTCACCATAGTTTGGAGCAAGGGTGCTTCCTCCCCAAGCGTCATCCAAGCCACCTTGGATGGAGGCACGAGCAGGCAAGGTTCTTCGTCATCCCCCCTTACACCAATTTGGTGGATGTGCAGGATTGCTGTGAGCTTCCCGCTACTACAAATTTCATCATCTAAGACGCCCTATCACCGCCGGTTTTAGGTAAACCGGCAGTGATATAGTATCACCACCGGTTTTTAAGTAAATACGGCAATAACACTTAAAATCGGCGAAGATGCGCCGCCGGTTTTTAACACCAGCCGGCGGTGAAATGGAGCACGAACCCGAAAATTTTCTTCAATCCACCTAACTTGCGAGATCTCACACGTCCGCCCTCATCCCTCCCCCAATCCTTGCCCCCCGGCCTCCTCTCTCCCATGGATGCAGTAGCCTAATTTTACTTGGTACGAAATTAAGGAAGAGAAGGGTAACGGTAGGTATATACCTCGATAAGTCCAGGTTGGATGAAACACGGTGGGAAGCCTAAATTGAGAGGTGGGACAGGGTTGCACAGCCCGATCCGCGTCTCGACCTCAGCTTGCTTCCGGAGCGCGGCCGTGACCTTGGCAGCGGTCCTGAAGACGACCACCACGATGTGTAAGATTCTGCAGATGACCGCCTCGATGTTCCCGAACACTACTAGAAATATGAGCATTCATCCTTCACGTTAGTACTGAACTTAGTACACGAAAAGTCGTCCGGTACTAACGCGTGAAATTAGTACCGGGTAGAAATTTTCGATCCTTGGAGGCTTTTTAGTACCGGACAATAACACCGACCGATACTAATACCATTGTCCGATAGTAAAAGACCTGGACCATTTAGTACCGGGCAATAACACCAGTACCCCGTGAAGTACCATTTAGTACCGATCAATAACACCAACCGGTATTAAATAGTGACATTTAGTACCGGACGGTGTTATCAACCGGTACTAAAGGCCTCTCCACGGTTTACTTCGAAAGGAAAGCATATCTAACTCAATCACATGTGCTGTGTAGGTGAGATCGTAAGGAAGGTTTGCGCGAGGCTTGAGGTCGTGAGTTCGAATCCCACAGACCGTGCACGTGCATATTATGCGTGAAATTCATGTAACCTGTGAAATTCGTGCGGGAACCTCCGGGAACGAGCGATACCGATCAAGCGCCTTGTACTAAAACGGTCAGTTACTAAATGATATATTTAGTACCAGACATTTTAGTTGGATATTTAGTACCAAACAAACGATATTGAAAAGGGGTTACCGGAAGGCCACGGGATCGGCAAAGAGGGCGTCGGTTTGGTCGTGCACCCGCATCGGACGCGACAACCGTCTCGGAGACGACGGACTCCGATCCGGAGGAGAACGCACTCCTGCCGCTTGGCCGATGAGCACAAACAGATGCACGCGAACGAATGCAGCACGCTCGCCATGTGTTTCTCCTTTCCGAACACGCGATGCGCTAGGAGCAGCAGGTGACACGATCGCGGGAACCGAGGCGAGAGCAGGCCCCAAGTTTTTAGGACAGGGCCGAGGTGGGGGCAGCGGGCAGAGACCGCCAGCCGGCTGTTGAATTGACCGCCGTCCTTGCTGATCACTCGCATAGGATGCTATGGTTCGTTGGATACTTTCGGCCCTGACAGGGGTCCGGGCCTGACGGACCAACGTAAAAAGGCTGAAGCCTTAAGAGAAAAGCGCAGAGGACACAGTTCAGACTTCAGACTTCAGACTATTCACCCCAAAAGGGCCAACGCAACGCACGCACCGAGCGCACATGCACCCCAGTGTGTGGGACGGGAATAGGATACCGTCCTGCGCTGCGGTCCTCCCCTATCCAAAGAAAGCCGCTTTGCAATCGCATCAGTGACGGCACCTGGCTTTTCGCCAAGCTGACAGCTGACGCTAACGCTACTTCCGTTCGACGTGCCTTGCCCCGTTCCTGCTGCAGCTCGTTTGCGGCTTTTTCCTGAGAAATTTTTGAACAGCGAGATCAACAACAAATGGATCCCGCCACTGACAGTGATGGTAACTTGATCATTTTGCGTTCACAAGATATGGAGCAGTTCGTTAAGCAATGGTCAGTCACTCACAGTAGTGCTCTGGAGCCACTGCATCCTGGCACTGACAGTGACGGTGGCCGGAGTTTCGGGATTAGCCGTTGCGGCCCCTTTTGAAAATGAGCTGCTTGGAACCGAGCGAATGGCCGGGGCGTCGTGATCACCCCCGCATACCGTGCACAAACGATGACTTTCACTAACCACTTACCACTAGTTAGGTTACCCGACTCCAAATGCTCGGTTTTCAAACTCCCAAATCCTCTTTTCAGCCGTTCAAATTACCGGCCGTGTTTTTCAAACCATGGCGTAGAAGTTGCTGGGACAGCCGGACCGGATGGATACGGCAGTTCAGCAGTTGAGAGGCATCTCACGCCAACGTGTCACTTTTAATGTTTTTAAATTCTATTCCTAGTAGCTACAGAGTATACTTGTACGGGTGTACCTACCGGGACGCAGTGTCCTGTGACGTAGAGGATCCCCATCGTACCTAGTTTCTGTCTGGCTACTCGCCCATCTGTCAGACTTCAGAGTACTCGACGAAACCAATAAACTAATCTGCCGCCTGATTCAAGTGATTTGACTAATTGACTGAGCAACCGGCACCCTCTGCTGTAGTGTGCCAGTGCCGGACTTTTCTCTTCGGGCCAAATTTGGTATACTTGGTTGGATTAGCCGCATACTTAGCCGCCGTACACTGTAAAACTGCACTGTCACAGAGTAAACTGAAGCCTGAAGGTGAATGCTACTAGCACTTGATTAAATGGAAATGCAAACAAAAGGCTGAAACTCAAATTTCAAAATTTGAAAGAAGGCGGCTACGGTACCCTTTTCGGTGCACGAAGATGAATCATTCTCACAAGAGTCGTATGCTTGGGGTATAGCCTCTCAGTACCCTTCAAACAGTAGATAAAACGTAGGAGGAGCGTGGCACCATAAAACGAGTCACACATGAACTCTCCTCTCTCACCTACGGCATGAAGCAACTCATGTGAACCCAATTCATCGAGTGAATGAAAGATAAAGAGGAAACATGAGAAATATGGGTGTACGGAAAACTCTGTTATGTCAATAATTTTTAAAAGTAGGATCCCATGCAGTATTACACGTGTTGCATATTTGTAGTAACGTTTGTTAACACGTAAGTTCCGCTAAAAAAAGTATTGTTTGAAGTAGAATAAGGAAATTTATGGTACGGACGGACGATGATTCGTGCATTAATAACGTACAATAACTACAGTTTGACACGTGGGTTCCACTAAAAAGTTATTCTTATATATTTATGTGTAGGATAAGGATATATATATGCGGCAATGCATTGAATCTGCGTCCATATGGTTACGGTCGGAATGAAAATGGTAACCGTTACCACCTCTAGTTGCGTAAACATGATGCTCGTAGCATGTTTTCTTCTTCTTCCTTTTTTTCTTGTTTGAATACTAAAACAACTGTCCTTGCAAGACTGTTTATAGAGAGGTCAGAATCTAAACCTCTACAATAACCACCAATTTGAAATAAGCTCCAAATCTCCTAGAGCAAAACTTTTTCTCATCGTACTTTGATGCACGTGTTCCAGCGACGAGGCATAAGTGTCAGTCTCGCACCACTCGGCAGCCGTCCAACTCCAAAGTCCAAAGGCCAGGCAGTCCGTTCCGTTCCGTTCTACCGTGGGAGCAGTTGCATCATTTTTTTTTTCCTTTCAAAACACACTACTAGTTGCATCAGTTGACAGTTCCCAACAGGACTTTCCCTTTCACGCACGCCACCGCCCACCTTTAAAAACCCCACCCCACTGCAAAAAAATTCCCCTCACCCATCCACGCCCGTCGTCAGCCCAGCCGTCACCCTCCTTCTCTTCCGCTTCTTCTCCTCCCTTGGCTGCTTCCTCCGGACCCCAAGTTCAAAAATTCCTCCATTGGCGCCCAAACCCCAAACCCTAGCCGGCCACCAGACCGCGCCGCTCCGGCCGGCGGGTCTCGCCGGTCGCCGTCGCACGTCGCCGGGGGCCCTCGGGCGGAACATGCGGGATCTCGAGCCATGGCGACCGGGCCCGATCTGAGCTCCTCCTCCGGCGCCGCCGCGGCGGCCGTGCCGGACGCCGCACCGGGGGCCGCCGCCAAGAAGGACCGCCACATCGTCAGTTGGAGCGCCGAGGTGTGTCTGTGAGAGCGCTCCTGTTCGTCCGTACGCGTGTTTGTGTGCTTCGCAATTCGCAGAATTTTGTGCGCGTGCCTTTCCTCTCCTCAATTTTGGTGCCTCGGGTTCGGGGTTGGACCCATGTACGAAGTAATTATTGGGCTTCTTTTTATTCGAGGGAATAAGGTGGCTTTTAGTAATTCGTACAGAACGGGATTTTGCTCTTTGGTTACTGGATTCCGTACCTAATGTTGACTGTTGAAGGAATTTTCCGTCTCCCTGGCCACCAGTAGGTTTCCTTCAGTGTGATTCCTACTGAACTTTCTATTGCCTGGTGATTTTTTTTTGGAATTTTAAGCATTTGTTCTCTTCCGGTGCTTTTTATGCTATCATGGAGTGGGTTTGTGATTTCTCTTCTGGGATTGAATTCATTCTGATGCTTGCAACTTTTTTTCCTGTAGGAGGATAGCGTGCTTCGTGCTCAAATCGCGCTTCATGGCACCGATAAGTATGCATTCTTTGCTCAACTCATCGCATCGTAGCTGCCTCGTTGTTTTCCTCATTGGGTTTTTCTTTTATTTGGGTAGCTGGACAATTATAGCGGCGCAATTCAAGGACAAGACGGCCAGACAGTGCAGGAGAAGGTGCACACCTTTTTGTTCTGATGGAGGAGTAAACATTGGTTAGAATTATCAGGTTCCTAACATAGTTTGCATGTTTTTTATTCCATTTTTGCTTGGTTGTTGCTGCAGATGGTACAATTATTTGAACTCAGAGTGCAAGAAAGGCGGGTGGTCCCGAGAAGAGGACATGCTATTATGTGAGGTGAGATCTTGATGTTTTAATAGCAGCGGCTTAATTGCTACATCTGGCAGTGAATTTACTTGAGTCTAGAAATTGCCTTGCTTATGATTTTACATAGAATTTAGATGCTAGCCTTACCTGTCGGTTACTTCATTAGCGACTTTCTACTGTTGAAATAGAAATATGACCGTGAAATTTAGCATTTTTGCTGATTGGAGCCTATATCTGTAGCATGATTTTAAGTTATCAATGTGTTTGTATTGTGTCTTACCAAGACACATGGCTGACATGCTGTTTAATAGATTATGTAATATTATATCATGACTGTGTAGTATCATCTCCAATCATTTAGTTTTTTCTACTTATATTATGATAAATTTGCTTTGGTGGCATGTGGAAATTAGAAACCTCCTGTACACACTGTTTTGCCATTGTCTTTGTAACTGTTTGTTCTTGCTATCGAACGGTGTATTCTTATCTGCTGGTTACTGTTATACAGGCTCAAAAACTTCTTGGCAACAGGTGGACCGAAATTGCTAAGGTTGTATCAGGAAGGTGGGTTTTCCTTACTAAATTACCTTTTCTTGCAAGGTGAAAACAAAGATAAACAATCATACATGTGAACTGATACATGTTTTCTGTTTTTACCTACAACAGAACTGATAATGCAGTGAAGAATAGGTTTTCTACTTTATGCAAAAGGAGGGCCAAGGATGACGAGCCATTCCAAGAAAATGGCACACCATGTTCCAACACAAATGCGAAGAGGGTTCTCACACAAACAGGGTGTGTGACGCCTGGTGCAGCGAGCTCCTCAGCACCCATGAAGCAGATGAGGTATAAAAAATACCAGCAGAACTTGTTGTTATGTATAATGGCTGCATGTTTTTACACTTTTTTATTTGATTTTGGTACTAGGTCTTGCAGTTCTGATTTGAAGGAGAACATTGTACCAAATATGAGATTATTTGGACAGGAAAAGGGCACACATCAAGATGCCCGGCAACCTCTTGCTACCTTATCTTCAAATAATCAACAAAATGTGAATACAGTGAAATCCCACAATCTTGTTACCACAACCACAAAACCATTACTTGGTCCAGAACAACATTGTAAGTCTATCATCCTTGATTCTGAACATTTGGTTTTGCTTGTATGTCCTGTGTCAGTGATTGAATCACTTCTGCGCGAATAATTTCAGGTGTGAAGCAGGAGGGTAATTTCATGAACAAGGATGATCCAAAAGTTGCTATTTTATTGCAGCAAGCTGATTTGCTTTGCTCCCTTGCAACAAAAATTAAAACTGATGATACAAGCCAAAGCATGGATGAAGCATGGCAGGTATGGGGGGCTACACCAACTTGCTATTGTGAAGTTCTCGGATTAATGTTTTTAGCACTTTATTGTTAATTAACTGTTCAATACCTGGCTTTTTCAGCAACTGCAACATCATTTAGTGAAAAAAGACGACAATGGAATGTCAGAAAATAGTGAGTCTGGAATAGC
Source organism: Setaria italica (assembly GCF_000263155.2). Classification (NCBI taxonomy): domain Eukaryota; kingdom Viridiplantae; phylum Streptophyta; class Magnoliopsida; order Poales; family Poaceae; genus Setaria; species Setaria italica. The sequence goes on along the minus strand of NC_028451.1, from coordinate 46,294,981 downwards.
TTCACTCTTAGAGGAGCTTGATGATTTAATTGTAGATCCCTATGAGAGTAAGGAGGAAGATGAACAGAAGATAAGGTAAATTTGAATAAAGGCTCATCTTTTTCTCAAATATATTGCTTCAGTTGTTGACCCATCATTATTCCAATGCACAGGGAGCAGAATGGACAAAGACAAACCGATGTGGAGAATGAGCACTGTACCGGTCCTTCACAAGCTAGCATGGAAGTAACATCAAATATGGTCCCTGATGAAATGATGGAAGATCACACAGTAGATAACTGCAAAGAAGTTAGTAATCTTTGTAGAAACATGCTTTCTCGAAGTATGGAAGCTTGCCCAGGTAACCTACACTATCGATCATAACTCAATTAGCTTTTGTTGCATTATCAAGAACGGATTATCTGAAATTCTCGAGGCTAAAACAGATGCAAAAATACCAGCCTCTGAAAATTTGAGCGAGGTTGCCGAAGATAGCAGGCTTCAACGAGTGGAATCTACATCTCCTGGTCTAACAGATTTTGATGATTTTATCATAGACCCGTATGAGAATACAGAGGAAGATGAACAGAACATAAGGTAAATGATGGGCAATTTCTCATCTTTTTGGTCAAATAGTTCAGATGCTTATGTATCATCATTCCAATGAACAGGGAACAGAATGGGCAGATTGATGCGCACAATAACCAGTCTTATGGTCATTCACAAGCTACAATGGAACTAACACCAGGCATGGCCCCTGATGAATTGATGGAAGCTTGCCCAGCAGATAGTTGCAAAGAAGATAACAGTCTTTGCAGAAATGTGCTTTCTGGAAGTATGGAACCTTGCCCAGGTAACCTACTCTGTCCATCATAACTTAGGCAGATTCTGTTTCATCTACATCATTGAAAATCTTGAGTCTAAAATAGGTGAAGAAAAAGCAGCATCTACAAATTCGAGCGAGGTTGCCGAAGAAAGCAGACTTCAATGCATAGAATCTACCTCTCCTGTTCTAGCAAATTTTCAAACTAAGGAATGTGGAGAAACACCAGCACCAGAGAAGCCTAACGAGGTTGTTGAAGATAGCAGACTCCAATGTGTTGAATTTACCTCCCCTTCTCACACAGTTCTCCGAGCTAAAGCAGGTGCAGAAACATTTGCATCCCCAAGAATTCCTGTGGTTGCGAAAGATAGTAAGCTTCCATCTATGGAATTCACTTCCCCTGCTCACACAGTTCTCCGAACTAAAGCTGGTGCAGAAACATTTGCATCCCCAAGAAGTACTGTGGTTGCGAAAGATAGTAAGCTTCCATCTATGGAATTCACTTCCCCTGCTCATACAGTTGCAACATTCCAACCGTACGCCGACTACGCTGATGACATGCCTACTCCAAAATTCACTGCTAGTGTAAGCTTTTGCTTGCTATGACCTGTGCTTGAGATTCATATTTGGGAAGATTATCATAGATGAAGTATAAATAACAAATACGTTGCAAAAGCTGCTCACATTTATATTTCTCAATCTTTTCAGGAGAGGAATTTTCTGCTGTCTGTGATAGAGCTGACCTCACCAGGCTCAAGGCCAGAAACTTCTCAGCAGCCATCTTGCAAAAGGGCTCTTCTCAATAGCCTTTGAAATGAAGCTTCTCCTGTTTTCAGGGCCAAAGGGCCAGGAATACAAAGCCTGCTATGCTCCACAACATACAAAAATTGGCTGTCTTATACTCCTATTTTGCATGAAGTGTGCCTACCTCAAGGGTCTCATAGTTTGCTTTGTTTGATGTGTATATAATGATGCATTGGTGTGGTTGCATTAGCATACAGGAATTAAAAGGGTGGTGGTGGTGTAAGTGGTTACAGCTTGTATTCAAAATATAGAATAAGTAATATTCTTTGTGTAATTAACTCTTAGTTCCTCCTGTTGCGAGGTATATCAGATTGGTGTGTAGTGTGATGTAATGGGTTTCTTTTGTTGGGCTTGTTAGATTGAACCTGAATACAGTGTATGATTCCTGTGGTTGGGTACTTGTATTCTGTTGTCCATTTTTAGAATGGAATACATCCTGTATTTCCCAGGCCTCCAGATATGTGCATCTTGTCCTGTGCTTTGTCAACAAAGACTACATCATGCAATCTGCCAAACTGACTGACATAGTAAAAGTTGCAATCTGCCAAACTGACCTCCATAGTGAAAATCCTGGTATCTTCTTGAAGGGAAATTTCTTTAGAGCGGCTCTTGAATGGGAAAATCACAAGATGAACTGCAAAAAGCCAAAAACGAGGAATGATTCCGGTCATATATCCCTACGATTTGGAGTGCTATGCCCCTAGCCCATGTAACCTAAGTGCAGGCCCATTACCTGCCAAGCCCAATTAAACGGAATCCTAGGAGGAGAGGAACAGAGGCACGTGTACTTGACCTGGCCCGCCTCCCTTTCCTTTGTATCCTCCTCACTTCGTCTTCACTTCCCGCCCGGCCGAAGCGAACTAGCAGCCGCCACCAATGGCTGCTTGACCTTGCGGGCGAGAGCAGGGGAAAGCACTGAGGGAGGCTTCTAGAAGCTTCCGACAATGCAAGGTGAGCATCAGTCTCATATCACCGTCTCAATCTCTCTCATCGTTTGAAGTTTGGACTTTTTCTGTGCTTTTTTTTATTTGTTTATTTATATGCTAAATCTTCAAGAGCTAGTCCAATCAATGCGCTCTTACCGAGGTTTTCTCGGGGGGAAAAGTTATCCCCATTCGAATTTTTGGTGTCTGAGAGATCCAGATTGCTCTGGCATTTGATCTGTTCCTGATTCTTTTTCCCGACTCGTTTGATTTTTTTTTTCCATTTTAGATCTTGATCTGCCTGTTCGTGCGGTAGGTTTTGGACATGACGAACTGCTAGTTCGTGCCCCATTGTGTTCTGTGATCCGGCTGGCAGCGGTTTCGTCATTCGTTTCTCCAAACTGTTTTTTTTTCAAAATTTAAGAATTTTATTTGATTTCCCCAATCCCCCAAACCACGCAAAACCAATTCGCTCTTGCTAACGCACGCCGCGGATTCATCGTGACTCCGCAACCGCCGCCTCGTTGGCCGCGTGCGCCTTCTCGAGACGAAAAGGTGTAGATTTTTTCGATCCAGAGTGCCCCCAAGAGGAGCCCTAATAACCGGTTCAAATTTCGAATCCCCTATCCGTGAATTCCTCACTTTCCCAAATCTCGCCCCCGCAGGGCGTTAACCCTCGATCCACTGCGCAGGTCTTCCGGGTGAGAGCTACGGGCTCGCCGCGATGGACTTCGATTACGTGCCCGCGACCCCCGGCAGCAGGTGGGCGGGCGAGTCGGCGGCGCGGCGGCGGCAGCGCCGCCTCTCTTCACCGTCGCTGAGGACCTACCTCACGCCGGCCTTCGACGCCGTCGCCGCTGGGGATGGCGGCGTGTCCGGGTACTCCTCCTCGTCCTCGGGCGGGCTGGACCTCGGGTTCGACGCCTCGCTCCTCCGCTACCGCCGCGCCTGCTTCGCGGCGTCCGCGGACCTCGACAGCCGCGTCCTCCTCTACTCTCCGCAGTCGGCGCCGCCGCCGCCGCCGCCGCAGATGAGGACGGCGTACCCGGCGGCGGATGATGGGGTTTGGGCGGCTGGTGGTGGCCGCTACGGCTCCAAGCGTGAGGTAATTGTGCTGCTCTCCAGATCTAGTTTCACTGACATGTCGGGTCCGGTTTGTCATAGTTAGAGATGCCTAGCTGATGGGGTCATCAAGTACTAATGGCTTCTGATTTGCTGTGATGGTTGGACCGCTAGTTTAGTTAATGCCATGGATGCATGATTCAATGCTTTCTGCTTTTGATCTCAAACAATATGAAAGTCTGCTGGACAGTGTTGTGGAATTGCCTAATCTGTTTTTAGGGAAAACTCATGTTTGCGGGAAAACTAAATGCAAATAGGCATTATGTAGGCCTTGTTGTACTAAGGATTGCTGATTGTGATTTAATGCAACAAACCGATTAATTCATGCCATCATATTTATGTATCAATAGTGATCTGTGATTCTATTCTCCGTGTATGTTACTCTACATGTAGCCCACATTTTTACTTGGCATCGGTGCACATATGTTTCCAATGCAAAATGTTATACTAAATCTGCTTGTCATTAAGTTCTTATCTTTTAGGCCTTTTAGGTTTGTATAAGTTCTTCCTTCGGTTCATCTTATTTCTAGATCCCTAGAACTGGTAATGCTTTCGTCTTAGGCGCTAACTAGTTCATTACGGTTTACTTTTAGCGATAGCTACAGATTATAGAGATGCATCACTGTAAAAATGAAATCCTGTACTAATGTCTGCACTCTTTGGAAAGCTTTGACTTTGTTCTAGTTTTTTAGCTTCAGTGCTTAATTGCTTGTCATTCTTCCTGGAATGAAAAATATCATGCTGTTGTCTCTTATAAATCTTGATGAGGTTCATCAGTGTTTTGGATGAGGTTCTTGCTAGCCTGATGAGAGAAAAAAATCCTGATGTTACACATACACATGACTGGTAGAATAGACATTGCACTGCAATGTTCTTATTGAAATATGGAAATATTCAAAGTTCTCTAGTTTCAGCACTAGTTCTTTTCTCATTTCCTTCTTGAACTGCAGACGTTTCTCGGTTTTTGTGGCAAGACTACCAGTTCTTAGTTCACCACTGTTTACTGATAGAGATAACTACAGATCTAGAGATGCATCACTGTGGAATTGGATTTTTATTGTAATGTCTGTGCTCGTAAAGTTAGGTTTGGATTGTTCTTGTTATTTATGTTCAGCGCATAATTGCTTGTCATTCTTGCTGTAAGGGGAAAAAATCTTGTTGTTTCTCTCTTGTAAAAGTACTAGATTTGGATGAGGTTCCAATCCATTACTAGTTGTTCTTGCCAACCAGATAAAAATGTGTAATGTTTTAAGCTTCAGTACATTTTTTTTGTGTTCTCATTTCCTTCCACTCATTGTTGGTAGATAAACTGTAGACATTTGTTGTGGCGTATTATTAGATATTCAGGTCTTTTGATGCAGTGCAGAATAAAGCTATTTCTTTTGCAACATTAGATGTAGCTAAGCCTCCATATAACAAACCTCATGCAGGGTAGCTTGTTTATCCAGCATCACTGTGAATCAATAGAACCACAGGCAAAAATGTGTGAACTAACACCATTCTTTTAATCCAATTCTCTTGCTGTGTTTTACGCTGACAGATGGAGCTGCCTCATGTTGCACAGGCTGGCAGGCTTGCTGCTGCGCCAGGTTTCCAGGAATTCGACGACGGCATTCCTTTCATTTCTCCGCATCAGGCAACTGCTGATCATCCTACTGCAGCAGCTCGAGGCCCCTCCAACTCCATCAAGCTGCCTGCCGACCTCCGATCACCAGAAGATGGTGTCATCCCGGCAACCAACGCAGAGTTTTCGACGCCGAAACCTGAAGCCCAGGCGTCAGCTGAACCTGCAGAGCCAACTGAGGAGGAAGTAGCTGAAGCTCTCTACAGTCACCACCGTGGTCACCGCAGGCTGCCCATTTTCAGGGACATCTGCCCTGAATGAGCACAAGGCCATCATCCTCGATATGGAAAGTGAATGGAGTCTCTTGGCCGTGTATATTCTGTGTACCTCTCTTGTGTTCATAGGCCTGAGTATGTAGCAGTAATTTGTCTGCAGTCTGGATGGTTATTTCTAGTTTTTCCTTAGGGGAGAATCTCTCTTCTCTTTGAGCGAGGAAATTTAAATTATGCTATACTTGAGTAGGTCGGCAATTGACCCGTTTTGCTTGTCGTTGCTTGGAGGTGAATCCTGGTATGAATTGGTAGATGAGTCTGCAGCCATTTTCCTCTCGTTGATCGGCTGATGTAAACTTTGTGCCTTGCAAACTTGGTATCTCAGCTCCAGGAAGTATTCCATGGTACAGTGGCAATTTCCTTCATGACATTTCGTCTGCTTTTCTGCGTCTTGTATGCGAAACCAATGACTGGCTGGCTGAATTTTCATCCGCATTTCTGCATCCTATACGCCTACCGGATGACTGGCTGGCTGAATTTTCGTCTGCATATTTCTGCATCCTGGCCAACCAGATGACTGGCTGACTGAATTTGCAAGCATCGTTCTACATCGCAGCAGGTTAACATCTCATACCGACATGGCGACATGGTACAGGGAAAAGATTACACGTCGCAAAGCTTGCAAGACGTCGTACAGTGTACGTTCTTGACACATTTACACGCTACAGAGTACATGGTCAGTACAGAACCCAAAGCTTTCTGAAGGAAGAAACAAAAAAGTTTTGTTCAGAGGTCTCCATCACGGCGGCGCGCTGACGGCGAGGGGGAGAGCGAGACCTTCCTCTTGACCTTCTCCGTGGTCCTCTCCAGGGCCTCCTCGGTTGCCCTGGCCGCCGACTCCGCCGAGTGCCTCACCGTCTCCTTGCCCATCTCCAGGCTTTCCTTGGCCGCCATCTTCACCGACGCCGGGCTCCGCAGCACGTCGTACCTTCGCCACAGAAAACGCCATGAGAAGAATAGGCCTACATCTCGCAATCTAAAGGTAAAAGAAGCAGCAGCAAAACCTACCGCGGCTCGGCCGGGCGGAGCTTGAAGCACGCCAGCTTCGCCCAGGCGCGGAGCGCGTCGAGCCAGCGCTCGTGGCCGGCGATGCCGATCGCCAGCTCCACCGGCTCACGAGGCGCGCCCTTCCCCTCCCCGCCACCGCCGCCGCCCGGCGCCCCCGGCGGCGACAGCAGGAACAGGAGTGCCGACGCCACGACGAGGAGGACGACGACGGCTACGATGGTGGCGGCCATGCAGCTCGCCGCGGGCCGCGCGGCGTCGTCCGCATCGTCGGCGGCGCCGTCTCTCGCCGCGCGCCTGTTCTTGCCGCCGCGCATTGTTGCGGACTCGATCGCAGCTGGTGGTGATTGGGGGGAGAACGCTGGATGTCCGTCCGGCGCCCCCCCATGGGATTTGCCGGGAGCTTTCTTCGTGCGGGCGGACACGTCCGGCGACACGTGTTGGGCCGAGGCGCCCCCGCCGCTGGAGCGAGCGTACGTGTCACGCCACGTAGGCTGCTGCTTGGTTAAAGAAAAAAGAGCCGACCAACCAACCGATGGCCAACACACAATGTAGCCCTTGTGTTAGCCCGTGTTTCTTCTTCAATCTCTCGATTTCCTCGTATGCTTACACGCATGCAGCTAACATACTGTAAAATGTTTCAGTGTTCACGAGACATGGCAGAGAAGAGTTGATCGCACGCTACAGATGGCGTACATCGCCGGACTAGGCCGAGTACGTGCAGGACGCACGCTGAAGGCAACAGGCTCCACGCAGATGGTTTCAGCCAAGATCGCCGGTCGCGAAGCGCAATCGGACCACGAGACCTGACCTACCTGGCCACGATCTGCTTCTCTCGCAAGTACACGGACACGGTGAAACCAACGCACGGACGGCCGTCACCTGGAGGTCTCGACCGATCGCTGGGTTGATCGCGAGCGGGCAATTCGTTCACCAAACGTGTTGACTCCTGGCCTCCTGCTGTTTGGACATTTGACAGGGAATCGTCGTCCCATCGTTCCGACAGGCTTCGGCGACGATTCCATGTCTCTGCTCTATTGGACGCTAATCACAAAGCTGACCCGGTTTTTGTAAAAATGATAGTAGGCTAGCTTGGATATATCTAAAAGGACAAGGGTGGAAGGTGTGTGCTCGTAGTGCCGTGCCGGCCGGAGATTGGAATACTGAATTATCAGTGCGATTGATTAGGCCTACCAGCCACCATCTAGAATGCTGAGCATTTTTTTTTAGAATTCCAGGGCATGAACGCCCCCGTCCGTATGCATTGCAACAGGACTCAAGGTCAGAGTTCTCAGCACATTACAGATACAGGACGCTCCCAAATTGTTTCGGCAAAGGTTCTACAGATACAAAAACTTCTGTAACAGACGAGCAGCAGCTCGGAGCTCTCGTTGCTCCATCAGGGCAGAAGCCATGCAGACCCCCCCAAAGACGGTGTCAGCTTCTTCCTGTTGCTTTTTATAGTCCAAGTAATGGAAATCTTGGTTTATAGTCCATCGTTTTCCGGAGTTTATCTTTTTCTTGGTTCTAATTTTAAGAGTCCTTCTATCAGATAAACTCGAATCAAAAGTTGATGCCTTAGTGTAGGCAAAGGAAAATCCATGCAACCAACGCAGACAGCAGTACGGCACCTCCGGCGATCCGAATCCAACCGGACAGGAAACCCGGCTCCCACACCAGCCGACCGTTAGTTCCAAACCCACAACCCTCCCTCCCCGGCATAAATGGCTCGCGCCGGCCCAAGAAAAGAAAAGCACCCCAACACAACACACTACGACACTGCAAAGTGCAAACGCCAAACGCCTCGCGCGCACGCATCTCTCTTGCCTCTTCCCGGCGCCGGCACAGCTCGGCGCGCGCGGCGGAAGAAGGAACCCCCGCCACGGCCATGCCGCACCACCGGCATCATCAGGGCGGCGCGGCGGCCGCGGACGAGGAGGCCCCGTCGCCGCGGCCCTCGGCCGCCGGCTGCTACGCGTTCCTCACCCGCTCCCACCACCGCGCGTCGGGGGGCTACCGCCGCCTCGACTCCGCGCTGGCGCTCGAGGGCGCTGCAGCCGCGGTGAGGGTGGAGGTCGGGACGACGAGGGAGCGGGCGAAGAGCGTGTTCCACGTCGACCCCGCCGTGCTGGAGGCCGGGCCGGTGCGCCGGCTGCTGGCGGCCGCGGGGAGGCGGGCGCCCGGCGGCGGGGTCGCGGTGGCCGTGGACGCACTGCTGTTCGAGCACCTGCTGTGGCTGGCGACCAAGGCCAGCGCCAGCGGCAAAGAGGGGGTGGGCGGTGAAGATGACTCCGCGGCCGCTGATGACCTGTCGGAGATCGTGGAGTTCTACTCGCAGGACGACGACGACGATGGCAACGGCGGCTTCTGAATTCCAATGCTTAAGCTAATAATTTCTCCGGATCCGCGTCGTTTAGCTTGATCATGTGCATATCACAATCTATATACAGTATGGAGTATATGGTAGTGTAAGATGGCAGTAGCAGTAGTAATAAGGGGAATAATTTATGAACTATAGAACTCTGCTTCAAGTGAAATATTGTTACTACTGCTACATTAAACACAGATTACTAGTAGCTTTAAACTCAGATTAACACTCGTTTCTTCATTTAAGATTTTTGGGAGTTTTTCTTTGTCAGCTTACTGAGCTCTAGGCCTAGCCCTTAATTAGTGGACTGTACACTCTCCTCTGCTTATGAAATTGGCAGAGTCTCGTGGCGGTTGGTTAAAAAGAAAAAGAAAACGAGCTTAGGGCATATCCTATCAGTGATTCCGTCAAGTCTCGTCGTGCAAATGAAGAAGCTGCTGCGCTGGCGCTGTCTGGACTCGTAAAAGCGTGGTTGCTTCAAAGCTTCCACTGATCCAGGCGACGATGATGAACTGATGATGATGTGCGTTTGTTTACTGTGAGATGGAAGCGGATAAGCACGGCATCTGCACGATATGGATTCCTTCCCGGGAACAGCTCGCCGGTGAGCCGTCCGGTGACAGCGACACCAGACGTGCCAACAACCCGCCGCGCGGGGACATGCAAGGCCACGGCGCACGAGCCACCCACGGGGATCACTACTGTTCATTCAACTCGATCGATCTCCTCCAGTTTGGCAGACCATCCGTGTTTATGCATGGAAGAGCTTCATTAATTCGACACCTGCCTCCATCTTTTTGAACTAACGCGTTTTCACAAGCGAATGGCAACAGTCGCCGTCCTTGTAAAATCGCAACAGGCCAACAGTAACACTTGCATCGTAGCCACAGCTCGATCCGCCAGCGGGGCAATGGGCAGCAGGCCGGTACGGTGCCGGCCGAGCAAGGCCAGGAGCGCCACGAAACACCCACGGCACCGCGCACCGTTGGCGATTTCGAGCACCTCTAGTCGAGTGGCTTCCTCCGATCCCCGCACCGCGCGGCTAGTCCTCCGAAAACAACATCATCTAGGCTAGGCACTAGTAGCCCACGGCGGATCCTCGGTTGGTTCGGCCCCGGCGCACGCAAACACCTAGGAAAACCAAGTCGCGCGGCTGCGCACCGAACCCAACAAAAAACCCCGCCGCGCGACGGCATTTTCCACCACCAGCCGGCTCGATCCATTCGCGACAACGGGCTGCCTCGTGGGTGCTTGCTGCTGCTTGCCCACCGAACTGAACGAACGGCAGGTGAGACTTGCACGGCCCAGTCTCCGATCCACGAAGCCAAGTTTTCCCATCATGCAAAGAGCACTCGACATCTCCCTTTCAGGATTTCCCAGCATTCGAAGAGCAGTCGCTCATCTCCTATTCAGGTTCTCCCATTCAGGTTCTAGTGTTGATGGCAATGGGTCCCTAAGGTACAAGAGAAATTAGGCTGCAATCATTCTCAGTTGGAAGCATGCCAAACAATACCCATTGCGAAAATTGTTTGCCGAATGAGGGATAATGTAGCATCTTGCAAGCCTAAACAAGCCGGCGTGATTTCAGGCAGCCTACAAACCATCAGGAGGCGAGAAAAGGAGGGGAGGATATATGAGTACAGAAGTCAGACCCGTCATGCCCAGAGATTAAATTACACGAATAATTGGGTACATACAGAAGTGTGATTTTTCAAATACACTATCTGCACATCAATGTAATAGAAGCTCTGCACAAAAAGAAAAATAAAAGGGAACCATGACAGCTAAAACCATGCATACAAACCACACAGTGTCACACGCATTCCCAGCTTTGAACTTTGAAGTGGACCCTCCAACTAGAAGAACTGCAGGCGAATAACATGTGATGCAAGCTTCAGTCTCTTCCCATTACCCAAGCAACATATGGATTGGACCAAGATGCCGAAAGAAGCGCTGGTACTGTTTGCCGTTTCATCATCTTAGAAGTTAGATGGGGCCCCTGTGAGCTTCTAATAATCATGTGAAAGGGAGGCCCAACATTATATCTTACTCTTTCACCGGAGATCTGTACACTTGCATTGAGCTCAAGCTAGTCTCGCGACGGTCTTGCTTCGAACCCACCTTCCTTCCTGCTCACTAAGTTGTACGGCATGTGGGTCCCGAGTATTCTGTCCCAGATTGAGAAGAAGGGCTGGGAGTAATTGTATTTTGTTCCTTGGAGCTGATGGTGGATGTCATGATAGGCGGTATTATTTTGAAACAAGTTCTGGAAGATGTTGTAGGGCAACCAAAGTCCACAGTGATCGTCGACTGTCTTGAGGACAGCAAAACAGAAGAAGAACACGGCCGTTCTTGGTGTCATACCAGATACCAAGAAGGAGATGGCACCACCTAAGGTGTCCAAAAGTAGCCCCTCCAATGGATGGTTGTAGAGAGCCCCAATTGCATATGGAACAATGAGACGATGATGCTGAGAGTGGATGTGCCGGTAGAGGAACTTGTTTTGGTGCATGTAGCGATGCACAAAATATTGCCATGAATCCATCACGAGCATTGCGATTAAAAACTGAAAGATCTGAACGACGATAGGTGGCTGAACTACAGTTACTGAGCTATCCGAAGTGACCTGCAAATAATCATGTAGAATTGGGTTAGAGTGGTCAAACGCAAATTCATGTTTAATTTGAAACTCATCATCATCCTGGGAGGGAAAAACAATAATCTAAACCTAATTTCACCATCACCATCCTCAGCTACAAGCAAAATGCAGGAATTGCATGAGGTTCGCAAAACCAATGCATACAAATAAACAGGTAGGCTACACAGGTGGGAAGCCAATTTCCACACCAAACAAAGAAAGCTGTAACATCCACAAACAAACATGCAACGGCCCTTTAACAATGCTACGGGCCTATGAAGGAGCCAATGTTCAACAGTCTATTGACTTATAAGCTATTATGCTTATGGAATAGTTGGTAGTTTTGCTTAATCTTATATTATTTTTTGTGGTGCGAATGGGGGTTGGGACTTTGGGTGGACGAAGTGTATGTGAATATTTACAGATCAAAAAGAGTCAGTTCAAGCACCATGGTTGAGAAAGTTCTACAGAAATAGAAAAGTACTCTACCAGTTCCACACATTTTGCATCAGGGGTTTATAAAATCAAAGGCAGGGCAGTCCTCTAAACAAAAATAGTTAAAATATTCAAAGAGTTTATTTATGTGGATAGGCTAACAAGTAGCCAGTGAATAAATATAAAATACAAATGTAGAAGCATAAAAGCAAAGGCCAGAAGTGAAGGGAAACAAAGAAGGAAATAGACTCATCTACCATGGTCGAAGGATAGTAGTAAACATAACATATTTGCCATATGAATTTTGGATGTACAAAATGCTAAAGCAAGCAGACTGCCTATACGGCTATGAGTCTACAATGATGTATATACTAATTGTGGATGATTGGCTTCAACATGTCCAAGCCCCTAGCTTGCAACATTCCCTTTGTTCAGTTCTGTCCAGCCTAAACTACCTAAGAGGCTAAGAGTCATCGTGAAAAGGGCAAAAGAAGTGACCCTACATTCCAAAAGTTTCCAATTGTTTTTGACTTGTCAATGATTAACCACTGTATTCAGACAATAATGGCAGCATGGTGGCACCTATATTTGTTCATTTCTTAAATTGCAAACGTAAATGGTGGAAAACCAAAAGCTACTAAGAACGATTTGGCAACCTTCCAACACGAAGACTAGCATGATAACTTAATCTGCACCGACTGAATGATTCTGAACTTGATTTTGTGCGTCTCAGTGGCAATACAACTAATTGAACTGAACGTATGGAAATGAACAATGAGAAAGCCGGCTATCTGCTTACCATGAACAGGATCATCGCGACGATGGCCTGCACGAGCTGCTGCAGGAGCACGCCCCGGACGACGGCGGGGAGGCTGACGAGGTTCTTCTCCTCCTCCTCAGCCCGCGTGTGGAGTCTGTACCGCTCGAGCGGCCGGCGGTGCAGGATCAGCTGGTAGCCGCCGGCGTACACCCAGTAGAGCACGATGGGCGCGAAGGTGCCCATCGTCTCGTCGCTCGCGTACCCTTCCCACGGCACCATCTCCGCCGACCTTGCCTGCTCCTTGTCACCGCAGGACGGCGGCGGCGGCGCACGGCCGCAAGATTGGGTTTTTGACGGCGGGCTCGTGCGCTCCGGCCAACCAACCTCGAACCCTTTTGCCGGATTCAGGCTCCTCGCCGCCTCCACGCAGATCTAGGGAACAGGAATCGGTCGTGTTCTTGTTCAGTGACGCACACCCGGTTGGGGGGATGGGGATTTCGTCTGATGGGACGAACAGAAATGGCGAAATAGCAGAGGGCAGAAAAAAGATTTCTCTTTTGCAAGGAAGGATCAGATGACGATGTGCAAGAGATTTTTTTTTATAGAGGGGAATGAGGAGGAAACCAAATGGAATAGAAGAGAAGCTGACACCTTTATGGGCTTCGTCTCACCCCTGCTGCCGTCCCTTTCGATTTGGGAAGGTGCCAGGGCAGAAGAATTATTGCATGTGGGCATCCTTGTTTATTGAGGAGATTTTTTTTGCTACAAATAATTACCCTTTTTTTTTCTCTAAAGAACGTAAGGAACTTGAAGGGGACCTCACCAACGACCCCGATAGAAATTGCTAGGTTCAGGTGCACAGTTCCCAGTTCCCATGGCTCCGGAGGACAATGACGACGTGTCAAGCAGTGACAGGAAAAACGTGTCCCTTTCTTTTCCTCTTGTACTTCCCTGATGTTAACATTGCACACATGACATTCTCCAAATGAGCCAGATGCTACATGTGAGGCAATATACTGTTGTTATTGTCACCAGTTTGGCATGATCATTTGGTGACATTTATATCAAGCCAATTGCCCATGGTAACAGGGGCCAAACAATAGGACCAAATGGTTCCGATGAAGTATGAACCGTATCTTCCAGAGAAGGTAGCATCACCCCGTTTAAAGTCACCTTGCCGATTACCCTGACAGGCTGACAAGGCTACCAAACAGAGATCTACTACGCGCAGGGCAACACGAAGCGCACGAAACCCAATCATTCGGGGGGAACATGCTCGTACAGCTCGTCTCGCAACCTACCCACAACGACCACCTTAACAACTCGCAACTGCCAATAGGACAGGACACCGTCACATGCAACGGGGAACAGCGAGGCTCCGTACAGTCTTCTATTTCGTTGGATCGTCGCAACACATCATATCCAATCTCCATTACACTACACAGGATTAGGATCAGAGTCAAATCATTAACAATTATAATACTAATTTACTGGTAGCAACTAGCACCACGACAATCGCCATCAAACAGGCAACAAACGACTCAGCCATGCAATCTGCAATTACGACCAAATCATAATAAATAATAAATGTGCCAACTCATCCTAACGTTCTTTCATCATCGCAAGGATAATACGGAATCCACGCTACTAATAAGCTCATACCGCCATATCATTGGAAAATGTAAGTACAAAGGAAGCTGTGACACTTGTGATACACTAAATAAGTTACACCTAACAAAGCAGGAACACTTGCAGTACAGGAATCATCTTATCATCATCATCCTCTAAAGATGTGGAGAGCATCTCTCCATGTGTTCAACGATAGCGGCAGGACACTTGGTAGTTGGTACATCTGTGACTCACTGACTCCACATGGCACCAAGCAAGCAGCAATGGAGAACATCACAGCTACATGACTCAGCGGCAAAAGAAAACATGTCTGCATTGTCTTCTGTTCAAGGCAGTATAGGCAAACCAAGGGCATAAAACCATCACAGCAAGCAAAGGCGGTGTTCAAGGTGTTTCCCATGAGGCTGCTACTCAAAATCCTCATTGCTCCATCCAGTTTTGCAGAACAGCTGTCATTCCACCGTATACCTATATTTTCTTAATGATCTGGACAACATCCTCGTCCTCAAGCTCATGCTCCTGCACATATGCGTTATGAATCAATACCAGAACCTAAAACCTGGTGCAATGCAACATAATGCTGGTTGAATGCATACCTTGCCAACTCTCTGTGGCTTATGTTTGACGCTGGAACCCCATACCAGAGCACTGCAAGGTTTTGTGAGATTAGTTGACGTTCGAAGAGGGAGAAACAGAGTAAATAAATATTTATTAAAGAGTCAATATGACTGCACTCACTATTTAAATTGTTTCACCATATCCTTGTGGATTCTGTTGCAGAAGTCTTCCACTGTTTTCTTCTTAGATGACACAATAACAGGATCCTCGTAATCTGGGTTCAGCCCTTTCGGTTTTGTGTATATCCTAACCAAATCTAAGTATTCCCATACCTTCTCCAGAAGTCCATCAAGATTCCACTCAAGATGAGCACTGTAAGAAATTTAGAAGGAAAAAACACAGAAGGAAGTGCTTTAGTTGTTGGGAGGAAAATCAAGAGACCCAAACATAGCAAGATACCAGGTATATGTTCACCTAATTGGGCAGTAATGGGGAAGTTTGTCCAAGATTTCCAGCTCTTCGAGAGTTATCTGATCAATCTTGTTGACAACATAGATGCAAGGTGTGTAAATGCGGCTTCCTTCAATTACATCTATGAGATCATCTGCTGTTGCATCATATCTCAGGGAGACATCGGCATTATGGATCCTGTACTCACTACAGATGGCTTTTACTGTCTCAAGGTCCAAGTGTGTGTTTGTCACTGTTGATGTAAAGTTGATTCCACCCTTGTCCTTTTTTCTGAATGTCAAATTGGGTGGTGTCTTGTTCAACCTACCACCAATGAAAAGAACAAACAGTTCAAAACTTCTTTCAGTGGGTAAGAATATAGGGCACAAGAAAAACAACTGCAATTAGTCAAGAAAGCAAAGGGACAAAATCATAACATAGCATTATAGTAAAAGGAACATGATAACATGAAAGACACAGACTTTGGCACTATAACCTTGATGCAATTGAATAAATGTGAGTGAAACACCCAGGGGAAAAACAGAATCTAGCATGTAGGTAGCTGCTAATGGCTAGTTGATGCCATACAAGTGCAAACAAACAAAACAAGAAAACATCCCAAGAGCACTATATCCAAGCTGTTTAGTAGTTGTCAAAAGTATCCATGTTGAAAACTTACCTAATTCCAAATCCCTCAAGTTCCTTCTCAATGAGACGTTTGTGGGTTATTGGTTTTATAGCATCAAGAACAATCAAAATAACATTGCATGTCCTAGCCGTGCTGATAACCTGGGATCAAAGAAACTATTGAGCTGAGGAGAAATGGCAAATCCGGAATGCACAGAACAGGGAATAGCACAGGGAATTATAAGACAATAGTGTTCGGCAATCGGCACAACTATTTTATTTGGGGGAGTACTACTGGTGGAGAAAACAAAAGGATGTAAGATCATATAAACTAATTCTTAGTGAAACATATTAGCATAGTTGCGTAAAAAGGTAAATAAGATCAGATGCCACAACATTAATAATCTGCAAAATAGACAACTTTAACATTCATCATTTTTTATACAAGAGAAGCTCATTTAAATTATAACACAGAATATCCAGGATAAAGAACTCATTCAGCCTCTGGTACCTTCAAGAATATGGCTAGTTAATTGCCCTGGTACTTCTGAAAGCATAGCTAGTTTCCCATACAAAGTAAAGCTGTGCATTCTTAACTAGAAAGTGAAATTCAAATTTCAAATTAAACAGTGCTTGTGCAGGTGCAGGTTTTTATATAGAATTGTAGCCACATATGATTGTACAATAAGTGGGTGCTCAGATGACTTCCAGAAAATGTGGATGGTCATTGTTCTTATGAACATCACATGAAATACTTGTAAGGATACAACAATCCTTGCATACTATGCAACGACTCAGTTAAGCCCATATACGCCATATAAGTCTGACAAGCATATTTTGGCCAACGTAAAAGAAAAATTGTTGATTGCAATTAGGTTGATTTCAAGGCAGAATTTGCGTCAAGAAACTTTTGGAACTTTAAATATTACCTGCCTTCCTCTACCCTTTCCATCTTTAGCACCTTCAATGATCCCGGGAAGATCTAGAAGCTGAAATGAACAACCAAACATTATTTAAGATCGAACATGCTCAGAAAAAACTTATATTTTCCTTTTCTGAATGAAAACAATTACCTGGATTTTGGCACCTTTATACATGATGACTCCAGGAATACATGTTAAAGTTGTAAACTCGTAAGCAGCAACCTTTTCAAACAAAAAAAGAATAAAAGCAGTCATTAAATATACAGAAAACTAACAGTAATTCTGTTCAGGAAATATTGGTCTGTAGGGAGGTCGAAAAGAGTAGCAAGTCTGAAACGACTTTGTTTCTAACAACTCCAATTTCAGAAATGACAGGGATAATCCAGAACTTGCATGCATCCCTGAAAGTAGAATCAGACTAAGTGCCTACTAAAGCTAACATGTATGCAGTATTCTTAGGAGCATATCCATAGGATTGTACAGTATAACAAAAACATTGCGCAAGGATGGCATTGAGTATTCCCTTATCTAATACAGAAGGTGTGCAGCTAAATCTGGATAAACCTTAATTAGTAACTTAGACATAAGCAAAAGGCACTGGTGCAGCAAACCTCAGAAAATGTTCCTGTCAACTTGTTCAGCAATGTTGATTTCCCAACAGAAGGAAAGCCAACTAAACCAACACGTGCATCTCCACTTTTTGTGACATCAAATCCTTCACCTGCACCGCCACCACCTTTCGATGTTGGAGTGAGCAACTCCCGCCGTAATTTTGCAAGTTTAGCCTGGCCAAATGAACACCTAGTAAGACAAACTCTGTTGACATACGAAAAAAAATTCTGCTGAACAAAAGGACAGTCTCATAAGTATCATATGACAATAAAATGTATTGGAATGTTCTTAATTGCAAACATGGCAGCATGAACATTAGAAAACAGCTTAACTGCCCAAAGTCACGGCTTTTTTGGAGTTAGAACTTGGACAACTACAGCATGCGATCAATAAAGTGTGTGACAGATATTCACCATAGGTAAGTTTTCCGAAAGAAAATAAGGGACAGTTTAAATCACACCTTCAAAAGGCCAAGATGGTGAGCAGTGGCTTTGTTCTTCTGCGTCCTTGCCATCTGCATATAGTCAAAGAAAAGCAGGCAACATCAGTATAGAGATCAGAAACTGAACGAATATGGTTATCATCGGCAGTTAAACTAAAAACTCGGTTCCTAGTCCTTCAAACACAGCAACAGGAGCCCAGGAGATATATGAGAATAAATTTTCAATTCCCAACATTAAGTATTACTCAAAAACTGAGATACCAACTACACGTGTATCTATTCAACAGAGGCAGGAACGTGGCAATCATCAATTACCGCCATGGAACACAAGCTGCAAGTGCACACATTGGTGTTGACCTAAAACCTGCAGCTTCGCATCAGAGACATAGAAAAGCAAGCAAATCCAACAATCCAACAAGGAATAAAGCCAGATCATATATGGTAGATTAGCGTTGAAGCCCCACCACTTGCCAATATTCACCATAAGTCCACATGTAACCAATTGAAGGCCAGCCTTATTAGTTCCAGACATTTTGATCTAAATTCATCAGCAAAAGGAACAATCCCTCTGATCAAAACTAGTACCGTTTATCCCAGGAGACTGGAAGCATTTCAACCTATTAAGAAAGCAGGAAAAAAAATGCTACACAAACTAGGGTGAAGTCCAGGAACTAGGGTTAACATCCGTTCTCTTCTCACTAGACTCAACTTCAGCATCGAGGCCCAAGTCCAGGAACTAGGGTTAACATCTGTGCTCACAAATAATACCAGCTCAGGTAATCCCAAGCACACAGCTACATGAACAGAACAATCCCACCGCACCAAAACACAAACAGGCTCCTCGCGGTGAAATCTAACCGTTCAAATCGGAACCGAAAAAGTTAAAACCCGGTTATTCTAATTAGTATTCCCCGCATCCCGAACCGTGAAAGTACCTATTGAATCGCAAAAGCAGCGCCATGCAACAATCACAGCCAGTCCGCATCAAAACCATTTCAATTCGAAACTTCCCCTAAGCTACAACTCCTAAAACCACACACCTCGTAACCGCTAGGGAGAGCAAATCTACCAGCCATCGGACGGATGGCTGGGAACCTAGCGTCGCGAACTGGCGATGCTCTAGCTGGGGTTCCTCAGTAGTTACCTCATCCTCGATGTCCTTGATCTTCTGCATGACGGTCGCCATGGCTGCTGCTCGGAGGGGAGAGGCTTCGAAGTCGTGAAGGTTCGTCTGCTCCTCGCTCGCGCGGCTTTGTTCGTGCGGATGCGGAAGGGGAGGGAGGGAGGTCGGAGAGGAGGGGAGATGGAGGAAGGAAAGAAGGATCGAGAAGCGTGGTGAGGGTTTAGGTTTGGGAGCGCCAGAGGCAGGCCTATGGGCCGGATTACTAAAAGGGTTGGGCCGTCTGACGTTTCGTTTTGTTTGTGCCAAAAAAAAAAATCAGAGCACAAAGGTTGCGAGGCGGAAATGTGTTGATAAACAAAAGAAAAGGTAATCCGGTTAGTTCGGGGTTTTGAACCCGACGTGAATCGAACACGCAACCTTCTGATCTGGAGTCAGACGCGCTACCATTGCGCCACGGATCCGGTTTGTGCTAACCCTCATTTTTAATATTATATTAACAATGTAATTAACTAGCACAGGCTGTACCATCCGTTTGGGCTCCCTCTTGAACGTTGGTGACCGGGAAGCAATATGTTTCAACAACATGGATTGACGGTGGATTATTGCCTGCTAACATGGATTGACGGTGGATTATTGCCTGCTAATACTATGGAAAAAATTCTTGTGTCAAAAGTTTATTTCCCCTCATCTCCTCCTTACGCTTCCGCATTTCATACTTGCAACTTGTGTACCTTTACTTTCCTATAGTAGTATCTTGATAGGATTGGCTATAGGTTGCAAAACTTATTTTGGGATGAGGGTTTCATCCTAGATCAACCATAGATTGCACATTTAGATAGTATGATCTAGTTTATATTTTGATGCAAAGTAGTGGAAGCTATAGGTTAAGTTTTTAAGTTGCCTAATTCACCCCCTCCTCCTCTTAGGCTACGAGCACCGATTCCCTGCAGCATAATTATGATATTTGTAAACTATTCTGTTGCTTGTTGGAGAGAATACACATAGTGTATGCCATTTAAGAGATTACAACAATTACAACAATCCTAGGAGAAGTACTGACATATGTAATTTTTTATTTTATTTCATGCCCTTCGTACCTGCCAGAAAGAATCTCCATGGAATTTTTGTCGACACTATACGGGTCATACACTGTAACTCTCTTTGTCCTCTCATCTCTCCCGTTGACACTCTGACTTCCACATCGACATCTTTGTCAGGGTAATTAGGGTGTACAGACGGCCTGAGAGAAACTCCAACAATAGTTATCATATCAAAACCTCAGGTTCAATAGAGGCTCTAAGGGTCATAAAAATGTCTCGAACTCTAGCAATGGTCTCCATAAATGGGATCCTTAGAGACCTTTAGGAACTGAGGGTGGAGGGGGAAAATTGAAGGCTTTCCAAAAATGGGGAGCATAGTAGAGGGTCTGCTGGAGTGTGAGTGTTTAACTTGGGCCTTTTAAATTTAGGGTAGAAACTGTTTAGAAGGTCTATTGGAGCTACTCTGACGCTGAACCCACCACTCTACTACTCCCTACATTCCAAAAATTATAGGTTATTTTAACTTTTCTAGGTGCATAGATATTTGTATACACCTAAATATAGTGTACCTCCGTCCTAAAAACATGTCGTTCTAGGATTCAAATTTTATCCCACAAAGCATATCATTGTAGCTTTGGACACGATGTGGGCTTGGAAACAAAAAACAATCCGTCGTTGCACCCAGCTTAATCCCTTGATTCTCGTCCCTTTATGCATGGCTCACCCAGCCTAATTCCAGCCGCAACTACTCTGCATAGCCCAAGAAAAATAACAGGGGCAACTAATCTGCATGCCACCATGTCCTTGATTAGTGCTGTCATAAATCTGACGTAAACATTTTTATTGGAAGTGACTCCTAACAGAAGGGGTGGATTAGGGCCTAGGGCCGCTAGGGCCACGGCCCTAGGCGTGGCTCAGATTGTCCCTTGTACCCACAACTTCATTTTCCTTGGCCCAGTTGTATTTCTAAGGACTGGCCCTAGGCAGATGTGGCCTAGCAGAGGGCAGCACAGCAGTAGCCCTGCAGGGCAAAAGGGCAGGCACACCGCGCACATCGTTCTGACTGCCTGACCGCCCGACGCCCTGCCCTGCGCGGCTACGCTCACGTGCTCCCTCTCGGCAAACCCAATGGCAAGCGGCGAGCAAGCGACGGCGCACGACGCTCCCGACTCTCAGATCGGCGGCCAATGCGCCGCTACGCCGTGCTGCCGGGTTCGGCGAGGTGAGGAGCGAGCGGGCGCCGGTGCAGCCCGCGGCCGTGCGTGAGATGTAGGAGGGAGATCGTCCCTCTTCATTCCACGATCCGGCAGTCCCAATCCTTTCTCTACTTTAGTTGAACAAATTGAATTCATTGATTATTTATGCTGCAATTTGTAGACTTCTACTAGAATTACACGATGGAGAGGACCACCAAGACATCGAAATCATTTCATTCCCTTTCTCTAACGTTTATAATTCCACCAAGGCAACCTACTCTTCATTATTCAACCACAATTAAAGACAACGCAACAGTCGGAAATAGTCTAATACTCCAATTTGTATATGTAGGTTCATGTTCACATGCTACTAAATTGGCGGAGATGAACTCGGCACAACTTATGTATTTCTTTTTGTACCGCTTCAAGTTTTTATTGAGTTTGTTGTACACTTAGGTTTGAAATTGATATGAACTCTTAATCATATATTATATGCTGTTACGATGTTTATGTGGCTTGTTTTGGGTGGTTTATGTGCTTAGATAGTGGCCCTAGGCATGAGAATTCGCTAGCTCTGCCACTGTCACAGCAGGGTTGCATGGTTATTTGTCTTCTTTGTTAATTTGTCTTTTTTTGAACGGAAGAAGTATGTCTACATGCATACAAATATCTGTGAACCTACAAAAGTGAAAACGACCTTTTCAATTTAAAACGGAGGAAGGAGTCTACTACGTGTATGTTCGGTGTCGCGCTCGGGTCTGACCCGAACCTCTCCCGGTCTAGTCGCACCGCCACTAAGGCACCCGGTCCAATTGCACCCTGACTGTGCAGCCTCCCTCCCCTCCCCTCCTGCTTCCCCCCACCATCCGCCGCTAAGCCCGATCCCATCGGAGCCCGATCCGCCCGCCTCGTGTCAGCCCGACATGTACCAGTGGTGCAAGTTCGAGTTCTTCGAGGAGAAGGCGGTCGGCCGCGGCGGTGGGGATGGCCCCCGCTGCCGTGCCGGCCGAGATTGCGGGCCACGTCACCTGCTGCTCAGGCGGCCACGACCGCGTCGCGGTGGGGTGCGACGACGACACTATGGGCCTCCTCGATCGCGGGTTCCGACTCTCCTACGGCTTCCAGGCCCACGCCTCCTCCGTCCTCTTCCTCCAGCAACTCAAGGTACGGGCGCTCGGACTCAATCTGATGCGGCGGGATTCTTCTCCACTTCGGAAAGTCGTTGAATTTGTCGATAGGTTTCTTGTTACTGTACTAGTTAGCCTCGTCTACTCCTGGATCATGTGTAATTAGGGTGCATTAAAAACAAAAAAAGAAAAGATGGCATGTTTCTTCTTCCTACTTGGAATCAGCTGCTCAGTATGTCCAACTGACGTGAGGCTTGCCAATCCTCTATGGTTTTGCATTGTGATTGAGCTTGGCAGAAAATCGTTTCTGAAATTGGACAGTACCTTTGTTGAATTAGTTGATTGCGTCAACAGTTATCATCAATGATTTCATTTGTTTTGGCCTATCGAATTTCCTATTCTCGGGGTAAAACTACCATTTGGTTCAGTATTGGTGCCAGAACCATAGATCATTTGTTAGGTATGACCTGTTACTGCTATGTGAATCATTTATTCACTGTTTTATTGTGAACCTACAGCTACATCATTATATACTTAATCAACAACTTCTCTGTCTATGTGATCAACAAAAAATGTTTTTTAGTTTTATTTCAGTTCACAATCTTATCCATCTATCCGTCATCTAATTGTTCACCTTATTACACACTTAAGGGCGCGCTGGTTTCTGGTCTCAACTCTTCACACAATAAATTCAGCGCGGCGCACCAGTAAAAGTGTATTTTCTCGCTACACTAGTAAAGATCTATTTTGTCGCTTTCCAATATGCCACAGCCCAAGATTTTCTTGACACACCTTTGGTGCTGGATTTTTGTGCCATGGTTTTGGTGCCACCGTGTGGCGTGGCTGGATGCCGCTAGAGACCAAGCACACCCTACATCTCCCTCAGGATGGCCAAATACTGTACATTAGCTTTTCTCGTGCCTAGGGGTCGTGTTCCGCCAATGCATGCACATGAATACCCATACTAGCACCATTCAGCCACAGATGATCCTAGATCTTCTACCATACCTCTGTGTCCCCTTCTCCAATCCTAGTGTTTTCTTTTTCCCGGTACATACTTTTAGTTTCATTCCATTGCAACATCTCCACGTTCTGATGGGGCCAGCAGTAGTTGAGGCTTTGATCACGGTTCAGACAATCTTGCAAGAATGCAACGCAAAGAAAGAACTTTTTCTGTAGCGCGTTACGGACCAAGGGGGGACACCCAAGCGTGTCACCCTGTGGCCGGCGTACTTCCAGCACATGCGCTACTCTGCGTTCTGTAGCAGGGGCAATCAAGCTGCAACTGCAAATAGTAACTCAGGAATGTTCAGGGTTCACATGGCAGTAAGGCCACATGCGGAATGAAGCCAGGGAGAGCGACGAGTACCATGGCTAAAGTCTGAAGAGCCAAAGCTAATTGTAACATAGCATAGCAAGCAAACATGTTCCGGAGTTCAATTTTTTTTTAAAAGAATGCAAGTACAGGAGAGATGCTCCACCCACCTCGCATCGCTCGAGCCGGGCGACTCGGGCAGCCGCCGCACCTCCCCGCCGCTAGGCCCGCCTCCACCGCTCCCTACCTCCGCTACCGCGAGGAGGGTGGTGGCAGGGCCACCTCTGACTCTCCCGAATCCCACCCCTAACCCTAGATCCCGTGGCTATCGTCGCTGTCGCCGTGGCTCGAAGCATCGCTCCCCCCTCCGCCGTGCCTTCGGCTCTTCATGCTCCGCCGCGCCATCAGCCCCGCCGCCTGGACACCTCCTCTGGATCCCGGTCGCGAGGGCTGACCCGGCGTCGCCACCGCTGGCGCGGCGGCATGGGGCGTCGCGTGGGGGCTACCGCGGCACGAGGAGGACGCAGGGGTGCGGTGGCTCGGGTGGCCATGGCCAAGTCCGCCATCCCTGCTCCCTACCTCCACCGCCGCCGGAGCTGAGGACTTGATGGGCGACACTCGGCGGTCGGATTCCGGCGGGGCCTCGCCTCCGCCTTCCTCTCCCCATTCACTGTCGCCGCCACCGTGGGGTGGCTTGTGGGCACGGGAACCGCCTGCCCCTTCTCTCCTGGATTTGGTGGTGGCGGCGGTGGGCTGTGGGACGCGTGCACGTCGTGCTGCGGGTTCAGGAACCCGTACACCGTCGCAGCCACCTCCGCAAGGCTCGGCCTTTTCTTGGGCGCGTCGCCGGATGGTCACAGGGGTCACCATTGGTGGAGGTCGAGGGGATCGCCGGGCGTCCGCACGCGGCCGTGGAGGCGGCGCCCTTGGTGGGGTCATGCTCCGCTCCTAGATTTGGTGCGGCAGGACTTCTGGGTATGGTCAACCTGCGCGGTGTGCTCGTCGGTGGAAGACGTCCCCTCACCCCGCACCATGGTCGCTGGTCGTTGGTCGATCTTTGCTGGCTTGGGCTCCTATCTGCCATGCGCGATCCTAACCCCTTCCCCCTACCCTTCCCTTCTTTTCCCCAATCTCTTCACCCCACCTCACCCTCGTCATGCTCCGATCGCTCTTCATGGATGGCCCGTGGATGACCCACTTGCCGCCGGAGCCTCCTGCCCTACCGCAGTGGGTCGCTCGCTCTTCTGCCGATGGTTGTTGTCGAGATGGCGGTCGTTGACATGTTCCCCACCATTGTCGCCGTGGACTGCTCGCTGCCATCCCATCGATTTGCCTCTCATCCAGGCCTTTGCGGTCGGCTGCGTGGAGTTGGTTTTGGGAGCCTTAGCAAAAGCTTTGCGCGTCATTCGTTGGTGCCGACAATGGTTGCGTTCCTTAACATAGCTCACCTTGCTGGGGGCGTTGTTACGGCCACCAAATCCATTTGGTTTTGCCAGGTGAAGACTTGGACTACTCCTTCGTGGGCAGACGGATGATGGCGGCGTTGGCGTCGCTTCCCCCTTGAAGGCATCATCTTGCATGACATTCGATGCCTCGCATGACATTCTCGCTTTACCTCCGCTGGCTCCGGATTGTTAGGCTATTAGTGATGTGCATGTGTTCATGATATCCTTATCTTCTGTAGGTTTCAGTCTTCTTAGGTCATGTGTAGTGTGGTGGTGATGTTGCGGTCTCCTTTTAATATTGTTGTTTGGGTGGTGGTTCTTGTAACTCTGCGCTTTAGGGAAGTTGCATCGTTATAATCCTCTCCTTAATGAAAAAGGTGATATACACATCTTAAAAAAAAAGAATGCAAGCCCAGATCTGGTACAGATTTAATCTCACAAAACTTGTATTGCAAGGGAGTATCTATGGGCAACCCTGGCATGGATACATAAGGTTGCAAAAACCAAACAGACGTGATATCTGCTGAAACATACAAAAGCATGATCTGTGTGATACTTCTGTTGTCAAACAATGAGGGCATAAACTAAACACATCAAAACTCAATGCAGGAAGGTGCAGCACGGTCTAAGCAACATTTGCCCGGAAAAATGGGCAGCCGGACACTGAGTATTTACAATGCCATGTCAACAAAAACTCACAGCATGGATGAAATAGGCAAGATAGGATGACCCAGTACATGAGGGAAACTTGCTATCTGTACCTCGACCTGCTATAACTGATGGACGCAGGAGCGCACTCGCACATCATCAATCGTCGAAGAAAGGGAGAGAACACCATACAATTGCTGTACAAGGCGAAGCAGTACAAGTGGTCCTTCCCTATCGGCTGTTCTCAGGCGGTACGGTTGTCTTGCTTACTATGCCCTTGCTAAAATAGTCTGCGATCACGGAAAACCCATCCTTCGAACCCCTCAACTGCCTGAAAAACAGGTCATGGTCCCTGGCGTTTTGTTCTAGCTTCTGCTTTGCCTCCATAACAGATCTATATTCAGGTGCACATTCCGGGCATTCTTTTTCATTGTCCCCAAGGCAGCGGAGGTGGAATGAATGCATGCACATGAAATGGACAGCTGGAAGATCAAGGGTGAAAGTACAAGCAGTACACTTGCTGAGTTGGAAAACTTTCGCGTTTGTCTTGAGATCTTCAATCTCCCTTTTCATCAATTCCGTCTCCTCCTGTAAAAAAGTATTGTTTGAGAGCATGTTCGATTTCAATCATTGTAGACTAATTCTTGCTTATCACAAATCATGCTACATCTGAGAATGATTATGATAATCCCTCTTTTATACACGAGAAATATAAAAGATTTACTTGTGCATGTGCTTGATATAGGACTATTAATCTTTAGACATGCTCAAATTGCATTGTCAATAGGACATTCTTCTATTCAAGATTTCAAGTGAAACTTTGGAGTGGGTCATCATTAATTTCAAGAATTTCAATGCTACAATGCAAGCACATTTTTGATCACATATTCTGATTTCAATGTCATACTGCCAAAACTAAAAGAAATGGGAAACTCAACCATCAGGAGAAAATGCCCCCCTTTGTCTCAAGAAAGGGGAGTACCAAACCATTTAGGGAGGTACTCACGTCACAATAAAGGGGACTAGTGAACCACTTAGGGAGGGATACTCACAAGAATGCAAGCACCCAGGTTTCTGCCCGCAGCGGAAGGCTATAACAACCAAGCTATTGTAACATAACTGTCCATATTAACCTCTAACTGTATGTTTGACATGAGAATCATTGGAGTTCAGAATCATATTTAATATATTATTAGAAAAAATGACTGTCTAAAATAAACAAGAACAGTTATTTAATATATTATGATGTATGATTAAATAAAAGTAAAAAAATAGAACTAACTTATAAAATATTCCCATGGTGCATGGTATGCATAAGAGAATTTTAAAAATTCAGGGAACTGAGAGAGTATGGTTCAGTACAAAATCCTTTTTTCTATTAAAGAAAACCTAGTTAGTGTGGAAATGTGGTGTTTAGATGCATCCGTACAGTTCATCACATGTAAAGGAGCTTGGTGGTAAACTGAGAGTAGCTGCAGAACAATGTGCTACCTCCAGCTAAATTGTTCGGTATATCATGATTGCAGGGTACAAGGGGAAATTAAATAAATTTACAAGAGTTACATTTGAGGCATCATCTCAATAACACCTTCATTGCATGTGTTAATGCCAAAAGCCAAGCAACAATTTCCCACATACTTATTTTAAACTGCAATGCATTATACCTAAAATCATTTTCTTTATCTTCTACTTGTCAGATATGATGGCTTCTCCTAGATATTTTCAAAGTACAAAGAATGGCAGTGGGAAACAAATGCCGCAATAAATTCACAAAACAAATAAATTACTAACCTGATACTTGTCAATGGATTTTCTGTCATCTTCAATTAACTTTGATTCTTGCTCAAGTTTGCGAGCAATGTAATCCTTGACAACTGAGAGCGTCAAGCACGGGTTTTTTGATAGTGTCTGTAGCACAACAATGGGAGGCACAACATCCTCCTTTTCAATGTAGGTCAAGACCTCTTTAACTTCTTTAGAACAATCTTCCCCAAGCTCCCCAAAATACTTCAACAGGTCACCCCACAGAGATGGATCCCCTCCTTGAGATGAGTCCCCCAGCTTCTTGCAGCATGCAATTAAACCTTGATGATCATGAGCTTGCTTGTAACAACTAATAACTTCTTTGTAAAGTTTTAGTTTCTCATATAGAAAGAGCAATCCATCTTTGAATGCATGTGTATTACAAAGAATAAGAGCAAGGTCAACATCATACAAAGGATCTTCCATCTCAGATGTCCAAGCAGACTTGAGTAATGCAAGCCCTTTCCTTCTCCTATCAACAATATTCTTTGCTATTTTAGTATCTTCTTTTCCAAGATTTGCTTTCTCCCTTGTTCCTGACTTATAACCATTTGCAGTTTCTTTACCTTTTGTCTCTTTGTTATTGTGATTGTCAAAGCCATTTTCTTGTGAGATAGATGGGAAGCTCAAATCATTTGAAATATAAAGCTCTAGAAGGGTGTTATGAATTTCTGTTTGCGCAGGCGAGTCCTTGACTGCTTTGATATAATTTTCCAGAAATTCCATCAGATATTGTGGGCTGTGCACAAATATATTCACGAAATCCATGGGCGACGGTATCATAAGCAAGTGCATGCTGTTTGAACCTCTTCTTGTCGTAGGATCTCCAACATCTGTGCAGAGCCTTAACAGTATTTCAACTGTTTCAGCAGGTCTATGTTCCACAAGAATTTTCCCATATTCTTTTACAGTAAGACCTGCTTGATTTGCCTCAAGGCTAGATATATATTGCAGTGCCTCATCATATCTACCCAGATCCTCAAGTAAAATCTTCAAGTACAACTCATGCCTCCCAGCCTTTTTTGCCACAAACATAGCATGTTCATGATATCCAGCAGCACGGCATACTCTTATGGCAGTTTCCACATCAAACTTGATTTCACCTATCCCATCTTCATCTTTGATGAAATCGTTAAGTTTCTCCACATCTTTCAATTTGGTATAGCAGTTCAACAGAAGGGTGGTGTGGTCTTTGGATGCTAACCCTCTATCATGTAACTTCTCTAAATAATTTGTCAAGTTGTAGATGCGCTTTGCATCAAGGAACTTCTGTATAACATATGATGGTTCAAGATGACCAATAGTGTGGATATACTGGGACATAGCCTCATCATATTCCTGTTTCCCATACAGATGGTCACCATACTTCCGCAGCACCTCAGCAGTTGAAGCAGGATCTGCCTGCTGACTTTGTACAAGATTGATTGCAACTGTATAAAGATTTTTCTTGAACAACATATCAAGCTTACTTTCCATGTCTTTTTCTCCAATGCACAGAATTTTTTTGTCAGCCATAATAAGAATAATATAACCCCACTCACAGACCAAGTGCGAAACATCCCCCACAGGCATGCTATGCGCAATAAGCCGATTCTTAAGATCATAAACATTAAGGGTACCCTTCTGAGTCCTCTGATCTTCAATAATGCAAAGTAAATAACCTCGAAACCAACCTACAAACTTCTTCTCACCATCAAATGCCCAGCAAGGACCCCTACCATCGACTTCATAGAAATACACAGCTTCAGGTCTACCAATAATCAGATCCTGTTGATTGAATATAGAATAGATAAGGTTTGCAGCTAAAAAGATCAAATTATAGTAACAAATGTATTAGAATAACACAGGTATGATGGATAAAGAAGTACATGCGCAACAAAATAACTGATTGCCCGAAACTATAAAACCAGCCTAAAGTTTTCTAAATTTGTTGTATACATTGTCTTATGGACAAAACCACATGGCCAACATCTGTAACCAACTGGATAGTGATTCTGTGGATTAGGACCCCGTTTTTAATACTGAGCCTATTTGGACAATGCACACACGTTACCTGCCAAGGGTATCATATGCCACAGGGTTTGTTGTTGCTGCAACAGCGTTGTAGTTGGCAGGTTACAGCAAATTCGAGGCTAGACAAATTAACCACAAAGTTCCTGCTAGTAAAACATCTTTTGGTCATGAACTGCACCCTAGTCTGTCTAAATTATTTGCAAGTCAAGCAACTGACCAAATAAGTCCTAAAGCATATTAAATTGCACAAAAGTTTGCAAAATGAACAGGTAAAGCTACATGATTAGAAAATTAGCAGAGGAACATGTGCAAACCCCTACCATTCGGTCACTCATTGCCACAGCATTGGTCTGGCAACCAATCTGATCAAGTGTTTGCCTCCTTGGTGGTTGAACATGCAAGCTGAACAAGGATACAGAGCTAGGAGTTACAGCAAAAAGCTGATGTGCTTGCCCCTCAACTCGGAAACCAAGACCAGTGATAGGCAAACTAGTGCTGCCATCAGCCTCAACCTGCAACTTGAAGCGTGTAATACGCTCACGTGCGATGTCTCCTTTGATGCAATAAATGAAACCATTGTCCAGTCCAATGGCAATCAACAGTATAGGTGGTGCTTCTTCTAGAACCATAAACGATGTAATCTGCAAAAGTCAGCAAAATAGCCAATTAAACTAGAATCAGATGCAAACATACATACGTATAATCCATACAAATCCAGTAACAAAAGATCATCTGAAATGCATTACACTGCGGTCAGAATGAACTAGGACAATTTACCTTTGCTTGAGGAAACTGGTCAGTGAAGACACGCAGAATTTGAACACAGAAAGGAGCTGTTGTACTTGATCCCTCTTCTTGTACTTTATCAAGGTCGAAAACCTTGAGACATATTGCCGATGATTGCGAAGATGACTGATCATCATCTCCAACCGTGACAAGAACATTTTTTTGCTGATCACATAGACAGATAAGTTGTTGATTAAGTATATGATGTAGCTGTAGGTTCACAATAAA
This sequence comes from Setaria italica, assembly GCF_000263155.2. Lineage (NCBI taxonomy): Eukaryota > Viridiplantae > Streptophyta > Magnoliopsida > Poales > Poaceae > Setaria > Setaria italica. Next base: position 46,264,263 of record NC_028451.1, on the reverse strand, counting down.
ACAGTGAATAAATGTTACAGGTCATACCTAGCAAATGATCTATGGTACTGGCACCAATACTGAACCAAATGATAGTTTTACCCCGAGAATAGGGAATTCGATAGGCCAAAACAAATGAAATCATTGATGATAACTGTTGACGCAATCAACTAATTCAACAAAGGTACTGTCCAATTTCAGACACGATTTTCTGGCAAGATCAGTCACAATGCAAGACCATAGAGGATTGGCAAGCCTCACGTCAGTTGGACATACTGAGCAGCTGATTCCAAGTAGTAAGAAGAAACATGCCATCTTTTCTTTTTTGTTTTTAATGCACCCTAATTACACATGACCCAGGAGTAGACGACGCTAACTAGTACAGTAACAAGAAACCTATCGACAAATTCAACGACTTTCCGAAGTGGAGAAGAATCCCGCCGCATCAGATCGAGTCCGAGCGCCCGTACCTTGAGCTGCTGGAGGAAGAGGACGGAGGAGGCGTGGGCCTGGAAGCCGTAGGAGAGTCGGAACCCGCGGTCGAGGAGGCCCACGGTGCCGTCGTCGCACCCCACCGCGACGCGGCCGCGGCCGCCCGAGGAGCAGGTGACGCGGCCCGCGATCTCGGCCGGCACGGCGACGGACGACGACCCCCCGCCGCCGCGGCTGACCGCCTTCTCCTCGAAGAACTCGAACTTGCGCCACTGGTACATGCCGGGCCGACACGAGGCGGGCGGATCGGGCTCCGGCGGGATCGGGCTCGGCGTCGGACGGTGGGGGGAAGCAGGAGGGGAGGGGAGGGAGGCCGCGCGGTCGGGTGCGACTGGACCGGGTGCCTACTATGGATGGCAACGGGCACCCGTGCCCGCCGCCCGTCACGGGCAAGAACTTGTGCCCGCGCCCGTCACCCGCGGGCACACCCGTGCCCGCTAGATCACAGATCACAGATCGCGGTGGAGCGGGCGATGGGCGAGGGCGGGCGCCGCGCGGCGCGGAAGTAGCGGCGGGCGGCGGCGGGACGGCGAGGGTGCGGCGGGGCGAGGCGGATGAGGTGGGGCGGAGCGGCGGGGCGGCAGGGGTGCGGGGCCAGCGGAGGGGGCCGGCGGCGGGGTGCGGGTGGGGGGATTTTGTTTTTTTCAGTAGCAGAGACATAAAAACCAAAAAGGACACAAAAAAGCGGTCCGTCAATAGGCCGCGCGCTCCATGTCCCGCCCGCGCGCTCCATGTCCCGCCCGCGCGCCTCCCCGTCTGCCACCATGCCTCGCCAGCTCCGGGCACCCATCCCCTCCCCCATCGCATCCCCCCATCGTAGCCGCGCGCGGGAAGGGAGCGGCGTCGGATTGGGAAGCCGGATGCCCGCGAAGGGGGCGGGCTCGGCGAGGGCCGCCTCGGGGATCGTGGATTCGGCGACGGCTGCTGCCTCCCTTTCCTCGCTCCGCTCCAACGGCAGCGGCTAGCGCCCGAGATCTAAAGGCAGCCAATCCCGACGCCGTCCAAGGTTTCGCCGCTGTCCAGGGTTTCGCTGCCGTCCAGGGAACTCCGACCGTGCCGCCGTCCAAGGAATCGAAGGATCCATCGCAACATCGACGCTATCGCCGTCAAGGGTTGGGGGCGCCTCTGCTCGCACCGCGCCGCCATGGGTGCACGACACGACTTGCAGTCCAAGCCGCGGCAAGAAGCTCGCCCGGATCTAACGACCGGCCTTCTATGCTCGCGGACCGTCTCCGGTGAATCCCCACACCTCTCCATGCCTGCCCGTGTGCTTCTGCCTGATTTGTTAGCATTTTTTTTCTTCTGTTGGAAGGGTAATATATCATCGATTTATTCAAACTTGGCCCGCATTTGCTTCCGATATATGCAAAGTGCATTCATGTCTTTGGCGTTGTTCTCCAAAGCAACATCCTTTGTTACAGCAGATTATTGTACTTGATGCAATTGTAATTGTTTTGGTACAATGAAATAGGGTGTGTTTAGCACCTGCAAACAAAGCTTTTATTTAATGTCATTTTTTCTTCTTCCTCTATGCCGGTAGCAGGTTTACTTTTGTCAGGTTCCTGTAACAAAGTTTGTCAACAAAAATAGCTTGTGGATGGGAAGGTCACGGGTGAACAAGTTTGTGCTCACCACCATCTTGATGTTGCTGGCCAAGGAAAGAAAGGCTTCGAAAGGTACACAAGGGTAAGGAATTTTTTTTACTGCTCTGTGTAGTGGATATCTATTGCTGCGTATTAAGCAATTTTGTTGATGTTATAGAGTACATTTTGAAAGCATAGTTTACAATTTGCAACATGGTTCAACTATGATTGTTTTATCTCAGCTTCCCAGAGAGGAGCTTTGCCAATGGTGTTTTCCTTAGGGAGGTACTTTTAATTTTGGAACCTATTTTTTTTATTTTTGCGGCTTGCTGTGTCAAAATGACCATACCGAGGATTTTAGTTTGCAAGTTGTGACAGCTTATTTGCTTCTTACATTTTCCTTGTGCAGAATTTTAGAAAGCAAAGAACTAGGCAACGAGTCAAGCATACTGAGCTCAATAGGTGAACTAGACAAACCACTCTGCAGTGAATTTTAGATATACGTGCCACCCAGATTGGATAGCAAACATAAGCCTTTATTTTTCCCCAAATTATGACATGTGCAAATTCAACTCATATATTTTGTTTAACAAAAAATTCTTATGAAACATCTTACGATCACTTTGGTTATCGCCAACTGAAGGCATTAATTTTGTGCAAGATAACGTTTTTGTGATATCTCCTTTTGATCATCTTGGTTGCATCCATGACTTAAAGCAAAACTGGTTTTGGCCAAACTTTCTACTCTGGTTTGATTTACATTTAGGATTTGGGTATGTTCCTGTTTTTCTAATTTTTTATTTATAAATAATGTTTATCTTTATGCTAGATTTAATGTCAGAAGCAACGAAGTTTCAGTGTGGATTTGAAGCCAGATCACTTGTGTGGATATAACTTGGCTCAAGTGCTCAACCACATAAATGGTGGCCAGCTGAATGTGTGATCTGCTACCTGCATGTCCAGGCATGCGGCCATCGGCCTCACGGGCTTGTCCGCATTTTATATATTCCAATCGGACGTAGCCTGACTTGTCATTTGCAAGATTGAAGCTTGGCTTCCATATACATGCTTGTTAGTCTTGAAGCAGCTGTATATTGTTTTTGAACTATTGAGTAGTTGAGATTTTTCTGGAGGGCACAATGATGTCTTAGGCAATGTTGATATGATGTACATGCCCAGATTTTGATTCTGATAAAAAAAAATGTTCTGTTCTTCCTGATTCTTTTTATGTAAATGGCTGCCAGGTGCATTTTATTTTCTTTTGACAACCTTTCAAATTGATAGAATCTCGCTTGCTTTGTGGAGCATTTGTGACACAGAAGACTGAAGGTGATGTTAATTTCTATGTTCCTTAACTGAGTAGGTCAACCCAGGATTTAATTTTTCTGTGCATTGCATCACAAACAAGATACTTCAGTGTCATGATCATAAATCTGTTTACAAACATTCAACCTGGAGGGATGCACTGAATATCTGTTACTTTGTCTATATTTTTCTATCAACTCTTAGGTTTGGTCATGGTAAGCAGGAGATATTATTGGACTTAGACCATGGTGATAATAGGATCTGTCAATATTCTGTGGCAAATTATTAGTTGTTCTGAAATGAAATGTTTACTGATCCTGGACTGATTTGTTTAAGTTCAGTATGGAGAGATTCTAGGGAGTACGGCGTTAAATTTAAGGAGTTGCTTAGTTCCCCTTTTTTTACAACAGTTTTAAAGCATGACCTTCATAAATGTTGCTTTGATGTATGGATAGGTGTGTTGTTTTATACATGGTTTTCCATCGTGAGATTTTAGAAAACTGAGACTTCAAGTTCTCAAGTTAATTGTTGTCATTAACTTAAGTCTCAAATTGCCATATTCTTTGGGTATTTATGCCATCTGCTTGTTTTAGCTGCTTTTCTCATTTATTCTCTTTCAAGGTGAAGGTATTGTTCCCAGGAAGTCAGACTACCAAAATGTGATTGTTTTTCAGGTAATTATTATATTTTGCCTGCACCCATGCCACCTGCGATTGTTCATGTGTGGCTGGCTCACAGGGAGAGGGATGAGTGCGCGTACAAAGAGATCATTATCCAGCTTCCCTTTTGCTCCATTAAAAATCACATGAAGGTAAAATGGCATGACCGCCTTTTACTGTTTGTAGGTTAGCTTATACATGTATAAACTATAAAGATTTTTTTTCCAGTTCGTAGTCTTAATTAGTGAAAGGAGTTATTGATAAATAGGCTTAAGGCTCAACTACTACTACTACATGTTTCCCCTTCAAATCAATTGATTTGATAGACATCACTCAATTTTATGACAGTGACGTGAGCTGCTCCTGTAATTCTATTTGCAATATTTAAAAGTCTTTCATTCCCATACTCAGCTCTCTATATAACTATATTAGAGGAAGAGCCAAATCTACCAACACACTCAGAGACCCTTAGTTTGAACTATAAATTATAAACAACTTTCCATTGGTAATAGTAGGATTTGTTTCCTGTCCATGAATTAAACTGGGCTACCTCTTTAGATCACAATGGCAAAGTCTTCGTTTTCCTTTGCTGGTCTTCTAGAGGCTCGAGTAGTTTCAAATGTAATCCCATGGCTGTGCAATAAGTAGATGCAAATTTTACAAACAAATAGGTAACAGAAGTTTAATGTTGAAGCATAGAATCATCAATTAAGTGTTAGCATAAATGCCAGCAAAAATCAAAGGATCGGAATACATAATTGAAGCTAATTTTGTTGTGAGCATAAGCATCAATTAAGTGTCAGTATATATGTGCCAACAAAAATCAAAGGATCGGAATACATAATTGGGCTGAATTTGTTTGCACATTCTTACTACTTTACAAATCAAAAGAATGGAATGAATTCTTCAGTTGTAGACATAATTAATATATTGTAACAGGTGCAATACATTGCTTGGTTCTGAAGTCAAAAGGAGACTCTCTCATGGGCAAGTAAGAAAGCAGGTTGTGCGCATTCGAGTACAATTGAGAAATACACAAACCTGATCATTTTTTTTTCAATTTGAGATGGTATGTGCAGTGGGCTTCGAACTTGCAGCAGCTGGTATTGTATCTCAACACAGTCAATATCCACGGCTCACTCTACAGTCAATATTGTATCTCAACATTAAGTGATGAAGCGGACTGCTGGTAGAGTATAAAAAAGAGTCACTAAATTTGTGATACCTGACCTTAGTTGTCTCAGTGTTTGTTCAATATTGTAACTCGCTAACTTGTTTACCATATGTTTGTGAAAATGCCTACACAGTTTTACTTGCCATTGCCATGGACATGTGTGTGTCATCACTGATAAAGAGAAGGAGAGTCTACAGGGATGGAAGCCTCAGAGTAGAGAGATCACAGCTAATTTGGGAGAGTTCACTGCTCTCTGCCTTACTGTTTTGTGTTTTGCGCAAGAGCTTTTCATTTGTTTTTTTAGCCTGCCAAATTTCTAGTGAAGTTGCAAAATACCAGTGAAATATTTCTATAGGTAACCGCTATTTTGTTTTATAGATTTATATCTGAGTTTTTCCCTTTAGGTTTACATATGCAAATGTCTTTATCACAGTTCCTTGATTAAGATAGAATACATTAAAATTTTATCCTTGTCCAATATGTAATTTGTTTCTGGTATCATTGTATTTAGCTACTGCTTACTTGTTTCTGGTGAGTTAGTCTTTGATAGCTCTTGGATGCTGCTTTTGTCTTTTTTTGCCCCCTGCATTATAAAGCTTGCAAGGGTTTTGCTATAGTAGTTTGTTCGATCTGAAAGTGCATTTATAATGTTCAAACTTGTTGTTTAACGGAATTCTTATGCTTATTTTAACATTGCGAACTTTGATAAAGAAGAGTACGTGCCATTGCAACCGGCTCTCGTGTTGATGACATTCTATACTCAAGAAATTACATAACTTAAAAACTATTATGATTTTTATTGTCATAGAAACTTGCTACCCATAGTAACGCACAAAACGAGTTGTATATTCCTCAATTTTGTACGACATAGTGTAATCCAGTTTTTGTTTTGCCCGTAGCAACGCACGGGTATGATCCTAGTAATTTTTTAATACTTTTTAGTACCGGTTATCTCAATTGGTACTAAAGGATCCCCTCTAGTACCGAATTGTTAGTACCGGTTTCACAACCAGTACTAGAGGGGGATTTTCAACCAATACTAGAGCTGTTTTCTCTAGTAGTGCCTCGAGGATGGTCTTGAGCTTGGTGATGCCCTTCTACATGAACAACCAGCCTTGCTCCAGATTGATCGTCTTCCGCTTGTGCGTCGCCATCACCACTCCCCACCCCTACCCCTCGTCACCTGGCTCGAGGCAGTGGGGGGCTTCGGTCGGAGAGGACAGCCAGACCCACGGTTGGAGGGCGGATGCAGGGTGAGATAGGCACCGAGGAGGCTTCCCAGGCAGCTGGCCGCCCTCCACGCCACACCACCACCCCACCCGACCCTTGATCGCGCCGCAGCGATCGCAGAAGCCGCGGTCCCCGAGGCGCCCCTTGGCGAGCAAGGAGAGGAGGAGGGCGAGCAGCGGCAGCGCAGGGTGAGCAAGGAGAGGAGGAGGGTGAGCGGCGGTGGTGCAGGGCGAGCGAGGAGAGGACCGGCGGAGGCGGAGGCGAGAGAGAGAGAGAGAGAGAGAGAGAGAGAGAGAGAGAGAGAGGGAACGTGGGGGAGGGAAATATTGGAGGGGGCCGCGGCGGGTGCAGGGATGGATGGCGAAGAGCAGCGGAAAGAGATCGGACGACAGAGGGGAAATAAGGGAAGGAAAAAAAATGGAGACGGGTGTGGGGGAGGACCAAAAGATCTGCGACGTACGAAGTTTTTTTGCCTCTTTGATTTTTTTTTGAAGTAGAGATAACAAAATAAATTAATTGTTAACTAGTGGCCTTAGCCTTGTGGTGGAACCTTCGTTCCTACCGACTTCAAGTCCATAACTTAGGATATGTGCTCGTATGTTCAGCTTACTAATTTTTAGTGGTAGATGATATGTCCATCGACCGTAAGACACGGTGCACTGTGTTTTGAAAAACAAAACTTGAGCTGTTGGTAGCTATTTGCTCCGTCCTAAATTACTATTCGTTTTGGCTTTTCCGGGTACATAGCCTTTGATATGCACTAGATAAATATTATGTCCAAATATATAGTAAAATTTATGTATCTAGAAAATCCAAAATAAATAATAAATTCGGACGGAGGGAGCAGAGTAGTACCTAGGAGGAGGTCCTTTTGCCAAAAGTTGAGCAGCTTTGGCACAACTGTTTTCCTTGTTTATTTCCACAAACATCCGTATAGTCATTCATATCTTATTGCTAGAGGTAAAGGACTGTACTGATTTGCAACATTCTCACGCGCAAAAAAAACTAAAAATAGAAGCAATTTTAAGCCACATCTTAATAATATACATGTAAAAAGAAGTATTTGGAGGACTCTATTGAATCATATACAGAAATGATCATGCATATATAACATGAAGATAAATAAATAAATAAATAACGTGTGATACATACCGTGCATAGACTCGCATGCATACAAGGCAATGTACATTACATCATCAAAGTACAAGCATATACATACAGAGTACACTACTGGAAACATCGATCATGCTCTCCTAGCTAGCCCATGGCCAAAGAGGTCGCAGCCTCGCAGGCATACGTCGAATTTTACACCGTATGTACGTACACGGTACACAGATGTAGGAAAAGAAAAAGGTGTTTATTGATACTGGGGCAATGCAGATGCAGGTCGATCATGGCTTGGTGTCTGGCACCGGGTAGTGCCCCTCGGCCTTCGATCGGTGGCAGCTCAGGTTCCGGCAGAGGTGGCAGCTCATGCTTTGGCACCTCCGGCACGGCGGGATGCTCAGGCACCTCAGGCTTGGCGGGGTGCTCCGGCACCTCAGGCTCCGGTAGCTCCGGCATGGCGGGGTGTTCCGGCACCTCGGGCTTCGGCAGCTCATCAGGCACGGCAGGGTGCTCCGGCACCTCAGAGGCTTTGGCAGCTCCGGCAGCTCGGGCTTCGGCAGCTCGGGGACAGTAGGGTGATCTGCGGTGGCAGCTCAGGCTTCGGCAGCTCTGGTACGGCGGGGTGCGCCGGCACCTCGGGCTTCGGCAGCTCCGGCTCGACTGGGTGCGGCGGTAGCTCCGGCTTAGGCAGCTGAGGCACCGTGGGGTGCGGCGGAAGCTCGGGCTTGGCAGCTCCGGCACGGCTGGGTGTGGGTGCTCCTCCTTGGGTGCCGCCGCCTCCAGCAAGGCAGCAACCGTGCCGCGGTGCTCATGCCGCTGCTGCACGAGAGCAGCAGCGCCATGAGGAGAAGGGAGGCTGGCATGGTGCTCCTGGAAGCCATAGCTAGGTTCTTTGCACTAATGAAGCGATCGAGAACAAGATCGTTATGCGTGGTGACTGGAAAAGGGTCGAGAGAAGCATGGTATTTGTAGTGCCAAATTATGAAAATCGACCGATCGTTTGGTAACTACTGGTTGGTTATCTGCATCCCCATGGTTGTTAATATAAATTAGGATCCGTGTGATCTGGTTCTCCTGATCCATGCATCCTTTGATTTGTTCGGAATGCTGCGACTTGCATTGAGAGAGATCAGCTGGTCGTTGGTTGAATCACCTTCTTGGCACCTTGCGTTGTGGCTATACACGTGTGCGACGTATCCCATCGTCTCATCGTTGTGCAAGTGTTTGGCCACCGGATAACGCAAAGTATAGGAACGTCATTCATGTCGAGGACAGGCTGACTGAGAAACCAACATGATCACGTGTTGCGAACTGGACGAGAAACACCTTACCAACCGTCATTAGATCAAACACTACCAGAGAAATCGCCTCTAATATCGGTCCGTAACCCCCCTCTAGTACCGGTTGTGCAACCGGTACTAGCAATTCGGTACTAGAGGGGATCCTTTAGTACCGGTTGTAATAACCGGTACTAAAGGGTATTAAAAAATTAAAAAAAAAACAAATCCCCCTGCCGGCCCCGGCCTCCCGCCGCCACCAGCCCTAGCCTCCCTTCGCCCGTCGCCGCCGGCCCGCTCGCTCCGCCTCCTCCGCCTCCGCTGGCCTCCTCCACCCCTCCTCCACCTCCCGCCGCCGCCCCTACCTCCTCCGGCCATCCTCCACCTCCCACCGCATCCACCAGCCTCTCCCGCCCCTCCTCCACCTCCCGCCGCCACCTGCCGCATCGACCAGCCCAGCCACCGCGGCGCTCTCCTGCCGTCGCCACCGCGCCCTCCCGCCGCCGCCGCCGCAAGATGGACGCCGCCGCGCCTTGCCCCGCCGCTGCTCCTCGCATCAGGCACGAGGTGAGGAGCGAGCGGAGGAGAGAGGAGAGGGGAGGCTAGGGAGAGGGAGGGAGGGGGCCGGTGGAGGGAGCTAAGGGAGGCGAGGAGAAGGACTAGCGCGAGGAGAAGGAACGATAAGGTAGCCACAGGAGAGTGGAGGAAGGGAAAGGATAAGGTAGCGGAGGTCGGTGCAGTAAATTTAAAAGGTGGAGGGAGGTGAGTCGCGAAGGGAACCTTTAGTACCGGGTGGGAGCTCCACCCGGTACTAAAGGTGGTGGGGGCTCCACCCGGTACTAAACCGGTAGTAAAGATTCTCCGGGGAATCCCAAATCTGTACCCAGTACTAATGCTGGTACCAGGCCAAAAAGGGACCGGTACTAAGTCTCGGGACGAGAGGTCATTTTTCTAGTAGCGAAGCAACACAGTGACGAGATGGAATACAATCACTCAATTGACAAGGGGTGGATCTAGATCCAATACAACCCAATTGAACTATACACACTCGTTCAGAAGTATCGTATGCCGGGTGGATCTAGATCCAATACAACCTAATTGAACAATACACACACTCGTTCAGAAGTATCGTATGCCCGGGGAAAAAGTGTTTTAAGGTTTTTTATTATGTTGATGTAATGATCTTGAAACTAATAAAGTTTCCATTATCAGAAAAAAAATCGGAGGAAAAAGCCTTGCATGTCCCCTCCCAACTCTCAATCTCACAAGCAAGGACTAAATACTTTTTACTAGATATCAAGCATATTTCAGTAACAATGAATTGATTTTCATAGCAGTTGTAAAGCGAGATGAAAATGGCCCCTACAATAAATATTGAAGGGCCTTTTTTCCTACATTGATAATTTTAAATTTTAAACAAGTTGCATCAGCTTACATGCACTCCTGAATTATGTATGTTAGTCTTTGGTTTAATTCAATTATTTTACAAGATTTCTTGGAAAGTTACACGTCCTGGGAGCAAACTCATAACACCTCCGCTGAAATGTGTTCTACAGTTCATCATAGTTCACACTTCACATGCAAACGAGCACCCCTCCTACAAGCTCTCCAACATCAAATAGATTCCACGTTTCCTCCAGATTTGGGATTAAATTTAGTGAGGTACATGTTGGATATATATTCCTACATCCACAAATTAGCGAGTGTACTACACTAGTACTAGGGCATTCATTATATTAGCATGTATGTGTCTGTGGTGCACGTGGTTGTTTGGTAAAATTGCATAGACACCCTATAAAAACCACTTCAAGTTTGGCATTGCCCCCCATAAGTTATTCTGTTACAAATATACACCCACCTACTTAATTCTATTGCAAATATCCACCCAGTGTGTGCAAATTTAACCGATTCGACATGATTTCAAAAATAGCGAGCCACCAATGTGATCTTTATTGAAATTAAATACTTCTAGTAGTATAATCTTGAAAAAAATTTGGAGACTTCACAAAAAGAATTGGTAAATTTGTGCATATTGGGGTGGTTTTTGCAACAAAATTGAGTACCATGGTGGGTATTTGCAATAAAAATGACTTATGAGGGGCAGTGTGAAATTTGAAGTGGGTTATTGGGGGTTTCCTGCAATTTTACCTTAATAGAATATAAATCGATGTTTCCTCTTGTTTCTAGTTCTAAGGGAGAATATTTTGCTCACTTTTGTAAAATATAATGCAATCATTTGGAAATGATTTTGCATTTCCTTCATCCATAGAGAGGCGATATTATGTGCAATTGGTAATGAAATGCATCTAGAACCTTTTCTTTCCTAGAATACTAGTATATGTGAAAATGTTAAGTGAAAACAGACTTTCCTTTTCTTTTTACCGGTGGGAACTGAATTTTTCTAGTTATTGGGATCGACGTATATGTTATGACAAACAGTTCCTACAAGACTTGCAATTTTTAGTTTTGGATAAACTAGGTTTTAGATGATTCACATTGTGAAATTGGTTTACTAATTTTGCAATGCATTAAAGACATACATGGAAATGAGTAAGCAAGTGCATTTGAGGGACACTGATCCTTAATTAGAACTAGAAACACCCATAGATTAATCCAACACAAAGAATGCTTATGGGGAATCCTTCATATAGTACTGCTACATTGAAAGCCTACTTATCTTGTAGTCAGTCATGTATGTATTTGCATGCCCACATCATTTGTAGAGTTTGGACATCCAGATACTTTTTAATTAGTGATTAAATATTACTCCAAGATAAATGAAACACATCTCATACACATACTCTGTATATATATAGTACATAATAAAGGACAATATATACGTACATCACCAAACATACAACATTGAAAAGTAACAATCCTAAAGCTAGCTTGTGACCAACAAGATCACATTCAAACATAAAAATATCACACCATCATACACAAGCACATAACGTTTTTATTACTGGGGCGACAGTGATGCAGTCCGATCATGGCTTGGTCTCTGGCTCTGGGTAGTGGCTCTCGGGTTTCGGCGGCAGCTCATGCTCTGGTACCTCCGGCACGTCCGGGTGGGGCAGCTCCGGCTTTGGTAGCTCTGGCACCGTGGGGTGAGGAGGCAGCTCAGGCTTCGGCAGCTCCGGCACGGCGGGGTGCTCTGGCACCTCTGGCTTCGGCAGCTCTGGAACGGCGGGGTGAGGAGGCAGCTCGGGCTTCGGCAACTCCGGCACTTCGGGGTGCGCAGGCACCTCAGGCTTCGGCAGCTCAGGCACGGTGGGATGAGGTGGCAGCTCAGGCTTCGGCAGCTCGGGTACGGCGGGGTGCTCCGGCAGCTCGGGCTTCGGCAGCTCCGGCACCGTGGGGTGCGGCGGCAGCTCGGGCTTTGGCAGCTCCGGCACGGCAGGGTGCGGGTACTCCTCCTTGGGTGCCACCTCCTCCAGCACCCGCGCCGCGCCGCTCATGCCGCTGCACGAGAGCAGCAGCGCCATGAGGAGAACAAGGGAAGCCATGGTGCTCCTGGCAGCCATGACTGGATCGATGCTTAACACTTGTGAGCTTTTCTGTGCCTCGAGTCTCAGTATGTAGAGCGAACTAGATCGTTGTGTGATGGCTGGGAGGGGAGAGGAGCATGGTATTTGTAGTGCAAAACGCATGTCCTGTAACCACGATCGATCAGGTGAGCGTTTACGTCCTGGAGCATCTTGTATTTTGGTAGCAGCTGGTAGGTCATCTGCATCTTTGGGTGGTTAAAATTTTGTCCTCGATTCGTGTCCTCGTGATCTCCCTCCTGATCCCTGCTTGCGTATGGTTTAGTTGGTTGGAAATACACTGATATCTGATCGATCTGGTTGGTTGAAGCACTACATGTTTTTTGGCAACACGTGTGCGATTTATCTAATTGACCCGTATGTGTTTGGCCAGCAGATAATGCAAAGGACGTGCAAATGTCAAGGACAGATTGAGATTTGTACGAGCATGAACTATGAAGTCCACGCTGATGAGATGTGTGGTTCGGAAGTAGTTGAAAATGACTACTGACGTGTGAAATGTCCAAAGGGGCCTTGCTTCTCATTTTTGGCCTGGCCATTTTCCAAATAACTTACGTCAGTTTACATGCACGGCTGATATGGTAGCATAGAGAAGAAGGCTTAGTTATTTTGCTTCCCTCAGTTGCTTTAGAACATTATTTCTGAGAGAATCAATATTGAGGCATGCATGCAGGTTCCAAGATACGCGTTGGGCGGCATGCATATGCATGCTCAAAGATACGAGTTGGGCGTGGTGATTTGAATTGTCAGAGAAATATATTTTGGGCTCTTGAAAATAAAATTCAATTGTTTGATAACTGATTTTGCATTTTGTTCATCAGGGCAACATTTTAATAATTAATTGGTAATAACATGTGCTGTTATTTATTATTTAATTTGGCCTTAGTGATAATATATATGTGGAGACGTTATTTCATCAAAGCTGAAATCTTTTATTGACAAAAGTATTTGTAAATAAAATGCTTTGTATTTATTTTTTTATCTTTTGATAAAAAAAAGAGAAAGTGGAGTGGCATTTATTTCCCACAGAATTCTTTACTGTTTTGGAAAAACTTGTGTACCTGAATTTTTGTTCTTTTGAAACAGATTAGGTTGTAGATAGTTGGACTCGAAACTGAACTACCAGCTTTATTTCTTTGTTTGTATCGGTAATAACATGAATTTTGGAAAGGCTTATGGAAATGGAACAAAGGAAGGACAATCACATGTCTAAGAATGAACCCCCTTTAATTTATCAACACAAGCAGCTACGTAGAAAACATAAGGTATTTTTTTCATCATAGTGGTTCTAAATTCAAGGCTGTGACACATACATTTTCAGCCACATATTTAACATATGCATACCTTGTGCAAAACTAATTTGGAGATTTCTTTGTTTACTCCCATGGTTTGAAATTACGAGTATTTTTGTTTCATTAGGATAACCCTTTGATCAATAATTTCTCTATTATAGTACATGATTTTTGTGACAGAAACTGATGTCATTTAATTCGTAAACATACTTTCTTAGCAGTATACTTTTGTACCATATAAATAAAATAACAATAGTGTAATTGTGGGCCAAATTCAGCCCTAACAAAACGAAGTACGCCTTGAAATTACAAATGGAAGGATTATATAATAAGAGACCATAATAATGTAATGAAATAATACATGTATATATATCATACGCCAAAAGCAATACACGGGTAACATCATCAACCAACAAATCAAAGTAGCACAACGTACAACCCTGAACGTCAGGCTCCTACTGCGACATCTCAGATACACACAAGTACAGAACGTATTTTATTACTGGGGCAACACGGGTGTAGCTCGATCATGGCTTGGCCTCTGGCACCGGTTAGTGGCCCTCCGGCTTCGGCACCTCCGGCACGTGAGGCGCTTCTGGCTTTGGCAGCTCCGGTACTTCGGGATGAGGCGGCATTTCAGGCTTCGGCAGCTCCGGGTGCGGCAGCTCCGGCTTTGGGTGCTCCGGCACGGTGGGGTGCGGTGGCAGTTCAGGCTTGGGCAACTACGGCAAGGTAGGGTGCGGTGGCAGTTCAGGCTGCTTCGGGTGCTCTGGCTCGGTGGGGTGCGGTGGCAGTTCAGGCTTTGAGTGCTCTGGCACGGTAGGGTGTGGAGGCAGCTCAGGCTTTGGGAGCTCCGGCACGGTGGGGTGCGGCGGCAGCTCTGGCTGGGGATCTCCGGCACGGTAGGGTGCGGCGGGTACTCAGGCTTCGTCTCCTCCAGGTACCGAGCCGCGCTGCTCATGGAGCTGCAAGCGATGAGCAGCACTGCCATGAGAAAGGCGAGGGAGCGAGGACATGGTTTTCTTGGAAACCATGTCGAATGGCTCGTGCTTTCTCAGCTGCGATCTCTGTGTGTATCAGTGTGAGCTTGTTGTGATGTTGTGATGGCTGGAAGGGAAGAGGAGCCCTCTATTTATAGTTGCCAAGCAAGGCTTGCTGCATGCATGCATGGGTGTGCTTGCAGGAGTCTTCTGGTCTTGGGTGCCTGGTAGCGGTAGGTCATCTGCATTTTTTTCCTCCTGAAACCTCTGGACTCTAGGTTATCTCCTCGACTTAATTATTTTCCATGCAATCTCTACTACCAGTGTCAGGTTTAATCAGTTGAGAATACTCTGAAACATGCGTGGTGATCTGGTTGGTGGATACTTTACTTTTACAAGCGTAGTTTCTGTTGGTGCCAGGTGACATGTGTGCTACACGTCTTCTGTGGTTAGGCTACCAAATGTATTACCGCAAAGTGACACCGTGCATGTGAAGAACAGCAGATAGCTGAGATACAGAGAGCAATGTGAAAACCAAGCTGACCGAAACGATTGGTTTTGGTAGTTCCAGATAGGGTTGACAACGACGACGGCACTAAATAAGGTAGGAATGAACTTGCAACATACGCAGTCACAGTACGTAGCAGGACATGAACCAGAAAAGGAGTTAATAGCTAGCTTATCTCTCTGACTGAGATGCCATTTACTCGAATGGTCAAGTACACAGAGTCCTTGCAGATCATCTGGCAATAAAACGGAGTGGTAGTTCAGCTGCTTCGAGTTCGTGGTAGTAGGTTCTGGTCGTTTTCGTCATCCTTTTTTGAAGCTTGTTTCAGATGCCTGCGATATCGAGTTGCTGAAGTCCAACTGATGACCCGGTTGACGATCTCTCCTACAACTTAAAAGAGGTGATGGAGCACGCTTTCGCGTAGCAGCGTTCAGGCGTTAGGTCACCGGTGCAGTACGGTGTGAATGGAGATCGATGTATATCTGGGCTCGTCCTTCTTAAGGCTCAGGAAGACAGGAACACCGACACGTCGACAAGAAGGACCAGTGTGGGAGATATGTCAGCTGACAGGATGATATATCGGCGCAGGAGAGTTGTTGGGACGCAAAATCAGAGCAGAAAATGATCGCATGTCTAACAGTGTTGAATTGCTGCAGACACGCTTGCTTCCATTGCTTGCATGTTGAGTTAATTGTGGTTGATAGGCCATCGGCATGGCCGTCTTGGAAAATAGGAGCACGTAGCGCACAACCGTGAACCGCCCTGCCAAATGTTACTTCACTACGACTCTGAAAGAAAGGAAACTACAGCCAGTGGGGGAAAAAATACTCCTACTACTCCTGGTCCGTGCATCACCAGAGACGTACACCGCCCACCACCGACGCTCCTGCTGTACTAGCTCGCACGGCAAGCACGAGCACTAGATGGCAGGAGACCGCCAGACCCCCCAAGCGGATAGATGGAAATTGGACGGACAATTTGGAAAGTGGGATCGATCGAGCCTCTCGGCCTCTCTGGCGTGAGACCGTTGATTTTTATTGACTCGGCTCTTGGGCCTTCACGCTTCAACTGCCGAGCGCTTGGCATGGCCCAAGAAAAACGATACCAGACAGCAGACGCAGGGTCATCTTTCTTCTCACGCTTGTCGTTGTTTTGCTCATCGTCCATGGCGCCCGACGCCGTGCTCGGCAGAAAAACGGATAGGTAGAGGCAAGGACCAGTGTCCAGAGGTGTAAGAGGGGTAGTGGGGTAGCACACCAGTAGCTGGGGCGGCCGCCCTACCCCGCCGATAGGGTAGCTCCACCCCTGACTACAGCTAGTTAGCAGTAGTTAATAATCAGATGTGCTACAAAACCCTTAGATAACCTCTCTGTTTTTACAAAGCACCCATGTATATGTCACATTTTGTAATTCTTGACCATCGATTAGTGTCTCATTATATTATTTTGGTGATATAAATTGGTTGAGAGCGTTATATTCATATTTGATGACACTTCTCATGTGCAATCATTGTTATATTCCAACTCCATAGCTCTTTTATGATGGTACTCAGAATATTAATCCATAGACAGATTGTATCATATAATGGACTAATAACCAAAGCTCAATCCTGAAGAACTAGAACTTCAGTTCATACCATGTCATATATTTATCCAACCAAATTAAAGGATCGTTTTATTTGGAATGTTGATCGTTAAATTTATACTGAGACAACTAACAACAACCGGAACTGAAATGAATTAATACTGAGACAACTAACAACAACCGGAACTGAAATGACGAGTCAGCGAAGATCTATAGTGACTCATGGTTGGTTGGTAATTGGTATAGTGGCTTTTACCAACTCCAACATAGTTGGTGATATGGGGTTGTGGTATAGTGCATTCAGTGAGAGCGTGCATTAAATGATATTAACGTATATTGCCCAATGAATTGATCTGTTTTGGAAAGATTGGTGTTAATTTAGCTATAGAGTAATTAAAGAGGACCAAAAAAGATGGGTAAGACCTCAAACCATTACATTTTAGATGAAAACAAAGTTACTCAAACCTTGCTGAAGCTACATAACTACCGTAAGATCTTTGATCTTACAATAGAGAGTAGTTCATTAATTTGATGGTATAAAAAATAATGGCCACGAAGTAAATGTCTCATTCATATTTGTCCACATGTTTCTGCAATAACAGCTGCAACAACTGTCAAATTTCATGAATAAAACGAAGAGAGCCTAGGAGGTCTTTTTTTCTAGCATTCAATGAACACATGTAATGCATTCGTCCATGCATGACTTCACTGAAATTCTGGAATCCATGCATTTCTTCGGTAATTTAGGGTCGAACTCGATATGAATGGTGCGACAGAAATACATAGATATACAAACGAATCCATTTATTTATACACATGGATCTCGGCCGGAACACACAGATCACAATCACGGCCGGATCAGATGGCATGGCGATGCGCATACATCGCTCACGCTCCAAATCTGATATCCTAGCTATACAATATCATCAATAACCCAGCATGCATGCATGTCCGTCACACGAATGAGCAAATTACACGCATGCATTTGCTTAGAGCGCCATTTCAATAATATGCGCCCCTAAAGTCATCATGGTAGCTCATCGATCATGGCTGTGGCGGGACCACCTCCGGCTTCGGTGGCACTGCCTCTGGCTTTGGTGGAAGCTCACCAGCCAGCACCGGGGGTGGCAGCTCCGGCTTCGGCAGTTCGGGTTGGGGCAGGGGCTGTGGTGGTACCGGCAATGGATCCGGCTTCGGTAGGGGTTGTGGTGGCACCGGCAATGGGTCGGGCTTGGGAAGAGGCTGTGGTGGCACCGGCAGCGGGTCGGGCTTGGGAAGAGGCTGAGGTGGCACCGGCAGCGGCTCGGGCTTGGGCAAGGGCTGTGGTGGCACCGGCAGCGGCTCAGGGTTTGGCAGGGGCTCAGGATTCGGCAGGGGCTGTGGCGGTACCGGCAGCGGCTCAGGGTTCGGCAGGGGCTGCGGCGGCACCGGCAGGGGCTCAGGCTTCGGTTCTTCAGGCTTGGGAAGAGGCGGCAGGTCAGGCTTCGGGAGCTCCTGCATCCGCCGCGCCGCGTTGCTCATGCCACCGCATGAGAGCAGCAACGCCAGGACGAGCATGAAGGAGGACATGGTGTTCGTGGAAGCCATGGCTTCTTATCGATCAACTCTGTGTTCTGGATGCAGAGAACGGAAGGCGAGCTACGGTATTTATAGAACGAACGAGCTCACCGGAGGTGCTCATGTCGGTGTCTTCCCGCTCACCCGAGCGCGTGCGGTTGGCCGATGGCCATAGCCTTGACGTTTCTGCTTCCCAGCTTCATTTGGCTTCTGTGATGGATACGGCTGCTTGGGGGCGAGGACGTATAATTCCTGTCCTGTGATTAATGGGGGTTGTCGACTGATCGGGCGAGAGGTCGCCATATCGGCGTACGCCGGGTTTCTTGCCGCGCCTGCGCGACGTGACGATGAGAGCCGTGGGGCGCCTGCCCGGGTACCCGCCGCCGAACTGATCGAGCCTCCTCGCCGGAACGGAAAACGACGGCGCCGTACGGTGGCGCTGCACAGGTCGCGGTAACATGTGGTGCGCGAGAGACTCTCGTGGCGTGGGGAGAATAGTAAAAGGTGGATCACGCGGCGGCCGCGGTGAGGTAGGCCGTGGCCGTGGGATTCTGACGCGCGAACGGCGCCGGCCTGAGGCCTTGGGCGCCGCCGGCTGTTAGCCGAGCTCAAGAGTCGTTACCGCGGGGTGATTTGGATGGCTCCATGATACAAAGTTGTTGCCCGGGGACTCTGAGTCGGGCGCCGACATGCTGCGAGGAAGTGTGGATGGAGTGGTAGTAGTGCCACCGTGCCGGCAATCGGCAGCTCCTGATCGAGGGGGCGATTCGGGAGGGAGTGGGTGCGGGAGGGAATGGGCTTTGGCGTGCGACCAAGAAGATGAGAACAGAACTAAAGTTGGAATGAAGAAATTTTATATATGGCAGTAAATAAAATCGCATGAATTGGTTCCAAACATACTGTATGAGTGATTTTGCTTAGTAAAAAGAAAAAAAATGTTACACTCTTAATAAACAAAAGAGAGAGAAACAAAGCATCTCTGTCCTCTCTGTTTTTAAGCACAGCTCCAAAACAGCACGTGTGAGGTAGTTAGCCTAGCAGTGGTGATGATTAGTGATGCAAAGCAATGGAGTGGGGAATGGTTAGTCACGGGTGTTGTGGAAGGAAGAGAAAGAAAATGTATTAATGTGTTGCTGGAGGCGAAAGAAATCTAACTATGAGAGTTGTTGAAGTCCCTACGAGGCTTTATAGACTTTTTTCAATATCTTTTTATTTTTAAATGGGCAGTTTGTAGTTCTAATGTTAATTATCTAGCATAATTGATAATTGTTGGCAATTTGTTTTTTGAATGATGTTATTGGCAATTTGTTAATATTATTGAGAAAGATAAGTAAATGTACTAAAAAACTTTGGATGCTCAAGAAAATTCTAAAAACTATTAAAATTGTTGGTCACTTACTGAGACAAAATGGCCGACAAGGCATGAGCGAAAGCATGTGTCGAACAAGAACCCTTATGAAATGCTTTAGTGTAGTGGCAGAATATTGCTTGTGCTTTTGCACTTAGGAAATGCTTCTCTCAATAACTCAATCGATCTTACTCTTATCTCTCCATATGACATGTTTTTCTCTATCTTAATATTATCTCTTATTTCTTGCATTCTTTTGAGTGGTAACTATCAATGATACTGTTCTACATAGGCATATTATCGCTTCACGAACAACAATATTTTTCCTAGTATAATTGAATAGAAAGTTAATTCCTAGTAGAAAGCTCTAAGTTCTAAATTGAGCGTTTGGGATAAGAATTTGACTAGTTGTGAGTTTGAAAAAGTTCAAATTTGCATGTTGAAAGCAAAATTTCAGGTTAATGATGATTGGTTGAAAATTCTGGTTCTAAAGTTCAGCA
This sequence comes from Setaria italica, assembly GCF_000263155.2. Taxonomy (NCBI): domain Eukaryota; kingdom Viridiplantae; phylum Streptophyta; class Magnoliopsida; order Poales; family Poaceae; genus Setaria; species Setaria italica. Next base: position 46,244,143 of record NC_028451.1, on the reverse strand, counting down.
TAAATGTTTTATTGGTTGGTGAACACGTCAATGATAGAGCAATATAACGTATAAAAATGGAATATAGCAAAGAAATAATCGTCTGAAAGTAGAGTAGTACTCTCTCCGTTCCAAATTGTAGGTCGTTTTGACTTTTCTAGATTCATAAATATTATTATACACTACATCTACATGCATAATAATATTTAAGAACTAAAAAAATAAAACGAACTACAATTTAGAAGAGTAGTATATTATATTTCATCCGTATGTTTGGATATTTGGTTGCTAATCGCAGCAGCTATGCACGCGCAATTCGCCGTGGCATGTTCGATCGAAGCAATTCCATCCTTCGATGCCAGGTTTAATGAAAAAAAATTTACTCGGTTCAAAGCCAGATAGAAATAAAATAGTTCCTGGGCCGAGGGCGCGCTGGTGTGATCGGGCCACCAGGGCAGCTTGTTCATCTGAGTTCGGCTGATGGTTTGGTGATAGCATAGCGCTGCGCGCTTGTTGCTGACATGCAGTACAGGCTTTGCGTCTGTTGCGTGCAGACTGCTTATGTGCCTTCACAGTTTCCAGCATCGTCAGATCAGCTGCATAAATGAACTGCCTGTAGACTGAGTTTTAAAAAAACATAGATACGTGTATTGTTTGGGCTGAGATTTGTATTCAGGTGGCACGCATTGCGATTCTTCTGGCTTCTGCACCCCCACGGAAGAGAGCTCATATGCAGATAGTGGTAGTAAATGATATTTAGCAGGCATCCAGATGCCTAAGCCGTAGCCGGAGGAGGAGGAAGAGGAGGAGGAGGGTGCCACGACCCGCGCGAGGCGCTGTGGGCGGCACGGCCTCCCTCCCCTTCCCTCCTGCTTCCCCCACCGTCCGCCGTTGAGCCCTATCCCGCCGGAGCCCGATCCGCCCGCCTCGCGTCGGCCCGGTATGTACCAGTGGTGCAAGTTTGAGTTCTTCAAGGAGAAGGCGGTCGGCCGCGGCGGCGGGGCCGGCGGGGGGTCGTCGTCCGCCGCCGTGCCGGTCGAGATCGCGGGCCGTGTCACCTGCTACTCAGGCGGCCGCAGCTGCGTCACGGTGGGGTGCGACGACGGCACCATGGGCCTCCTCGACCGCGGGTTCCAACTCTCCTACGACTTCCAGGCTCACACCTCCTCCGTCCTCTTCCTCCAGCAGCTCGAGGTACAGGCGCTCGAACTCGATCTGATGCGGCGGGATCCTTCTCCGCTTCGGAAAGTCGTTGAATTTGTCGATAGGTTTCTTGTTACTAGTTAGCGTCGTCTACTCCTGGGTCATGTGTAATTAGGGTGCATTAAAAACAATACTGTCAGGTGGTAGCATAGACTGTTTTTTATAGGTAAAATTGTAATTAGCACAATATATATTATTCGGAAATTTTTTTCTGCACGATATTTTCCCGCTTGGCCGCCCGCGTGTGGCGCCCGTCAATCTGACAGTGCTCGGCCGCCGCCACGCACATCGCGGCACCCGTCGATCTCCCAACAATACCATTTTACATATTTCTAATCATACCCTTATACTATCCATACTACTCATGCATACTAACTATACTACAGCTTAAGATTTTAGTAGTATACACATACTAACTATACTACAGCTTAAGATTTTAGTAGTATACAACCGTTGGATCCTTAAGTACGAGCCATTTTCCGATAATAGTATAAGGTAATATTGTGTACTATAAAAGAGCTCCTAGCTCTTAAAGCTCTTAGGAAACGGGTCCGATTGGCAATGCTTGTTGACAAGTGAGAAGAAAACTTGCATGGACCCTCATCAAGAAAGAAATGCTTAATCAAATTGGGAATGCACATACATATGCAGCACTTCATGTTCAAGCCTTAACCTGCAAACCAAGGCCATCATGTACAAGCACGCGAAGGTTCCAGCCAACCAGAACAAGAAACGCTTATTCGGGGACAGGTACTGTAGTCTCATAGAACTTAGCAGCCAGACCGCTCACAATTGGCTGCCATTTAATGTAAGGAGCTTCTGGCAGTAGAAGATAATGTCGTGGCCTTCACAGACGATTGTACAGCGCAAGCAACTCCTTCAGCTTTGCTGCCTCAGGGCTAAGGCTGTCGAAGCCAACGGAGCTCGGTATCCTCCATCTCCAGTTTCCTTTCTGTTCGGAAGGTAAAAAATAATAGGCTTTCGTGACATTGCTGTTTAGGAGCATATGTGAATTACACAGGTAGAAGGTCAGAAGGGGTGTAGTAGATAACCTGGGTAGCTGGAGTGTTCATTCTACCAGAACTGTCGAGGCCAAGAATATCCTGCATGGTTACCATGGAAGTCCTCGCAACAGAAGAAAGAGCAGCAGTAATCAGTGTCCATGAGATGTCAGTATTCTCGGCTTCCGGTAGATACTTAATCACCTAAAAAAATGGAAGAAAGAGATAAATATTATGACAAACAGTTCCGTAAATATGATAATTCAAGAGAAATTGGAGATACCGACAATTTGCCTCTCTTCCTCGGGTAAAGTTTTCCACCAGCCAAGAACCTATTAAGAAAATCATTGAAATGTGTAAAGATTCTATATTTATTTGTTTAATTAGTAGTCCTGCAAAAATATTTAAAATGAAAAGCAGTAGAGAAACTTGGAACTAACTGTATCATTATCATGTGTTCCGGTGTACACAACTTGGTCCATTTCATGGTTATGCGGCAAGTGAGGGTTGTCAGAGCCAGATCCAAAGGCTGTTCCACATATACAAATGGAATGAGAAAACCAAAACATTAATTGATAAAGAAAAGTATGCTCTCTGCTTGGTAGTATTACCAAACTGGAGAACTGCCATCCCAGGGGCCCCAATTGTTTTCCTTAGCTGAACGACATCTTCAGTAATCACCCCCTACAAGTAGCAATCATGGATGAGATAAACATTAGCATGAAGGAATCAAACCTTCTATATTTTAGAGTATCAAGATATTTGCTAGGAACTCCCAGTTCAAATTACACTTAACCTTTTGACAGCTAATTCCATGTATCTATATTAACATTTATTCAGTGGAAAACGTGTGTAGTTTTGCAGATTTACTTGAATGAGTCTGTTACAACTTACAAGCAGGGGCGGAGTATAGTGCTGGCAAAGTAGGCCATGCCCCCCCTGGTTTAGGAAATTTCTTTAAGAAGCCCTCAATTCCACCATTTAAGCACATACAAAATGGTAATTTGGCCCCCTCTATTACATAGTTGCCCCCCTCTCACTTTCCATCCAAGCTCCACCACTGCTTACAAGCCATGAGAACTTCTTTCTAATTTCTACACCCATACTGGACTCTAATTGATTAAAGAAGATTTGGATTGTTGGATGCATACCAGGTCTTCTGCTATTATATTTATGCTACCAACAGCCTTGAAGATCGCATCAAAAAAGGCATTCCTTGGTCCAGCCTACTGCCAAAGAAAACAGGAAAACACATATCAGCAGCAAAGATTTTCTGAAAAGGAAAAATGCAATACCACGTTCATCAAGTCGATGCTCACCCTCCAGCTTCCAACTAGTGCTACTTTTGCGTCTACATTATGCACGAATGCTAAGTTAGATGAAGGAAATCGATCTTCCCATAAAACAGATTCACTTACAGTACAGATATTTAATTTGCAGGGCTTCGTGCCCTGATGTATTCAGCTTACCAGAAGGTACTGCCCAAAAACCTGCAAGCCCCCGGAAATGGTCGATACGGAACTCATCATACAAATCAAGGGCTCGTTTAATCCTCTTTATCCACCATGAAAAGCCATCTGCTTCCATAGCTCTCCAGTCATACAATGGACTGCAGAATTGTAATTGATAAGGAAATGTCGTGTGTTTTTTTCCTCTGGTACTGAATAAGAAATACACAGACTAAGGACTAGGCAAATTTATTGATAGGGGAGAAAAGCATCTACCTGTTCCATAGCTGACCAGTTTCACTAAATGCATCAGGTGGGACACCACTAACAAAAGTGGGGAAGCCATTCTTGTCCTTTGCAACCAGAGACAACAATCAAGAACGACAACACAATCATTATAAGTTTTCAAACAATAAAAGTAAGATTGTTTTAATAAAATAATTGAGGGTATACCAGCAAAAATGATTTCCTGTTTGCCCATACATCTGCACTATGGTAGCCAACATATATAGGCATGTCACCCATTATGCTGATACCCAGCTTCTGTGCATATTTACGGATCCGTTGCCATTGCCTTTGAAATAAGAATTGCTGAGCCATAAATGTCTCTATCTGCATAACACATGAAGTTGCTAAATCTACTGACTTTGTTTAAGCCTTTGAAATAAGAATTGCTGAGCCATAAATGTCTCTATCTGCATAACACATGAAGTTGCTAAATCTACTGACTTTGTTTAAGAAAAAAACCACAAAGCAAGTATCATAGTTTCGAATGCTTACAAAGTCCTTCTGTTTTAGATATATGTCTTCCAAGGCTCCAAGATGGCGATTTTTCACAGGTTCAGGCCACTCATACCAGGAGAATGCACCAATGCTTCTGTCAATAGCAGCAAAAAGTGCTGCATCTTCAAGCCAAGCTGGCAGGACAGGACAGGAGACAGTAAGCTATACTGTACATCAATAGGTATTTTGATATTTTCCCTCCAAGAGGAAAAGGCAAGCATTTGTAAAAGATGTCCCATGAATCGAGACAGTCACTTATTTGATAATTAGCGGTTCTTTAATATCCAGCTATGTATGGATACAATAGTTTTTACGGAGATATAATTTAGTACTTACCATAAAAGGCATTGTTTTTTCTTATATCATTAATCTTATTTCATAAAATGCAATTTAATGGTTTATATTCTCATCCAAAATTACATTATGTTGCCAGTAGGTATGTATGCCAGGGGCGGACACAGCATATGGACATGGGTGTACAGATGTACACCTAATAATTTTGCAAGAAAAATACCAGTTAGTATGTATATACATACATGTATAAAATAATAGGGCCAAACTGTGAATATTGGAGCCCAAACAAGCAAAGCAGCCCAGTCCCAATCGTTGTTTACCCATCCTCCCGTGTTCGGCTGGCACAAAACGCCACTCACAGGCCCAGTACACCCCAATGGCCTTGTCCACAGCAGGGGGGAGCTGGCTAGAACAGAAAAGGAGATGAAAAAGCCCTCTGCTTCCCTCTCGCCGGCTCGTCGCTGTTCTGAGTTCATGCTGCACAGATCGAGATCCCCAATCGATTTTTCTCTTCCTCTTCCTCCCATCGAAACTAGAGTTTGAGTCTTGCCAATTCGTGTTGGACTCTATCCACGAATCCTCATCGGCAGCGGCGGCAGGGAGCCAGCCGGCCGGGCCACGGGCGCTCTGCTAGCTCTTGGCCAAATGGCCATGCCTGGCGCGGACGACGGCGACGGCATGGCTGCCACAAGATATTCTTAATGCTGTTTCACTCATCTTTCATGCAGTGATTTTATTTATTAGTGTGAGTAATTTTATTTATTAGTTTGTAGTTTCAAGATATTGTATGGATAATGGCTTAAGCAAGTATTTGTACCGTACTATGTGCCCTTTTTTCGTGTGCATATATATCTTTTGTCTGCTATTACTATTTGGTTTGCAAATTTTTATGTACACCCAATCTTGAATTCCTGCGTCCGCCACTGATGTATGCTATTCACAGTAAGAGAACAACATGAAAGGTGAAAACATGGTTTAAAAGTTATCTTTAAAAAAATCCTGCCTGATATATTTGGATCTTTCTTGAAGCAGTCATATTGTGTTCTGAGCTCTCCTTGACCCAGTAAGAGCCTCTCTGCTGCCTACAAGCCAATCAAGCAAAAGATTGATCTTCTTCAATTCAGTACATCATACAATATTATTACTACATCATTAGTTACACAAGAGCTCATTTTTTGTATCATTTCTAGACAAAACAAACGAATGTCTGAACTTGGTTGCCACAAAAGTGTCCAGTTGCATGAATGAGGAACAATTGCCAATCATCAGTAGATATCAGCATGCATAATTTTTTTTATTGTAGCACTGATCCAAACTTAAGCTCAACTAAAAAATCAAACCTAAATAAGCAAACATTAACGACTAACCTTTGCAATAAGAGGTTCTTTCAGATTTGCAACGGTGTCAAATTCAACATACTCCACATCCCTGTCATTAATTAAAGAAACTAAAAAGGTTCAACTCTATCCTCCAAACCCCCGACCCAGGGCAGTAGGGAGCATACTTATAAATGAACTTCAAAGTGACCAAGAAGGAATTCAAACTCACACAGGACTAGGAAGTTCATCTTCCATCAATAGACCATCTTTTACAAGCTCTTCAAGAGATATCAAAAGGGTATTACCACAGTTGGCATCCTGCAAATGCAAACCCATTTAAGTACACCTCATATTACTGTCATAAATAGGCAAGCCAAGCTACCCACAAATTAACTTCATATCAACAAAAGTCAATCCTATTTGAATAGAGCATCACCTGCCCAGAATAAGGAGATCCATCCTCCCCAGCCGACCTCCCTGGAGGAACAAGTGGCAGAACCTGCAAACATGGACAGAACAAACAAAAGGTTTCAGAAATTCAACTTGGTTGTCACAAGATCAAACAGGAAAAACAAAATACCAAATAGAACGTGTGGAAAAACTAGGACCCTTACTGGGGACAATGAAGCAATTAAATAAATATCAATAGTTACATACAACTTTTCTGTACAAACATTGCTTCTATTTCTTTACTTCATGCTCGTCGTTCTAGACTATGCAGCATCTGTTTATTGACAGCAGCAAAGGATAAACAGTCCCTTAACAATTTGTCATTACAATTTCCAGCAAGCATATTACCTCAAGTTTATGCACTGGAACCTGCATGCATGCTCTGATATCACCTTTTCTCTAGCATTATGGTTTCATAGTACTCATTTCACCCTCTCTTTTGTTTCATTGATATGAAAACGAAAGGATTCCTTGTCCCATCACAACAGATACGGACGTACCTTTCAATCAAGCTGCAACTACCGTCCCAGTAATACAAAACTACAAGTTTCATAGTGACTAAGCAAAAATGGACGACCATACTAGCTCCACGTACTGAAGATGGGCCCGGCACATCCTGAGCCTATTCGTCCCGTTCCCAAGCCCACAGTGAAAGAGGACGATGACACGGCCCACCTCTCTCTGCAGGCGCCGGTGCGGCCCGCAAGTGCAACAGCAAAAGAGAATCCCATGATCTCTAAACCCCGAAAATTCGCCGTTAAGACGCTAAGAACACACTAATCGCAGCATAATGCGCCAGCAAAATGAGCGAACCATAGAGGCATCGTGCGGGGCGCTAGTCAGCTCACCTGCCAGAGCGTGCAGCCGGCGTCGCGTAGCCAGTGGAGGAAGGCGAGCGCCTCGTCGCCGAGGTCGCCAATGCCGTGCGGGCCCCGGAGCGACGTCGGGTGCAGCAACACCCCCGCACGCCGCCGCCGCGCCGGCTCCACGGTGGGCATCATCTGATCGTACCCCTCCGGCAGCTCCTCCCCGACGCCCACGGCCGCGGCCGCGGCGGGGTCCAGCGCCGCCACGGCCGCCATCGCGCTCGCTGCGCGGCAGGCCGCGGCCCGCACGGGGAGCACGCGCGCCGCCCGGGGCGGGAGGAGGAAGCGGCGGTGGGGCGTGGAAGACGGGGCGGGCAGCGGGAGCGTGAGGACGCGCGCGAGAACCATTTGCGACCAAGGGGACGGGCGCGCGGGGCGGAGTGGAGCGGGGAGGGGAAGGGGAAGAGAGGAGGATATGGGCGGTGGGGGATGACACGTGGGCCCCGCATGTCGGGCAGCGCGCGCGTACCGGGTCCCGTGAGCCGAGGCGTCGGATCACGAGACGTGGTGGCCCCCGCTAGCTCGTGACGATGTCGTGCGCTTGTAGGGTCCCAGCTGGCGTGACCCACCTATGGCATGGAGGTGAGGAGGTCCCCCGCGACAGCATACTTCTGGAATACGTACTCCTAGAAATACGCTTCTTTATGGAGCAAAACGAGCAAACAGCCCTCCAGTATTAGCGTGCGTGGGCAAAAGTTGGCTTTAGACAATGGTATAACTGACAGGGTAGCGTAAACGTACGCTGCTTAACATAAGTGTTTTTCTCTCACAACAAATCAGCCGATTCAGCTTTTCAGCCAGCTTATAAGCTGAAGCGAACAGGCCAAGCTTGGAGAAGCAGCTTTAGATTTTTTTTTGTTCCTGAAACTGATCACTGAAGTAGTACAAGCTGATAGCATGTTACAACCAGGCCGGAAACAAGATTTTATTCACTCTGAGCGCTACACCGTGGGGAGGAACAAAAAGAAGACTAGAGCTCTCTTTCCAATATAAAGCATCTAGTTCTTTTATTTTGGCTAATTACAAATGGTTGATGCTGATCTGCCACCCCCTTTCTCCGTTTCATATCTCATATTTACATCGTGGAATCTTCCTACAAACTACAAAAATTTGGCGATTCCGTTAATCCTTTCGGTGGTACTGGCTTCCCACCTTGTACAGAAACCTCCTTCTGCAATAATGTTATTGAATCTTTTCTACTATTACCTGACCCTTTTTACAAGGAAAAAGAGGAACCGTTTCTGACCTTTTGCACAAAGGCAGTGCGGTCTTCCTGGAAAGGCAAAGGAGAGATCTCCGAGCCGCCGGCGCCTCCCATCAAACAAAATGGATAGACAGGTCAGTGGCACGATCTTCCTTCGGATCATTACACCGAAGGAGGCCGTGAGTGCATCATCGCTCACGAATCGGCTATCCTTGTAACTGATGTTACTACTGCATTGCAGAAGAAGCACCTCTGGCTGTTCAGGAGATGCCTGCTTATGCAGCCAAAGCAGGACCGGTGATGGCATGGCTGGAATGTTGCATCCGAATCACAGCTGTAGCAAATGCAACAGGTGTCATCTTTTTCCTCGTCACCTGTGTTTAGGATACGATCTTCACCGTCCACAGCCATTGTAATGCGTCGGAAGTAATGAGAGAACTCTTCAAGCTGTGCTAGCTTTGCAAGGGAGGCATCCCCTCGGAGAACATTGCTCTATATAAACACATGCATAATGGAAAACCAGTGTCAACCAAAAAAATAGATAAAAAACCATAAAAAAAACTTAAAATCAAGCTGATTAAGGAAATCGGATATAAAATGGAGAAGAAGGAAAGGAAAGAAAACTAACCCAGTTGTAGCTCAGTAGGTACTGCAGCCCAAAATGGATTGTTGTGGGACAATCCATGCTTGCAAACACTGCAATCACATCATTTAGCTCCCTATGTTCTGATGTGCTGCTGCATTCCATAAGATTGAGGATAATGCCTACAAGAGGAGCCAAGATCATAGTACGATTTGTTTTCTCTTGATGCTGCCCTGGCCGTCTTAGAGTCCTGCATACACAAGCTTCCTACTGGTTAAAAATTACGCCCACCAACTTTTGTAGGCTGTACACATAAAATTAGTTGTTGCATGATCAAGAGATAGATGTACCATGAAACATAAAGGTAGACCTACCAAGATGGAAGCATAATAACTCACTTCACTGAGCTCAAATGAATCACATTAGCAATTTAATTTAGGTTATGACTTATGAACATAATTTAATATACATAGGTTTCAAAGATCATACACCAATTTACAAGAATAACAGCGCTGCACATTTTCAGACTTTCAATAAGGACATTCTACCGCTCGAATTTTTTCAGAAACTTCAGATTAAGATGTTGACTCACATGTCAAAGAACTCTGCGTTAGCTGCTGATATGATGTGGTTGAGAATAAAGACAACCAATTCAGTCAACCTCCGCAAATTCATATCTGGTCCCGCGAGGAATGCACAAGGAATCTCTCGGGTACAGAATTCCAAGATCCTCGCAAGATTACAAGATATATCAAAAATTACACTGCACTTCCTTTGCTGCAGGTCAGCAACCTGAAAATAAAATATGTATGGTCAAATTTTCGTAGTTGCACGGCCACACCAGAGGGAAAAAGGAACATAGATTGTGCCTCTCCTGATAGATCGTATTGGAATAACTGGAGCAACCAAATACCAGAAAATGATTCCTATCACTAAATTTCATTACTATACAGCTGCATAAAAGAGAAGAAGTTAAAAGATATGAGCACTACAGGCTACCACCGATCAGTACACGGATAATAAAAAAAGTGATAATCCACCTGGTGTTTATCTTGCATCTCTCGGATCGACATGGAGAACTCGGTCATTGTCCAACTGAGTGTGTTGAAAAGTCGATTGAGGAAGGAAAAGAACAGTTCTTGTTCATGAATGCATGTTTCCCTAAGTAGAACCTTCAGGAGGGGAAAAACAGATAATCAAATCAATAGTTTGCATAATATTATAACACTCACGCAATTCATACACCTAATTGAATAGAAGACTGAACAAAAATATAACATAAGTGGCAACATTTAAAAATACCTGAAAAGTTGCGGATGATGAAGATTCACCATTCTTAGAGGAAGCAAATCCTGAGCCTTTGCAGAGTCGGAAAAGTATGTTACTAACAGGAATCCATGATCTGTTGTCAAAAGCTGATAAAAGTGACCTTGGCATTCTATTTATAGCCTCCCGATTGTTCTCAAAAACAAGCATGAATTCTTTGTACTGTACAAGGACTGAAATTGATTGAAGAAGAAGATCTTTCAAGTCTGGATTCACTATCCTCGTATCGTCAAAGTGCTTGACAACCAGAGTGACCTATTAGTGACAGAACAGAACCCTTAGATAACTTGAAGCACTTAACAGCATGCTGAAAGCTATCAAGAAATAATAATGACTTGGCTCAACCAAACTATCACTTAAAATAGGCTTTTTATCTCTCTGAGCTTAAGATCTGGACTATAGCTACTATTCACTGCAAACCTTCAATACCATTAATATCAACAACAAAGATCAGTGCAATTAGATTTCAAACAAAAAAGAAGGTAATGAATTAAGATGAATCAAAATGAATGTTACATACAAATGAGGCCAGCCCTTGCTTGAGGAATACTGCAGGCGAAACAAAAGGAGGATCGCTCCTTCGCAGGGCATGGAAACAATCAACCTGCAAAGATAATAAAAAGAAGATCCTCTTGGGTAAATATGCTCATTGTGGATGGGAAAAAAACATAACACTAAATGAAACAACAAACCTACCAGCGATTCCACATAGAACTCAGGAACATACTGGAAAATGGTTTTTGAGTCACTAAGGACCAAAAGAAGCTCCACAACCCACATGCAAGTTGCATACATTCCCCTTTGCTTCCATGGAGAGAAAAGAGTGGCCCGGTACCTGAATGCAACATAAGAAAAAAAAACAGCAGATTAACTCAGTGGCCAAAGAAGGATTGCAAAAACGCTTAGTACGTCTAATTCTCATAGTGCTACTTGCATAAATAATATCCATATCAAAGAACATAAATTGTTGAGCATCTCATAAGTTATACAGCTGCAAGGCATCAAATGTTTAAAATACTTTCTTTCATCTCTCCTACTGGCTAGCTAACCAGTTGAACCCATTGTAAATATTTTAACATGAATATTCCAGATCACGACTAAATTCAAAAATCATGTCTGTGGCACAATTCTAAACCTTGTAGCACATGCAAAAAACTTAACCATTCTGCCATGGTAGCGAGAAAAATATAGAAGCTTTATTATTTCAGAAATCATACCAAACACAATGGCGTACACAATCCACCAAATCCTCATGATAGCTATTCCGGGCTTCTTTCAAACGCCTTACTTGCTCTGCGCATGATTTTTCTCGTATCTGCCTGTCAGTTTCTTCCAGTAAATAAATGGATTGTGACTGCTGAGACATGAAATAAAACGCCTGTATGGAACAAACATAAGTCAGTACTATAATATATATTAAAATCAGGATATACTAATATCATAGTAAGCTGATGATAGGTCATATGGGAAGTCAATGAACAAGTAGATACTCCCTACTTTCAAAAATACAAGGCATATTTTATTTTGGAAAAAGTTTGCATATTCTGACCAAAACTTAGTCAAACTATAAGTATTTGTAGTTTATAAAGCTTATAAAACTATACTTCAAAATGCTTTCACCACTATAAATGCTAGATATTGTGAGAAACAATTGTAAAAGTCTAATTCTGAAATTAGGTCAAAACATTAATATGCCTTGTTATGAACTTAGATCTAGATAGCCCTAGAATGGCAGCCGCATCATAAGGGCACGGATAGGAGAAGGGGACTGTGGGATAGCAAGATTGATATTCTTCTTGCTTCCTTTGATTGATACATCTCCCCTCCTTATATAAAGAGGCTTACTTGACGCATAAGCAAGATTACCAACCCTAACCCTAATGGACCGAGGAGGGGCTCCTCCGACGCCAGACTCAGTCAGCGCAGGTGTGAAGGAGATGGTGGTGACGGCGGTAAGACAGGAGGTAAGGTTGCAGTAGACCACCATGGGAGGTGAGGGGATTTGGGCCAATAGCTTGTTCAAGCCTGGCTTAGCTAGAACACTCAGTGGAGCATTTCCAGCAAGCCTAGCTAGGGGTACGTTTTGCAAAAGTCTGGCCTGGGTAACGAGGCTGACCCATCCTGCTTTAGAGAAGGGGGTATGCACCCAAAAAACACAACCTAACCAGCCCAATAAGCCCAGTTGGCCCAACCAACTGCCTATAACAGCCTTGTGTTCTTGAACAGGGGGATTTGCTTTACAGATGAGGATCCAATGTCCCATAGTATCACCACCAAGTGAAGTCGTCTAAAAAAAATTAATGCGTTGGCTGATGAGCATTGTGCATATTTTTAAAAGCAAAATGCATGCATGCACTAACACCTAAGGTGACTGAATACATGCAGTTTCTAGGTGACTGAATACATGCACGTTAAAGAGACTAAGGCGACTTATTCAGTGGCTAGTTGGGAACTGTTGTCATTTAGTTTGTAGGTTGCGAGTATCTCCAAGGATGCAAAGATAGGAATCCTTACTGCAGCATATATGTGTATTTGTATGCTTAAAAAAAACAACACTTGCCTGCCTAAAATTTGGTGAGATGCCCAGATGATATAACAATAACATAACATCAAGTAGCTCTTCCTCTTTAAGTGCTTCAGATGAAGATTGAGTTGCCATTGGCATGCTTTCTAGATTGTGAAGTGTTTGGTATCCGTATTCAATTTCTGATTGAGTACTTGTGCTAGCCTTGTCTTCGATCTCATCACTCAGACTTCTCCCACTGCACTCAGCAGCAACATGAGCAGGTCTTTCAGGCATGGGCTTACATGGGCCTTTTGAAGTTGATGGTACATACTTAGCACTTTCTTTGTATCTTAGGCCAATAGTAGCATCTGTGACTGAGCAGCAACAAGGCTTCTGTACTGTAGTGTGTGTTACGTGTGTCTCTTCATCATTCATGCAGCCTTCATCCCACTGCACTTCATCTTCCACATCATCAAATTGGTGATGCATCAAAATGCTTGGTGATCCACCAATTCTAGGAATTACGCTATAATAGGCATCATTCCTGAAAAGTAATTGTGTCGGAAACTTCCTCTTTCCACCTTTGTGAAGAAATCCAACCCCATTACCACAGTTCACTTTAGAGGATGATGCAGACCCAGAAGAATCCATGGAAAATCCTTCAGACAACAAATGGAGGATTACGGTGTACAATGAAACAAGCACAGTATTGTTGAAAGTCCCATTGACAATCATCCTATGATCTCCACCTCTAGCTTTCAGTACCAAACTTTGTACAAAGGACCTAAATACAGAGCCTGGAGGCTGAGTGGGAGAAACTGGTGGAATAAAGCATATCACCAAGCTGCAAAGCTCACGATGCATCTCCTCGATCTGCATAGAAAGATTAAAGCATGTGAGTATATGACAAAATATCAGAGGCAGGCAGGGAGGTAGGGAGGGAGCTTCAGATATCTATAACCAATAGTATCTTAAAAGTAAAAGGTCTTGAAAGGTCAATCCCAAAAACAACAAACAAAGAATTTCAAATATATCAAGTAGCATACAAGTATAGAAAATAAAAGATAGCAGAACTGCGTAAGTTCACTACTGCAATAGCTGTTCAGTCACAACAATGCGATTTACTAACAAAAACAAAGAGCCCTAAACTATGTCAACTGCAAACATCATGCTAATCAAACTAAAGAATGTGTAGCGTTAGCATACACGTGTCACCATGATTCAATTCAGGAAGAAAGTAGAATAAGAATCATCAACCTGAAACATTATTTGATGCTAGCATAAGCTCACAGAATAGCAGAAACTCGGGCTTTTTGTTGCTGTGGCAACATTATGTATTAAATGAGCAGGAAAGAAATATAAAACATACTTCTCTGTGCAACAAAGAATTCCTAATTATCATCAGGAGAAATAACAGCTTACAGCAAAATTCTCCAAGAGGCAAGGAATATTTACCTTCTTGATTGCATCTGAGAGTGTTGTCATCGTCAGTGTCATGCTAACCTCATCCTCAGAAGACCCAGGCCACCAAACAGATGGTACGAGGCACTGTAAATCATGCTTATTTGGTATCTTCCTTGTAAGAAACCCTTCAAATGAGAATGAAAAATCTTCTGAGTTCCACCATAGACACATTACATCCTTATGCCTAAGAAGGTGACAAACCAGTGCTAAAAATGGATATGACCCAGAATATGGGCACTCTGTCAACACAAGTGGTGCAACTTTGCACATGCAAGAAAGTGCCACGATGAGCTCCTGCAATAATGATGTGCAACCTGGGAACTGAAGGAAAAGGTCGAGAATCTGATCAAGGCATGAGAGATCATGCGGCTCACGCGCCCTGAAAACATCTAAGAGAAGAGTGGTCAATGAGCCCCAGGCAATATACTCAAGGCACCCTTGGCTCACTTCAATAGCACTGAAAAATTCTGCACATATCGCTTCTGAAATTGGTCGAAAGAGTTCTTGCAGTGGTGCGAATTTCTTGACCCTCCTCAGTTTCTCAAAGTATGCTGATTCAGATTTCTCCAGATTTTGAACTTCTAGCAATCGGAACAAACATCTAAGAAGATACGTCGTGAATGTCGAAGAGCGCGGTGGCAACTCCATTGGTTCGAACCCATCAACAGGATACCTGAATGGATGTGAGCCGAAATTCAGATGACAACGCTCACCTTCTGAGAGGGAGATTGCAGCATAGTAGCCCTTGCTTGGTTCCACATTGCGAATTCCACCAAATGCAACACCAAGAGATGTCCCATTCCTGTAAAAGGTGATCTCTCTTGCATCCAAGTTGATGCAGCAACCGATCACATCCCCTACTGCCCATGGCTGGCCATACGGCTTTGGGTCATTGTTCCACTTAGTCACCCTTCGGCCATCAAATGAATATGAATCATCAGCATCACCAACACCTTTCTGATCAGTAAAAGGACAAGAGAGAGTAGCCCATCCAAGCTGCTGGACTCCAGAAGTCTCCAGGGTCACCTCATACATCCACTTGCCCTTCCACACGCAGGCATTAGCCCTAGCACTGCTGAATGGGGCAGAGCTCTCAACAAGTAACGGTCCCCTGACACTCCTGAACTTACCGCAAATGCTTGAATCATCAAGAACCACCTTGCTCTGCCCAGAACCTTTGTCATCAATCAAGACACTACCATGGTATCCAGGGATACATTTGTCCCAGTCAAGATCAAATTTTCTAGCCTGATTCCTCAACACTGAGCGCACAAAGGCCGCATCGATCAGTCCAGGAGGCCGGACCACTGACTTGTGAGGGAGATCAAGAATGCGCTCTATAGTCCTCTCGACAGCCTGATGCCCAATCTCGTCATGATAGGACACCAAGTGTGTCTTCTGGGGACTAATCTTAGCTTCATCGCCAGACAATAACACAGCCAGCCCAGGGGAGAAACCACTCCTCCTATGGCTACAGCTTCCTTCTGCCATCAAGCTCAGGGGCGACCTTAACGTGGAGCATGTGATTCAGTTGAACCCCCAATTTCTTTGGAAAATAAACTGCACCCGCAACCTTTTGGGCGGATTGATCTTGCACGCTGAAGAAAAAGCATAACCTGATTAGGGGCCGACCCAGCATAGGACATAGGTGTACGCATGTACACCCGATAATTTTTGCAAACAAAATCGAAGCTGGTAGTTTCGTTCAAAGAAAAATCGAAGCTAGTAGGTAATATTTGTAACTGGGTCAGATCCGAACACAAATAGCTTATATTAGGGTTTGGGTGCTCCGTTTCGCACAGCAGGAAGGGAGGAGAAGGGTAGGGCATACCTGGTGGGTGCTCGTCACCGGCGAAGACCCAATAGCGCCGCCGCTCGCCCAGTCGTCGCCGCCAGGAAAGGAAGAGCAAGAGAGGAGAGAGCGACAGGGAGAAGGGAACGGGGAAAGAAACAGAGATGAGAGGGAGGCCGGGAGGGGCGAAACCGTGAACGCTCAGCACGCACAGGCAGCGAGCCGCGACGCGCTCGGACAACTCGACGGACCGTGGCAGCCAGTCGCTGACTCTCTTTGCCGTTATTTTTTTCCTTTCTTTATTTATTACCGGTTATTATGAAGTCGCCCTTTTTTTTCATAGATATTATCTTTTTATCTATATCCATATTGTGGTTGTTTCATCCGACCGTCGTGGTTGTTTTGAAAAAAATTCCTCAACACTTTCGTAATCAACCTGTCATCCTACGAGTTAATTATTTTAGGCTCGACCATCGAGAACACAGGTTGTGCCCAGCCGCGTCAGCCCCCACGCTCCCGTACGCTAAGCTGGCCACGCCAGCCACCGCGGGGGTCGTGCGCTGTGTCTAGCCACGTCGGTCCCGCACTCCTGTGCACAGCGTCGCCCGCCGCGAGCCCCGTGCACTGTCGCGTGGGCCTGTGCTACTCCGATTGCCGTGCCAACGTGCCCACGCTAGCCGTGGGCCCCTAGGCGCCGGCCACTGAGCGGCGCGGCCGGTGCCACGGCGGTCAGGGTGACGGCATGGTGAAGAGGAAAGCTCCTGTTTTCATGCACCTCGCCCTACCCTACCTTCGTCGTCACTCGCACTGTTACCCAACGGATCCGCCGTTGTCAACCCTCCAGAGCTGCCCTCCCGTGAGGCGGCCACTCCACTACCGACGGGAAGCACCACTTCCTCCCGCATCGTCATCTTCGTCGGTGACCCCAGCACCTCGGGCACCATCTGGTCGGGACCACTGGTCGATCTAATCACTGTCATGCCAACCTGCAATGGAGGTCGTCTCCCGGGGGGCAGCGCGGTCGGCAGGCAACGCAAACGGGGCGGAGGTCGGGACCTCACACCCCCTCAATGACGTCCAACCCCTTCAGATCCGTAACCAAGGCCTCCACATCTAGCCATTGGGGGCTCGATTTTGCACTTGATTGGAACGATTTGGAGTGGAGTATAGAAGAGACCTCCAGATCCGTAACTAAGGCCTCCACATCTAGCAATTGGGGGCTCGATTTTGCACTTGATTGGAATGATTTGGAGTGGAGTATAGAAGAGAGGTGGATGGAAACGAGAAGAAGAGGAGAACGCACTCCTGCTCATGGCAGCTAGAGGCGCTGTGGCCTAGCGCTCGAAGCGGGAATGAGGCTAGGCACGGGGAGGACGAGCGCTTGCCTAGGTGACGGCGAGGACGGCAAGATGCGCAGCGCCTGGATGACGGCGAGGATGGAGCAAGATGTGGGTGGCGCCGATAGACGAAGAGGAAGCGACTGGCTGGATGACGATGAGTACGGGGGAAATCGAATGAATGGATAGAGCGGAAGTTAAGCGATGAATTTTTTTTATTTCCTTGTGTGGGTCCCACGTAATAAACAGATGCCACTCACAGATGCCTTCTACTACTATACTTGTAAAAAGAGGACTATCAGTGATAACGCACCAACATACTGTGAAGCGAAACCAACATATTAGGAACAAACGAATAATAACGTAGTAAGTAAGAACATGTAGCAACATAAGGGTGATAGTTTTAATATAATAGCTAGATAATAAAATCGGTTCATCTTTTCAATTTAAACAACTAAATTCATTCTAGTTTTTTATAATACTTAATGAGATTTTTTTGAAAAATCTAGAAGTTTTTTCTTATTTGATTTATTTCTTAATTTCTTAAAAGGAAATAACAAAACAGAAAAAAAAATATTTTCCCTGCCTGTTAAGAAACCTTAAGCAAGAGTATATGTTCAGATTTAGAATTCCATACATATTCTATACATATATAGTTTTATACACGCACCTATACATACAGCTATATAAAACAACCCAAACCAATTAAATCGTTTTCATCACATTTTTATATCCCATAAGCATATTTGCATTGTAACCTAACTAGATGGTAGAATCTATCATGCTAATCTAACAAAAATATTTTATTGAGCTGAAATTCAAAATTTCATTAATCAATGTACGCAAATAAAACTACCCGTCACTATTTTCCACGTCTTTCAGTTGAAACCTCAATTGAGAGGTCCTAGATACCGAACGTACTCTTCTATTCAGTTATTATCGTCCATCCAATGGCGGATCAAAAAAACATATAGGGGGCTGAACTTATAAGAGCGCTAGATCATCAACATGATAATATAAGTTTCATCATACCCCATACAAGACCAACATTGTAATTTAAAGCAGTTTTATAGAGAAACGTAGAGGATAACTCAAAGTACATCACAGGGACAAGTAAAATATGTAAAATATGCAATTTGAATTAGTCCATATCGAACGAAGTAGATGATACGTGACGCCCATTGTGATACACCTTATTCTTCATATAGAGCAATCTACACATAACAAATGAATAAATGAATTACTGATAAGGTAAACACTAACTTTAATATTCCAGGGGCTCGAGGGGTTCCACAGCGAGCCCCCGTCCCCCACTGCTAGATCCGCCCCTGCGTTCATCGGTGCTGGAATCAGCGGGAAGTTTGGAAGGACTTTGGAGAAGTTGTGAGGAAGATGAGGTGGAGAGAGAAAGATAATAAAAATTCGATTGGTAAGAGAATTTTCTTACTATCTTTTATTTTTGACTTTCCTTTTTGCAGAAAACATATAGCTCTACTGTGGGCACGCTGTGTGCTATGTGTGATTCCCTCTAAGAGTCAACTTCGTTTTTGCATGACTGCATGTGTGGCTTTCAGTTGATTTTGCCAATTTTAGTGGCGGTAGAAGAGACATCGACCTTTACCTTTTTCTATAAAAGTATTCTTTGTCCCCGTTGACTTTTTTCCTTTCATATACTTAATTGTGAGGTTAGCCTTTCGTTAGCTTGAAATGCTAGGGCCAACTGTCAAGCAATCCCATTTAAGTTCAGTTACCATGTAATGCAGGTATGCAATAATCAAACATTCGGAAGCACTTAGGCAATGTAGGACGTCAGCCTTTGATCATCTATTATTAGCTTGCTGTGCTACTGGAACAAAAGATTCAAGAACACCACTGACAAAGTTGCTTATATCAAGAAATAGACACAAGAATTTAATAGAGGGATAATACCATTTTTGGGCATGCATATCAATATATCATCTACGGAGTATCTTATATAGCATTAGCATAGAGAATGCCTCAACTAAAACTCCCGTTAGAAAATGAGAATGCGTCACACAAACGGCAGAGAGTAAAAAGAGAAGCCCTTTTCCCTCCTCCACGGGCAACCGCGGTCGTCCATGTCCGAAAGCGCCCCACCATCCACCGCCGTTGCATCCGGCGTTCCTGCGTCGTCATTCTAAGCCGAACACCCGTGCGACGGATCGCGAATTCGCAACCAATCCAGCCGTCGCCGCAGCCGGTCTTGCTACGATCCTACAGCGGCGAATGCTTTGATGGCAGTAGGACAAGCTGGGCTTTGTTTGGAGCTCGCAGCAACTTGCATTTCTGCATTTGTCTGCTGATACAAAATGGGAAGTCCTGAACCGTCTGGAGTCTGGACTCCGAGCTCGCCGCCTGGCAAGCTGTTGTTCGTGTGCACTCAGTTTTGAGCCGACTGTTAATTGTATACAAATAGAACAAGATGAAATGACACTGCCGGTTTATTTTTCTTTTTTAAAAAGAAATGGCGCTGCCGTTTGCGACAACCACGAAGTAGACCATGATGACCTGATCGAAGAAGCTTTCTCTTTTCACCGTGTATAACTGTATATCGATCATCTCCTCGCAGGTGTTGCTGTTACAAAAGGGGACGAATTGATTCGTCCATGTCTTTGCCACATCTAGCGCAGCCACTGGCAGGTGGGCGACGAAAGCGTAGAAAGCCCCAGGCATAGTTCTGGACAGGGGAAAGGAAGAGACGAAAGGTGCTTTGGTAGCCGTCCCGGAAAGACGTAGCCTACCCGCACAAGATTCGTCGATTATTTTGCGTGCACGATGGACGGAACGGAAGAAGGATTACTTTATTCGGCACGTGAACCCGTCTCGCCTCGGGCAATTTCCCTGCATCCTTTTTCTCGGAGCACTTTGATTTCCCTTTCGATTTGGCGAAGAGCTAGCCGCGGCCGATTCCCCTTCAGGCTTCAGTTAGCGAAAGCGATGGAAATGATGGTGTGATCTTCGTGGCTGTCTTCGTCGCTCCGGAGGAGGAGACCAGGCGCGAGAGCGACGCCGCGAGATCTGATCACGTAGGCGCCCGGGTGCGGCACGGTGGCAAGCAATGCCGTCGCCGCGCGCGCGGGCGGCGCCTCCACGACTCGCGGATGAGCCGGTGGCGTGCGGCGACCGCGTGCCCGTGCCGCTCTCGCGCGGCCGCGTCACCCCGTCCACCATCGTCGCTTTGACGCCGTGCGCGCGTACGCCCCCGCGCCTCTCGGGGGGACGCCGCCCCATCACGTGCGTCGCCGCTGCCGGCCACTGAACCCTTCCCTGTTTCGGAGCACTGCGCAGTATGGCGCTGGAGCGAGTGGCGCACCCTGTTCTCCAGTCCACCCCATGCCATGCCATGCCATGCCATTTTCAGGAGATTGGAAATCGATACAGGTTCTCTTATCAACAACGCTGGGCAAGAAATGCAGTTAGGCAGGCAGGCAGCAGTCATGCACTTTCCATCTTGCCTTTTTCGTCACGATCATGCATCTGATGAGCAGAGTGGGCTGGGTGCTTCATTGCAGAATCTGGAACAGCAAAAGCTAATCTTCGTGCCCATGCCATCACAACAATTTCGATCTCAGCTCGTTTTTTAGAAAAAAGGAATTTTTATTCCTGCCTCTGTAAGAGTTTTGCACACAACCAATCCTTATTCCAGCTCCATCACCCAGCAGTTTTAAACACAAGCTCTAGAGGAGCGAACCAAAGCAACCCTCAGCGCAATCTGATCCTGTAAGCAGTTCTCCTGTTCCGTGTGCAGCAGCAGCAGCAGATTCAGAGAGGATAACGCGGGCACCACCACTCTCTTCCTCCCTGGACCGAGCCTACACACACCTACTCACAAGTGAGCCCACAAGCAGTATCTCAGCTACGGTCTCCACGCAAACGCCAACTCCATCCACTAATCCACCATATCCACAATCTCCATGGACGAGCTCCTAAACCACTCGAATAGCCAAACCGGCCCGGCCGCTTCCCGCCACTTGCTGGCTCGCTGCGACCGCAACGCACGCCCATGCCCGTCCACGCGCCCCACCTGCTCTCCGCGCCGTCCAAGCCCCACTGCCATGCCGCCGCGCTCCGATTCACCGTGGCCGCCTCCGCCGCGACGCCGTCGGCTGCCGCCCGCAAGGCCGTCATTGTCGGCGGCGGGCTCGCGGGGCTCGCCGCGGCGACGCACCTGACCTCGCTCTCCGTGCCGTTCACGCTCGTCGAGGCCTCGGGGCGCCTCGGCGGCCGCGTCGCCACCGACGTCGTCGACGGGTACCGCCTCGACCGGGGCTTCCAGATCTTCCTCACGGCGTACCCGGAGTGCCGCCGCCTCCTCGACTTCCCCGCGCTGCGGCTCCGGCCGTTCTACCCCGGCGCGCTCGTCTTCACCGGCGCCGGGGAGCCGTTCTACCTGCTCTCCGACCCGTTCCGCCTCCCGCTCCGCTCCCTCTCCGCGGTGTTCTCCCCCGTGGGCACCCTGGCCGACAAGGTCCTCGTCGGGCTCACGCGGCTCCGCGCGGCGGCCACACCCGACGACGCCATCCTCTCGGCGCCGGAGACGACCACGGCAACGCACCTGCAGCAGCTCGGGTTCTCGCCGTCCATCGTGGAGCGGTTCCTGCGGCCGTTCCTCGCCGGGATATTCTTCGACCCGGCGCTCGACACGTCGTCCCGCCTCTTCCAGCTCGTGTTCAAGCGCCTCGCCCTCGGCGATAACGCGCTGCCGGAGGACGGCATCGGCGCCATCGCGTCGCAGCTCGCGGATCGCCTCCCTCCCGGCTCAGTCCGCCTCAACTCCCGCGCCGCCGCCATCAGCAGGTCCGGCGTGACGCTCGACACCGGCGAGACCATCCCCGGCGACCTCGGCGTCATCGTCGCCGTCGAGCAGCCGGAGGCCGAGAAGCTCCTGCCGCAGCTATCAGTTCCAGAGAAGCCCAAGAAATCCGAGAGGAGCACCGTCTGCCTCTACTTCTCTACCGACCGGGCGCTGGTCGAGGATCCCATCCTGCTCCTCAACGGGTCCGGCAAGGGGATCGTGAACAACATGTTCTTCGCCACCAATGTGGCGCCGTCGTACGCGCCGGCGGGGAAGGTGCTGGTATCCGTGTCCCTCGTCGGCTCGTTCGCCGACAGGGAGGACGCCGATCTGGCCGACGAGGTGGTCCGGGAGCTCGGCGGGTGGTTCGGCTCCGGAGAGGTCGCGTCGTGGAAGCATTTGAGGACGTACCGTATCGGGTTCACGCAACCGGACCAGACACCGCCCACGACGCCGGCCGGGAGGGACCCGAGGATCGGCGACGGCTTGTACGTCTGCGGTGACCACTGGTGCTCGGCCACGTTCGATGGCGCGCTGGTGTCCGGGAGGAGGGCGGCTGAGGCTCTGGCCAAGGACAGGGGATTGTCCTCTTAAGCTTGAGCCTCTGAGTTGGTTCGTTTTGCTGTGGGAATGAAAATTCATTAGGATGAACGAGGATTTCTTTTGAGTGACAAGTACATGTACATCTGTAACAGTTTCCTTTTGCTAATTTGATTCATATTCACTCATCAAATTCTCTTTGTTTTGTGAGCACAGTACCATTAGTGGAACTTGGAATGCAACAAATCATCTCAGCATACGAGTTTGAACAATTCAGTCGAACTATCAATAGCTACTTCGCGAGCTCCTTTCAAGCATGGAGGCTCTTCAGGTCCATAACGTCGTTCACAAAGAAGCAATGATAAAAAAGGAATAATATATCTTAAACTGTTTTCTTAAAGATAGTGAGAAATATGTCCATGACCCGTGTGAAGAAGAGAGGTCAGTGTTTCCAAGGAAAAATAAAGAGGGAAGAAATGTCGTCTGCATGGGGCTGGCAAGGCCCAATATCACCTAAACTGGGTCGACGTGGCTCAAGTTAGCCCACACGTCTATTTCATTTGGCAATAGACAAAGCTTCTTACATGCGGGCCCCACCAACGAATCATCTGGACCGCAACTCCTCAATCAAGAAGATAACTCAAGTATCAAAGCCCAAACAGTCCAGAAGGCCCAACCCCGAACCGGATCACATCGGATCTGCCCCAGCTCCGACGACGAGATGGGCTCCATGGAACCGTCGACCGCGCCGGAGAACGGCTCCGCCGCCGGCGGCGGCGGCGCGGCGTGCAACGGGGCGGGCGCAGCACCGAACGGAGGAGGTATGGAGAGGAGGCTGAGGTCCTCGGCCGCGTCCGCATCGTGGGCGGCGCACCTGCCCCTGGAGGTGGGCACACGCGTGATGTGCCGGTGGCGCGACCAGAAGCTCCACCCGGTCAAGGTCATCGAGCGCCGCAAGGGCTCCTCTTCCTCTTCCCCCGCTGACTACGAGTACTACGTCCACTACACCGAGTGTAAGGAGCCTCCCTGCCTCCCAATCATCAGGATTCTTCGTGTCTAGGGTTAGGTTTTGGGCTCTTCAGATTTAGGAAATTTGGGTTTAACAGCCCACTGGTTAATGGGGTGTTGAAGACGTTCAATTCGAAGGGTTTTTGTAATGAATTGAGCTTTCCATTTCATTCATCTGCCCATTTCAGCAATTATCATTCTGTTGGTCGAGAATTTTTAGTATAATCACAAACTCTACCGACAGTTTTAGTTAGAAATTGGGGCGTTCTTTTGTAATATAACTGCAGTCTGTTCAGATAATTGAAGGCTAATGTAACTTAAATGATTTGAATTCTCAGTCAATAGAAGACTCGATGAGTGGGTTAAGCTTGAGCAACTTGATCTTGATACTGTTGAGACTGATGTTGATGAGAAAGTAGAAGATAAGGTAAGTGAAATCTATGCTGTTATATTGCTGTACAGATATCTATACCATTTTAATTTCTTCACTGGCTGCACCGCTTTGCGAATTTTTCATGAAGCAATGTGTATAACTTTTATTGACAGCACTGCTTTTGCAATATGAATGTTTAATATAATGATATTTTTATATTTGTCCAGGCAACAAGCTTAAAGATGACACGGCATCAAAAACGTAAAATTGATGAAACACATGTGGAGGTATGCTGCCGGCATTTATACTCATTATACTTTTACTATTTTAACTCAAAATGTTATGTGATGATTTATTATCTGAGTGGTAGCTGGGACATTAGCTTTTGATGCATTTGGTGGGGAAAAAAAACATTTCCTGCTCATTTGACCTCGATTTCTCTTGTAGCAAGGACATGAGGAGCTTGATGCAGCCAGCTTGAGGGAACATGAAGAATTCACAAAGGTGAAAAATATTGCGAAGATAGAACTTGGGAGATATGAGATAGATACATGGTATTTCTCTCCTTTTCCACCAGAGTACAATGACTGCCCGAAGCTGTTTTTCTGTGAATTTTGCCTCAACTTCGTGAAGCGCAAAGAACAGCTTCAGAGGCACATGGTGAGCTATACTTGTTAGTCCTTTGTACCTTGCCTATTTGTCAGATGCATGCTTCTACTATGAGATCAAAACTCCTCTAGCATACTTAGCTCCTTTTGTGTTTGTCTCGACTCATGTTTCATTGATTTCTATTTAGTGGTAACCTAGGTGCTATGCGATTGGTCACCCCGAGACTAGGAAGTAGGAACTAGGCTGTCAAAACAGCAAATAGAAGGTCTGGTTTTGTGCTGTATCCACAAACATCCGTATATTTACACAAACAAATATCTATGTATGGAATTAATCATACAGTAGGCAGGTAGGCACATCTTGCAATTAATCAATTTTCAATGAGTAATCATACAGTACTTCAAATAGCAGAGCAACGACACATGACAAGGTCACAACTCGCAAGCACAGACACCCAAAACATGGTGGACAGGTGTCTAATCATTGGTCCAAATATTTCATCACGTGACTGGACGTGCCATTTCGGAGTTGGCTGCCTAGACATGTTAATCACTGCCAAGAACTGCCTAGCCCCCATCCTGACTAATGCCAAATATAATCATGTAGACAGTAAAACCGATTACCCCACGTTTTACCTCCTAAACTAGGGGTTTGATCAGATAATAGTGACTTCCTACTAGATGCCGACTAGTTGGGCTAGTTAGCCGTTTAGTCTAATAGTTTATGTACATTGACCGCAAGGCACCACCATGGTGTATGCCTTCTGGCAGTTCCTGCAAGAATCGATCACAACAACTTTCACTCTTAAGTGCAAGGAAATACATTAAGTAGCAAAGCCTTCTTTGACAAGCTGAAGTCATGATTACAGTTTACTGTTATACAATATCATATCTAAGATGAACCTTTCTAGCATCGTAGCACATGTACCACATTCTGTTAGACTATTCCTGAGTTGATCTATGATATATTTTTCTTTTTGTTTCAGTAGAACTCTCATGCTTAACAGCTAAAGTGCCATAAGGCACAACTGGTTCTGAATATCATTTTCTTTGATTTTACAGAAGAAGTGCGACCTTAAACATCCCCCAGGTGATGAAATCTATAGAAGTGGAACTCTGTCGATGTTCGAGGTAAAGTTTTGCATCCATCTTAACTTTTTCCGTAAGTATTTTTCTTTCCGGACATCTTATCCTAGTGCTCTTATTGACATATTTTGTTGATTGGGTGCCAAAGTTTTACTTCCGCCACTTTTGAGAAGATGGCTCTTGCTGCAGTTCTGCAAAAATAGTTACTTACACTTATTTTAGCAGTAGTTATGTAGCTCAGAGTTTTCCCATTCTAGGTACAATGCATTAAACAACAGCAAAACCTTTTGATCCCAACCAAGTTGGGGTTGGCTAGAATGTCTTAGAGTCTCTAGCAAAATGTAAAAGAAGTACATGTATTTTTCTTTGTTAGCAAGTTTATCCACTTTGTTGATTCTGGAAAAGTATGCTACCAATATATTTTGGTCAGCTGTGGTTGGTCAATCAAAAAATCTTTTAAAAGCCATCATCGACATGTATTATTCAGGAATCAAGAACATGCAGGGGTAGGTGCCGCAATTGGTGGAATGAAGAATTTCTGTTGTCAGACTGCTTGATTTTACTCTTTGGATAGTAATTTGAAGAATGCTTGCGTAATGACAGGTTGATGGCAAGAAGAACAAGGTTTACGGACAGAATCTTTGTTATCTGGCCAAGCTATTTCTTGATCACAAGACGTTATACTATGACGTTGATTTATTCTTGTTTTATGTCCTGTGTGAATGTGATGACCGGGGATGTCATATGGTGGGATATTTCTCTAAGGTAAAGTTCGCATTTCACGACAATACAAAACTATGAAACTTAATTTTACTGTGAAACTGAATGCTATTTTTGTTAAGCTCCTTCAAGAGTTTCTATACAAGATATGGTTCGCAGCAGTAGAGATTGGTGATTTAATAGAAAACATCTAGCTACATTTTTTAAATAGGGTTTTCTATTTGCAGGAAAAGCACTCCGAAGAATCTTATAATTTGGCTTGCATTCTCACTCTCCCTCCATATCAAAGAAAAGGATATGGAAAGTTCCTGATTGCTTTCTGTAAGTATGGCCTTTGAGTTGTATATTACATTACCTAATCTCTAAATTTTGAGTCTCTTGTGCCCCAAAAACAATTTTTGTACTCGTCATTTTGTTCATGGAAGAACTGTTTCTACTGTTGTAGCATATGAGCTTTCCAAGAAGGAAGGTAAAGTTGGGACACCGGAGCGTCCTCTTTCTGATCTTGGTCTGCTCAGTTATAGAGGTTATTGGACTAGAGTGCTTCTAGAAATTCTGAAGAAACATAAGGGCAACATATCTATAAAGGTAACAGCCTTCCTTCAATCCAGACCTTCCCTGTTTTTTGGTTGTACAAATTTCAAAAGCTGATTGAATTATGGCACAACAGTTCTAGAAAGAGTTTCTTTCTCTTGGTTTTAATTCCTCGAACTACCCACCTAACCCCTTGATCATACATTCTGCGACAAAAAAAAAAGGGTTGCCTCGTCTTGTTTTTCGTCGATTATACTTGACAAGTAGGTTGCTGTGCTGCAATGCTGTGTTAATCAAGCATTCCCTAAATAAGGACATTTAGAAGTAGTATTCTGGAACTTATTAGGTCTTTGGACATGGGAGATCACCGCAGACCTCAGTTATGTTTGGGTTTAGGGGGTGTTTGGATCCCCGGGCTAAATTTTAGCTCCTGTCACGTCGAATGTTTGGACACTAATTAGGAGTATTAAACATAGGCTAATTACAAAACCAATTTCACGACCCCTAGGCTAAATCGCGAGACGAATCTATTAAGTCTAATTAGTCCATGATTTGACAACATGATGCTACAGTAAATATTCGCTAATGATGGATTAATTAGGCTTAATAGATTCATCTCGCGATTTAGCCTAGGGGTTCTGCAATTAGTTTTGTAATTAGTTCATATTTAGTCCTTCTAATTAGCATCCGAATATTCGATGTGACACGGACTAAACTTTAGCTCCAGGATCCAAACACCCCCTTAGTTTAGTTCCAATCTCCTCTTACCAAACATACCCTAAAGGGTCAGTGGGGGCCAGGCGGGCAGCAAAGTTAGATGTACGTTCCTCTGTGCTGTGAAACTTTTGGTTTTTCACCTTAGCCTTCCTTCACGTCTTGTCTGAGCCCTGGAACTTTTGGTTGCATGTGAAGCAGCCCATTTTGCTGTACATATCAACATCTGGTGTTTTCTGGATATTTGTGGGATTATAGTCATCACTCATCAGCATAATGTACTGTGGCACTGCCATTCAGGGAGGCAGTAGATTATTATACCTGGTTTTAACTCTTATGTGCAGTAGATTTTTTACTGAAAAACTGCTAGAGGAACCGTTATATGAGCAGTCAATGCTTTCCCCCCCTCTTCTTGAACTAGGATAATCATGTCTGTTGCTGAAACCATTGTAATATCATAGAGAAGACATAATAACTTGTATATAGTAATGCCATATCATAGGCAGCTGTAACATATATGTGCAAGGATTACAGCAAAAAAAACATATTAGGTTCAGATTCTTCAAGCCAGGTAAGAAGTGTACCGAATGGCATTATTTCTAAAATGGTAAGACACAGTGTATGTTGACAGGGCCACGTGCAACTAGTGAAATCTGCAGAAACTTCCTCCATTGAAGGACATTTGATCCATGTGCACTCTGGCTCTCCTGCCTGTGGCTTCCTGTTCTTGTTGCTGCAGCCTTTGAAATCGTTTGGACTTATGCAAAGCAGACGATTTGATGATAGTACATGGAACAATTTTATTCTGAACGTCAATTGTTGTTTCCTTCTTGTCTCTGACCTGTACCACAGTGTCTGTTGGTAGAGTGCACATGGTCGTGGCAGATCTTATGAGTTCACTTTCCATACAATAAATTCATGAAGAAATGCATATAACTTGTTCCTCTACAGCTCTACCATTCATATTTGTTTCTGAATCCAAATGACAGCATCCTGCAGTCACATCTGTTTCTAACAAGCTCTTGCACTTGGATGCAGGAACTTAGCGATATGACGGCAATAAAAGCAGATGACATCTTGAGCACGCTGCAGAGCCTGGACCTAATCCAGTACCGCAAAGGGCAGCACGTCATCTGCGCGGACCCAAAGGTCCTCGACCGCCACCTCAAGGCGGCGGGTCGGGGCGGCCTGGACGTCGACGTTAGCAAGCTGATCTGGACTCCCTACAAGGAGCAAGGCTAAGGCACAGCACCCCCCCACCCCGGTATTAGAGACGCTGACCGACACAATCCTGTAAACATTTGCTAGGATCTCCCCTCCCCTCACTGGTTTTGTTGTCGAACTGTAGTCTGTAAATGTAACATCCACAATGTTGTGCTTGTGCTGTAGCAGCCCCCGAAAGCGAAAGAACTACAGCAACGCGCCCCCGCCC